>NC_081255.1:31321903-31663570 GCF_030490865.1 Poecile atricapillus
CCAGACCAGCCCTGTTTTCATGAACCCATCAGCAAACCGTATGTTAAAAATTCTTACTGGCAGGAATTATAATGGTATAATTGGTAGAGCAGAGATAAATCAGCCCTCATCCATTCCTGAAGGCACTCTATTACATTCAGACAGTTCATTTTCTTCTGGACCTTTCTAGAAATGCCCCGACACCTTGTTTCCCATCTGTGCCCTGCAACAGCTGTTACAGCAAATGGATTTTCCTATGGCTTATAGTGAGTAATGGGGGGCTATCAATTAGTGCATGCTTGGGAGCTCCCAAGGAATAGCAGCCATCATCTAATTACATTTCTAATTAAGGTTACAGGAAGACTAAGACCAGTAAAGAATAAATGTGTGGACTTGCAGCAAAATATGTATTTGGAGAATACCATCAGGGCTGTCCAAAATGTGTTAGAGAGCACAAGACAAATTGAGGCGGTCTGAAGGCCTCAATGAAAGATGAGCATACACAAAGGAACTGACAGTAAAGCCCTGGGAAAGGACAGCGACGTGCTGGAGATGCAGGCACGAATCCAAAACAGAGAAAAGGCCCAGCAATGGGTGCCTGAGAGAGCAGATCAAGAAGACAGGATCAGAGGGAGTGGGAAAGCCACAACAAAAGCCAAGGCTGGGAACTGCCAGGTCGCACTATCTGCTGCAGCAGGGCTTTAAAATCACCGGTCAGTGGGAACAGGGACTAGCTACTAACTCAAAAGCAAGACACAATGGAATGGGCTTAAATATTTTTTTTTTTTTCCTCTCCAGAAGAGAGTCCTCTGAAAAATCTGGTGGCAAATGTAATAGGATTCTAGTTTCCAGGGAAAAAAGAAACTTGGTGAGGTCCACTGCTCTGGAAAGTTCCTGCCAGTCTAAATCACTGCAAAGCTGGATGTTAACAACAGACTCCACATTAACTCAGAAGTCAAATCCAATCTTTACAATAAGGCTGAAGCTTGTAGTTTAAACAGAGAAACTCTTACAGAAGTAGAGCTCAGACTTTGATTTTAGATATGACCCTGCTGGCTTCCAGGTGTGGAATAAGAACCGCCCCCAGCACTCAAAATCCAGACTTGCAGAGTCTAATCCAAGCAGACACACATCATATCACTTGAGCTTGGAAAACAAGTGAGAAACTGCTCAACAGGCTTCTCACTCAGACCCCTGTTAGTTTTTTACTGCATCTAGGACAGAAAAAAATCTACATAACCAGATTTTTTCAGTGTTATTTTTTGTTTCCTCTTCAGTTTTTTGAGCAAATTCATCAAGTGGGAAAAGCAATTAAAAAAAGCAAGGTCTTGCTTGATACATGGGCTTGACTCATTCTGAGTGTCAGCAAGAGGCAGGAGATACAAGTAAACAGGGACAGAGGAAATCTCCGAATCTTTGGAAAAGCAGGAAGGTGTGTTAGTTGTGTCACTTGGAAGGTGAAATGAGGAAAGATCATATGGGCTCTTTGCTTTTCTGCTTCCCAGCTGGAGAGGGCCAGGCTTTGCAGTACTGCTTTGCCTTCCATGTCCTCCAGCAGGTCCATTTATCCTTTTGTACTCTGCCCATGGAGCATGTCCTATGGACTGCTGGTGGAAGGTACCCTGCCCATTCAGGGGGGCTGGAACTGGATGACATTTAAGGTCACACCCAACCCAAACCAGCCAATGGCTCTGACCATCACTGGGGAGCAGGCCCACAGGAATGAGAAAGGCAACCTCTACATGCAGGTTTTACTCCCAAACCCAGAATCAGAAACTAGTGATTTGCCTCTTCCCTCACAGAGACCTTATAGCATTTGAGATACTCCTGCATTCCAGCTCTGGACTGAATTTAAGAAAAGGTACTTGTTCATTGCCTTCTGCAAACTAATATTCCTTCCTCTTTTTCTTTTTTTTTTTTTCCCCCAGTTTCCTATGTGTGCTGATGCATTCAAATACCAGATTATTCCTCAAGCATTCCTCATGTGTTTATTTGTCCATTCCTATAATTGACTTGTGTCTCTCAGGCTGTTCTGACCATTCCTTTCCATGTGATCATTCCCTCCATGGTGATGCCAGCGCCAGGGTAGGGGCATTTAAGCCCCTTGCCCTCTGCAAGGTAACTGAGCTCCCACACTGAGCACTGACACTTGGAGTTTTGAAACTATCACTTGCTTAATAACTCTACATCCGTCATTCTTGGATGAAATCCATGGCAAACAGAATGTGAGAAAGTGAAAACTAATGAGCGTCTTCAAGAAAGGATAGGGAGCTTCTGTTATTTCATTTAGTCCTAAGAGTTTAACTTCTGCCACCTCCATCACATTTCCAAATGGTAACTAAAGGTTGTTACTTTTTCAAGTTGTGCTGTGTAGCACATTTCATCAATTAAAATGCACCCTCAATGTAAAATCACAACAGGGCCAGCCTGGCATGAAGGATGCTATCATGTCATGTTTTTTTTCTGCTTTTAAAGGATACTTTTGTCTCAAATTGCTGAGATCTTTATAGAGCAGATTTAAATTAAAGAAAACACAGATTTAAATATAACCATGGAAAGAATACAACATGCCTTCATCTTGGAGTACTATGCAATTTACACTCTGAGTGGAGCGAACTCTGCTTTGTGTGCTCTCGTTTCATGCTGTTTCTAATGGTGATTATTAACTGGCTTTGTACTGAAAGGACATAAATATCTCCTTTATTATGTGGGGTGTTATGCAATGACCTCATGTGGGTCTGAAGCTTCCATAGCAGTGTTATCAGATTGCACTTTCCAGGCAGTTGAGGAGGTTTGGATGAAAGACTCAGCACTGCACAGCAGTTAGAGGAGGAGGGTGAGGATTAGAGTGCCTAGGGTCTGCTCTCAGATCTGTGCAAGCTCCTACAGCACCTCTAGAACAGCCTCTGCTCCACTGCCCAAGGTACTGGCTGCTTCCCACCCTCTTCCACATACCTGGGATTAATAATGTTTGGGGGCAAATGTTTTGTGCAGTGCATTAGCGTTTACACCCATTGTCTGGTGTCCTGGCTGCACCTGCACAGCTGCTCCTCCAGTTCTGCACTGCTACACCTGAGGCAGCTCAGCAGACCTGAACCACCCTCTGTCCTCTGTCTTCCTTGGTTCTGTTTCACCCACTGGGTTTGTGTTCATGAGAACACCTGATGTCTGAGTTCCTAAAGCTACCAAAACTTAATCAGGTGACAAGAATCCACCTTGCAAGGGTTCCGGTTTAGCCATTTTTACCATGGACTGATATGAAAACCAAAGTCTTTTCCCTGTTACAAGACAGAAACTGGTCTCTATGCAGGTCTTTGTTAATTAGATGATGCCTAAAAATCCCAAATTGAACAGAAATTAAGTCAAGCACCTTGCTTCATGCACAACCAGCATTCCATGTTTTCCCTTTCATTTGTTCAGGCTGACCTTTGCACATTTTTGCTGCAGCTGATATCAGGAAACAATCTCATATAAAAGTCTGTACCTAATGAAAATGATAAACATCCCCTGGCAGAGAAGGCAGGTGTGTTACTGGCTACTCAAATTAGACTAGTTTGAGTCAGGCATCAGAAGGAGACATTTAGGCAACCCCTTCCTCTTCCCAAGGGTACATCTTCAATCAATCCTGCTATGGCACGGTCTCAGCTATCTGATCCCTAAGTGACATTAGGACCAAGGGCACTGATGGAGAAGACTTGTCCCACTATCCAAAGTGAATCTTCCCTGTGCTGGAGCAGAAATGCAGAGCTGAAATGATCTTCAAACCCCACAACATTCACAGCTCTGAGTTATCTCAGCAGTGTGCTGCAACCAAACTGAATAATGATCTGTGCTTTTGTTTAAAGTTAACATTTAATTTGTTTTCTTTTGCATCAGACAAAACTTGAATACACTGAAGATTTCAGCTGCAGTGATCAATAGGAGAGGTGGGTCAGCCAGGTAAATAAATGTAAGCCTTGCTGATCTACATGGTAATTGTCATATAGCTGATCTGCACTAGCTTATGCTAGCTAAGAATATGTATGGCCTTTCATTTCTATTTTAGTAAAGTTCAGGAAAGTTTCAGGTAGTAATTTTTGTGCTGAGCTTCACCTTCTCTATGAGTGAAGACTGATCCTGCACAGAAACCTGAAGCTGTTCCAAAGCTGATTTACACAAAAAGTGCATTGATTTTGCTAGAGGAACAATTTTGCATGACCTCAAAGTCCCTGAATTTCCCAAGTGTGGATGGAGTAAATACAGAACTCGATCTCTTCTGAGTCTATCAGCAATGCCTGGAATCATTTGTATTCACAACAGTCTTCCAGGCTGAATGCACGACCAGGATTTAGGTCTGATGGAACGAGGTGGGGACAAAAGTAGGTCAGGCTTGGAATCCTGCTTTACCAGCCTGCACGCTTCAGGACGAGTGCAGATCCCCAATGTCTGCAGGGCTAGTGATGATTCCCATCTGAATCACTACTTTAGATTCCAACAGCAAAATGATGCACTGGCTCTATTTTCACAAGTCTGCTCAAGTGCTCATGAAATAGATTTTTGGTTTTATCTGTGTGTCCTTCTTACTGCAAATACTGTGCGCTCAGAAAGAGAAAGAGCAATTTTTTCTATTGATGGAGCGAGTGAACAGCCATTCATTTACAGAGTATCTGTGTGTTCTGTACAATTCAAATGCTGCCTATTCAGCCAGTCAGATATCTTTGTTCTATGTCCAAGTAGGCATTTATTCATCACTACATCACCCTGCCATTCAAAGGCTCAGATGTTTAAAGATATATATAGGCGATATTTGGCTGGCACTGGCATCCCTGAATGGCTTGGACAGCCAAGTCCCATCGGACGTCTAAGTCCTCTTGTTAAAGGCAAACAGAAACTCAAGCTCTCAGGGCTGACTTTCAGGCACCTACATCACTTGGATGGTATCTCTGAGATGTTTAAAGGATCTGTTCTCTGAGGCTGTAATAAGCACATGTAGCATGGACAGATGTATGCATATCATGGGATGGGCATATCCAGTGACCTGTCCTGCACCCTGAAATTCACTAATATAAAACCAGAATACTTAATTCTCACATAGAAGTTGATTGAGAAGCCACAGCTGGTATGCTGCAGATCATGCTTATTAAACACATAATCATTTCAGTCTTACCTGGTGTTTCCCCATCTGTCTGCATCTTCTCTGTATGTCATCTCCCACTCAGACAGGAGCTCCTTGGGATGGGGAATGTCTTTTCACTGAGTTTATACAGACCCACGTACCACCCAGCTCCGAACCTGCTCTCAGGCTGAGAGGACGGCACTCACTAAGGAAACTTCCCATGTTGTAGAAGGGGATTATTTTCAACACCTCCATATGATGGGTTTACTTGGAGAGTTACTTGGAAGTCAGGTATTTAGGACCAGAGCTTTTGATCTCCTAGTCTGACTTCCTGTATACCACAGATTGTAGACATTCATCCTTTTATTCCCAATGGGAGTAGAGTGATGTATGTTTGACTGGAGGTTAACTCCTGGAAAGGCATCCAGCCTATTGTTGGGATGAGAGCAAAGGGAAAAAAATTAGGTGTTCTTGTCTCTGCAATAGTTTGTCCCTTTTCAGTTACCACAGCTGAAAGTCTTGAGCCTGTTCCCAGTTCTGGTGAATTCTTATGGATGTGCTTGTCTCAGCTGGAAAGTTGTATCTTAGAGAGATTGAATAATAAGAGTAACAGTAATGAAAAAGCACCTCGCAACTATTTACATGACATTTGCATCCAGTGAGGCAGCGTTCCAAGTGTCACAGGTGTTGATATCAAATTGAGAGTGTCTCAGGCTCTCTTGGCAATAATAAAAAAGCTGTCAGTCTTCTTCCTTCACAAACATCTACTGTCACCTCTACAAAACTACAAGTTTCCTTTGCTTTTACTTTGACTTCCAAATAAACAGAAATCTCAACCTTACCTAGTTCTGCAAGCTGTGCAACACCTCTGCAGGAATAACTATGTATCCCATAGTGCAACTTCCCATTTTAACTTGGGGCTAAGTTGTCCCTTATCATTTCCTGAGTTTGTTCAGCGCTCTAGAGGAGCTCCCTTCTCATGCAGCACCTTTAGAGATCACAGTGCCAGCTGAGCAGGCTAGCACCGAGGTCCCTTGTCCTTCTAGTCCCTTCTTCCCTCCCCAAAGCTGGCTTTGCCCATGGAAGGTGCAGGAGCACAGACACACACAGCACCATGTTCCATCTCCAACTAGTGCGTGTGTGGCTTTTTGGAACCAACTCAACATATGTGAAGGAGAGTTTAACCAGAAAAGGAAATATAAGCAAAGTGGTTGCATCCTTTTGCAATCAAGTATTTTCAAGGCTGGCCGTCATGTGCTTAATGAGCAGACTTTTTCCAGTTACCAATGAATAGTTTTATTTTACGTAATTGCAACCATTTCAGCATGGCAATTAAGATAGAATGTTACCTTTGGGATGGGATCAATTAAAGGCTTGAAAATTGAATTTGGGATCATGATTAGTCTCTTATACGTTGCTTTAGTATTCTAAAATATATAATTGTATCATTCAACCCTTTTTCATACATATAGTAAATATAACCTTTCAGGGTTTCTTTTTAAGCAGAAACAGATTTTTAGAGGCCTACTGGTAACTAAAACCATAGAAAAATAGGGAAAAGGGCTTCCCCTATTTGATTAGAGGAGATTTTAAACTTATCATACATGAAAATGTTGAATTTAGTGTAATTGGTTGTTGGATTTCTTCAGAATTGAAATCATTATGCGATGGCCACATTCCAGGACATCTTTATTTTATTCTCTCTTTTTTTCTGGTTTTTTTTTTTTTCCCCTAAGTTACAATTCAAACCAATGTGGAACACACTGTAACGTTGTAGTTGGTCATGTAATGTCACCAAAGCTGACTTCAGAATACAGACAAAGGACTTCATGTACCTCAGTGCTCCACCGGTGGAAAATTGATAGCAGCACAAGATATGCTATTACAGGCTTTTTGTTCTACCTCCAAACTTGTGCTGACTAAAGTGCTTTTGTGCCTGCATGGGGGGAAAAATCTGTCTAAAAGAGGCTGGAAGCTTAAAACAAATGCGGCACGGAGGGCATAGATTCTTAAGCAGGACGGTGTGAATTTAGCTGGAGCTCACTAAATGACAACCCAAGTGCTTTATTTTTGTCAATTACTATTTCCTGAAAGGACATGAATCACAGGGAAAATGATCAAGCTGCAAAAAATAAAATTCTCTCCAACACCGAAAAAAGTAAAATGAAATAGAAGAATTAAGCAGTGTTTCCTAACTCTTGTCAGTCCAGAGTGGAGTTATTGCCAGGTTTGTACACACCACAATCTATTCAAGCATTACTGAGAGATAGGAGGCAGAGATGCACTTTGAATGCCAATTAAGTGTGCACTTTCTTCCAAAGCAGCTTGAAAAAGTCAGCGTGACCATGGATATACGCCCCCTTCCTCCACCCTCCTTCTGAACATAAATAAATCAGCCAAATAGCACCAGTGCCGCTGCCCCCACACCCAAACTGGAGAGAAAAGGCCAAAATAAACATTGTTAATCGTGAACATTTCACCTCATCTTCTGTAGAGATATTGGTGGGGTGTCTCAGGGACCAGACAGTGAATAGCAAAAGGCTTTTGCCACTGCATGTGTTTTGGGTGACTTTGCAGATCCCTGGACAGTGGAGTTGCCCTTGGAGAGCCATGATGGCCATAATCCTTCTTTTACTACAAACAATGCCTTTTTGGAATTTGGGGAAGGAAACTGGGGGCCATTTCTGTTCCCATCTCAAGGCACTACAGGCAGGCAACCCTGAAGAACTGGCCCTTCCTTGCAAGAACAGGTGCAGGATTGTGACACCTCTGCATTGCCTGTTCTGCTCCACAGAGAATTTTCTCCTCTTCCTGGCTCTCTCTGATGTCACACACACATTTCCCTTTCCATTTCAAATGAAATGTGTTCCCTCTCCATTCATTTCCCTCTAGCCCTGGGCAGAATGCACTCTGTGTCCCTGTGCAGTACACAACCCCAGCACAGCCTGAAAAAGCAAATCCCTTTTTTCCTTACACACAAGGCTGGGTTCTCCCTCTGACCTGCCAGGGCTTGGCTTTGAATTTTCATGTGAATCGCAAGGTACAAGGTTAGCTGGTTCCAGACAAGGTCGCTTCCATGCACGGCAGCAACAGTGGGAGTGAGTAACCTCCTATCCATCCACAGCTCTTACTCCTATTTATCTATAGTTTTATTGAAGAATTCTTCTCCTCCACACAGACAAATCGAGCTGACATCCTGAGAGGTAACTAAATAGCAGTTACAAAACAAATGGACCAATAGCCTATTTAGCCTAGCCAGTGTGATCAGAATATATCCTTCAAAATAAAACACCAGTGGATGGGGTATGGGAGTCCTCCAGATGGCCGAGTGGATAGCTTTCTAGGGTCAGCATGAATATTTAAACAGCATTTTCTACAGTGCAAGCATTAAAGGCACAAAGTTGGAGTTGCTCGTGGTATCCATGGAACCCAGATTGTGAGCAAGGATACCACTTTACCAAAGAAAAAAGGCAAAACAATCAGGCTTTTTGATGTATATAGGAAATACATTTATTTATTTATTTCTGTGTTTTAATCATGCAGGTTTTTCAGTGATGGGGTTTTTTCACACTGGCTTTGTGCTGGCTGACAACAGCACCAGAGACTTGCCATGTTTGGAATCAGTGTTGGGGAGACAGCAGTGGTAGCAAAGTGTTAAAATCAGATTACAGATGGTTACAGTGGTTTCAAGGAATGGCAGTTCCTTCTGGAGAGGCTGGGCCAGGCTGTGCTGGAGCTTTTGCAGACTGAAATTCAGTTGAATTTAGCTGACCCTGCTTAGCAGAGGCACACAGAACCCAGGGACAACACCTTGTGCAAAACAAAGCATTTCCCAGGCTGTTTCATGCCATGCCAAGTGCTCACTCTTTCCCCAGAAAGATGCATGTGCAGGAGTGCCACTAAAGTTGGGAGCCCATATTTATTCCCTTGACTTTTTACTCTGCTTTCCCAAACAAGAAGTGGTTTTCACTTACAAGCTCAATTTCTTTCCTGCCAGGATGCCACTCCTGCATCCCCTAGAATCCTGACCTTGTACCCCCACTGCCAACAACCCTTTCACCAGCAAGCACATGCTTGCTGTCACCCAAAGAAGCCCCTTCTGAAAATGATCCTGCTTCCAATAATCCCTCTCTTTAAAGAAAAATACAAAGAGAGATGAGTTAATGCTACCACAAATTCAATAACCACACCATTATCCAAAAATTATACTTCCATGGCTTACAATCTCTGGGACGAAATCACCTAAGGGTTCACAGACGACTCCTAAAAAATCCATGAAGAGCCACCAGTAAAGCAAACCTACTCTCCATGGCTTTAAATTCCCTGTGCATGGATCCTCACCTCCAATGGAGGTTAACAAAGTGAGGAAAGACAAATCCATTTTCCAGCTCTGTTCAAGGTTTCATGCAGAATTATTACATAAATACACAGCATCATTCTAAAGGCCTTCAAAACCAGTCTGGGTTTGTTGGTGTTCACCTTTATTTTGTAATGGGATCATGCCCATGTCTCAGCCTTGTTCTGAGATGTTCCCAGTACAGGTCAGAATTTTGGAAGTGTAAGCTATAGATTAGTGTGGCTGCTCTGTATCACCTTGTTGATGTTAGTCCTGGAGCCAATTGTTTTGAACAATGTGATTTCAACTCTCTTAAAAATCAGGTGACTGGACTGAGATAAAGGGATCTGTGATACAGGTTTTCTCAGCACATAGCACTATATACAAAAAATAAATAAATAAAAAATATTATTTAACAATGATCACTACAATCTACATGTTGTTTCTTTGATCTTCCAAATAATGTTTTGCTAAACAGACCTCTTGTGATTTCTTTTTTTTTCCCATCTGTTTTGCTGAGACTAAGCCCCACAATGAGTACAGTACCCAGAGTGTTTTCCACTGGGAGGTTTATTCCAGATCTTAGTACCCAGGGTTACTGCAAGGTAACCAGGAAAGAAATCTTTCTTGCTTCCTTTCCTACCTTCTTTCTCCTCAGAACTGTATCAAAGACATGACAAATACAATGAATTTAAAGGGATTTTTTTAGCCTATCTCAGAAAGCTGCTTTTAAAAAAGTCAAGCCTGCTGTACAAGCACATCTGGTGCATAGCTGCACATGTACCTGTCCTCTCAGACATTTAGCATGTGGTGATACCTCTCTGATACACAGCTTTCTCCAGGATGCCATGATGAGGCAGGGGATTGCACAGGTTCATCCTGGGTTGTGCCAGTTCAGCCCAGAGCACCAGGCAGGGAGGGGGCACAGACCCCTGCTCAGACACCACACTTTAAGTAAAAGACCTTCTTCCTTCTCCTGAGATCCTACTCCTACTTATTTCAACTCTGTCCTTTGCCAAGGAGAAAGGAAGCCAGCAGGATTTGCTTTCAAAACTCCATCCTTTCCCTGATCCCGTACTGCCCAGCTGCAGTCCCGGGACATTTCCTTTGGCTGGGGGCTAGGCAAACAGTTTTCTCCTCAACCAACAGACATCCCTCTGCTTCCTGAGCCAGCCTTGGGTGCTACTCTGTGATTGGGACCATCTCTCCTGTTCCAGACACCAGTGAGCTACATCTGGGTTGGATTTAAATCTTCCTCTGGGCCAAAATCTTTCCTGACTTTGTTATTTGAAATAACTGTTTCCATCCCAGACTCCTGCCCATCTTCCCCTTCTGTCCATGACAGAAAATAAAAACAGAAATAGCACTAAAACACAATCTCTAAAAGTTGTCAAAGAGAGAATTAACACATTTTAGTTGGTAAATATGATTACTTGTGGGAATTGTGCCTTTGAAACCAAATCAGCAGGAGGAAGGGGCTGAGTTCTGCTTGCTGCTCAGCTGATGAGTGCCTAAGTCAGGTTGCCAGTGACCCCCTTTGCAATCTGTGGCAAAAAAACAGGCCCATAAAGAAAACTAAATTGCATTCAGGATGGGCATATCCTCTCCACTGGTTGGTAAAGGATATTATCAAAATCCTTGGGTAGGTGTCTTGTTTAAGTATCTATTCTTAGGTAGGATGACTGAAGCCAAGCCAAAAGCCTTGCAGTGCATGATACCAGGCCGGATACAGGGATGAAACAGGCTGGAGTTATCCACTGAAACTTGATTTCCAAACCAGCTGTACTGCAAGCTTTGTTTCCTCACACGGGCTGGTATCACCGGTCACAGATCAATACTGGTGCTAAACAAAGTCGTGTTGAATTT
Organism: Poecile atricapillus; assembly: GCF_030490865.1. Classification (NCBI taxonomy): domain Eukaryota; kingdom Metazoa; phylum Chordata; class Aves; order Passeriformes; family Paridae; genus Poecile; species Poecile atricapillus. The sequence continues at coordinate 31,333,180 of NC_081255.1, forward strand.
CTGAGGCAGTGCCGTGTCTGGCGTAGCTTCCTTGCAGCTCACAACACCGGGGCCAGAAGTGTGGTGGCAAGACTTCTGTTCCAAGCAGGAAAAATGGGGAGGTGATGAAATGAGGATCTGCCCAAGGCTCTGGAAAACTGGAGACAGATGATGGTGCACTGTATTAGGCAGGCACTGGCTGATGAGCAAGAGCAAGCAGTGATGGATCCCAGCAGCAGGGACATTTGCTGCCCAGATTGCAGGAATAAATGGTTGGAATCTTTATACACCACAGTCCCTACAAAAATAACATGCAAGAAATGTTTTGGAGTGGCTACTTTCAATAAGCTGAAGGGAGCAGTTGCCCTCTTGCAAATCAGGCACCTCCTGACCTACTTCTTAATAGGAGCTGAAATCAAAGACCCTTTATGCTGCTGAAAGTCTGAAACTGGGAAGCCATTCCAGCAAGGAAGAAGTCCTGAGGCACTTCTCCTTGTCCCTTATATGTTGTTCTTTCTAGCCTTTGGCTACTCATGGAAAGAAATGCCTTTTACTTAAACATAGTTTGACTAATTAATCTATTCCATCTGTTCTTTCCTCCCAAAAATGTAACCATGACACTGAAGTTTCCGAAACAGATTTGGTTTTCATATTGATAAACAGGTCACAGAAAAACAGGAGTGCGGTGAAAGGGATGAAGGGAAATGTTGGGATTTTAGCTTTCATTTCATCCTGACCAGCTTCTGATGCTTTCATGCAGATGGTGATTTATACAGGTGCTGTGTACGTGCGGGCAGTCAACAAACACACTGAGATTATTCATGCAACCAGATCAGGAAAACCCATCAGTGCTGGCAGAAAAGGCTCCAAAAGTGCAGTGTGTTAAAATTGAGGGGTTGGACAAATTTCAGCAGAATTAAGTCATTCCTTTGGGTTTTTCAGGTGATTTTCCTCTTGAAACAAGTACCCAGAATCTGGTGTCATCCACAGAGACTAGTAAATAGAGGTATAGTTTGATCATTTTCTTAAAACATTAAAAAAAGAGCCAGGTGGGTTAATTTTTAACAGTTCCAAGTGCACCTGAGCTGCTTTGACAGTCCCCAGTTCACGCTGCTGCAGAGCTGAGAGCAGCCTTGTGCCATGTGCAAGTTTGCTTCTAACAAGTTAGCCCTGCTCGTGGAGATCAAACGCCCTTTATCTGAACCGACAGCAGGTAACTGATCAAATATTACTGAGTTTGCCTTTAAAATTTAACCTGCAAGACTTACACTGCATCCTGTCGGATTTTATGTTTCGTGACACAGTGTGCCAGAACCAGGCAGTACAGCACAGCATAATACAACGTGACAGCTAAATCCAAAGGAAAAGACAGTTCTCCTACAACAATTAACCACTCTGGATACTTGGAGTGCTCTGGAGTTACAGCAGCAATCAAGGAGTCCCCATAGCAGGCCTGTCAGCTGCAGGGATGCCCATCTTTTTTGAAGGCTCAAAGCCATGCTGCTGGTGCTGGTTTCCTGAACTTTGTTGGGTTTGGGATAAAAAAAAAACTTTGAATGGGTTTTGGGGTTTTTTTGCTCGTTTAAATGTTCTGTTTAGTTTCTTTTCTTGGCAATAGATTGACCATGTTACTGCTCCATTGCAAAAGTATAATATTATTATTTCCAAACTTGAAGAGAAAATAGTAAAAAATACATTCTCTAATGAGATAAGTGCGCTCAGTCCAGACTGTATGTAATTTGGATAACCTTGACAACTAACACAATAAACAGTGCCATGATTTTAAGTGGGGATGAGCTAGCATGTTACAATCTCCCTGCCAAATCTAATACAGGCGCCAAGCCTTCCAGGTGTTTCATTGTGTTATCACACAGAACTAACATAATTTTTTCTTTCAGTTCTGAAGAGGTGGTCCAAAATGTTTAAACTACAGTAGTTGCAACATGTCAAAGAGGGAATTTATTATCTCAGCCCCAATAGGTCTTAATAAGCCTTACACAACTGTTTAGGCATTTATTCTATTAACGGCTGTTCATTCCAGTGGCTTCACCTGAATATTCATGATCTTACTATTCCCAGTGCTTCAGTGTAGCAGCTGTTTGAAATCCACAGCAAATGTTCAAGAGAGTTCCACAAATATAAACACCCTCACAGCTGAATGTTTGGGGCCTGTGCATCGCAGAGGAGAGACATGAAACATTTATGTGGAGTGATTTTTGGAGGACGGCATTTACAAAGCTTAAATAGTCCTCGCACATTTGGGAGCACTTCAGTGTGATTGGGACATTACCATGGAGGACAAAGAGTCTGGAAGAGCCCACATCCCACAACGTTACGCTCGCCTCTGTGCGATAATTCAGCGTAACGGAGGATTCCTGCTAAATTCCAGATTCAGAATCAAACCTAGGCAACTGGAATCGATGGTGGTGTGTTCTGGGTTTTTCTTCCTTGCCTCATCAACATGGGATTGAATAAGGATGGGAATAAGGCAGGGAACATGAAAGTAAAAAAAAGCAAAGTGTTCAATTAAATTAAACTAAACAGAGAAGGAAACAGGTCATTATAAATAAATCCTAAAAATGTTTAAATCACCTCATTTGTGTAGGAACTGAGTGTCTAGCTCAGGTCTCTACCTATGAAAACCATTTGCCTCGTATTAAGTAGAAAACAAGTTATGATGGAGTCTAACCAGATAAGACACTTTAATTAGCAGGCACATGGAGGACATAAAGAATTCAAGCTCTCTCAGAGGAGTGGGGATGGGAAGAGAGTGCTCTACCTGTGGTTCCATCTGTTCTGCCACTGCCTGTGTCTCTGGCATGTAGAAATTGTCACGGGTGCAGGATTATTTAGGAACAATTTTTTGCTTGTGAGGATGGTGAGGGCCTGGCACAGATTTCCCAGTTAAGCTGTGGCTGCCCCATCCCTGGAAATGTCCAAGGCCAGGCTGGACAGGGCTTGGAGCAACTTGGGAAGTGAAGGGTGTCCCTGCCTGTGGCAGGGGGTAGAATGGGATGAGCTTTAAAGTCCCTTCCTACCCAAACAATTCTGATGATTCTGTTACTATTGGTGGTCCCTACTAAATTACTGGAAGGATTTAGCCCACCTCTCACAGGACAGGTGCTCTCCTGATTGAAAAGGCTTGGAGGGCATGAGAGGATGTTTTGCTCCAGGAAGATGGAGCAGAGGTGCTGGCAGTGGGATTAGGCTTTGGCAATGTTGCTGTCTGCATGAAGGACTCAGAGGGGAAGCAGGAATAGTTGTAAGTCCTGGGACAGTTGAGGGCACTGTCCCAGAACCTGCAAGACTGAGATTTTGGTCCCATTTCATAGATTTACATAGATGTTCCATAGATAGTTATGAAATCTCTGATGTTGGGTATGGTTTTTACCACAGAAAGTGCCAAGTGAGGTAGAAACAGGAGAGCAGGACTTTCTCCTACAGCAATTTTAAAACATTCCCTTTCCAGTTCATGAGGTGCATCTGCATTTCCTTCCTAAAGACTTTCCTGCTTCTTGAGATCCACATGTGGACAGATGCACTTCTGATGAAAGAAGAACAGAAATAGAAACTGGAAACACAACAGCCAAAAGTGTTCCCCACTCTCTGAACCGCTCAAATAGGAAGTTTTAGAGTGACTCTGGTGGTCACTTTCCCTGGACTTCTTTTTAATACACTGACAGATTTGACACAAGAGCAACACTGAATTACAGTTAATTAAATAGTTAAACTGTAGATACTGTTAATTAAATAGTTAAGCTATACTCAAATGACAATAAATGTCAGTCTAGATATTGCAAATATATACACATATTCCTATGTGTTGTGCATGCAAACCAGTAAAGATCTTCCATAAACTATTGAAAACAGACATATTTAGCTTTTGTAGAATTCAGAGAAAAGGAATGGCCTTTCAGAGACTTTGCCACCACGCAGATCTCACAAAAAAATAAGAGTTCTAGTGTTTAAAGGAAACCTTACAACAGTCCCGGGATTTTCAGTAATATACTGGGGGAGGCATTGTTCATATACAGACCTGATCTCTGTGAACAGTAACGGTTCCAGGCTAATAATGAAATAATCCATTTTTAGTAGATGAAAGAAGGGGGATCAGAAAAGTAACTTGATCCGTGGGTAATAATGGTGCCAAAAGCTTATAATGGAAAATATCTAAAGAATCCGAGACTCTCTTTGAGAGATATGAATGATTTCTTTTTTCTTGCGAAAAGTGTATGAAGAACTTGAGAAGAAGTGCCTGAGTGAATTTTATGAGAAAAAGCTCTGTTTGGGGGAGAAAGGGGCAGTGTCGAGTTGCAGCCCAAACACAGCCCAGCCTTACGTAACAGGAGGCACAGCTGAAAGATGCTCTGACGCCTGCACTCAATGCACTTGCACTTTGACTTGTTTTTTCTTTCTCCCTCTCCTTTCATTTTCTGCTCTCCCAAAACCAGTTTATAAATCAGCAGGAAAACGTCCGTGTCCAGTTTTCCATCTATAAACACAGTCCATGATTCATACTCTAATGATCATTCAGCAGCAAGAAAATATGGAGTAAAATCACTAAAATCAACTCAACACTTGCTGTTTATTTCAACACAGTCAGGGTTTTGCCATTGCTGCCCAAATACTTTGATTGGGCAGTCAAACTAAATTTCATACAGATACATCACCAGCATGCACTGCTCATTTTAGCTCACTTGTACAAACAATCCTTACTCAGACAACCAGCCCTGATAACATCCCAGAGTCTCTCCACAGAGAGAGACTGGCAGGACCCTCCCCTCTATCTGTGGAAGGTTTGGAACTTCAGCATTTAATCCTGAAACACACTCAGGATTTAGGCAGAACTAATGCCCTTGTACAACAGTATTCTTTGAAGTTTTTACAGGTATCAACCTACCTATCCGTTTTTTACAGCTGGGGAAGATGAGGCACCAAGGGACAAATACTGCCCGTGGTTATGCAGCAGATCTGCTCATAGTGTGCTCTCAGCAATGCTGTGCTGTCTGTCTGGATGAGGCAGACATAGGAAGCTGGGTTTAGGGTAGGTAAAATGGCCCTTTTGGCCATTCCCTCCATTAAAATCCTTTTATTTTCTGCAGTTTCATCCATTGCACTGCAGGTGTAACATCCTACTCCCACTCAGTCATCCTGAGTACATGGGTACTGGGTACCAGCAAGCAAATAATGATATTGTGGGTATTTCTCTGGCACAATCATTTAATGTGTATTGCAAAATTCAGCCTTTCTCTCTCTAGTTGTACACACATAAACCTCCCTACTCTGTGTGTGAGTGCATGTGTAATGCAAATAAATCATTGGATTTCAATGACTACTGGGCTGAGATTGAAATAAGAAATAGCTTGTTGATTACTAAGGCGATTAAAAGGATCATCTTATTGATTCCCACCCAGCCAGGCACAGACCTCAGTAATGAACATCGACTGGTTTAATAAGGGAAAAGGCAAGATTTACTGGGTGCATGTGCTTTTCATTAGAGTGAGCTGAAAGGAAATAAAAAATGCTGACCTACCCAGTCATGGGCCACTGTGCCTCTTACTCTTACAAGTGCAGCCAGTACAGCAAAGTAATAGAAAGCAGTATGTGACTGCACAGGGGCAATACTAAAAAAATTATTGAAACTAAAGTACCAGAAATTAAATTATTTGCTTCCTTTTATCCCTCTTTTTGGTAGTGATTTCCATTCTGTTTGCTTATAGCACAAGAATTTGGATGTCCATTAAAAATGAAAGCTGACTGTGTGTTTAAAAAATCAGAGGCAAGGTCTCCTTCCTTAGTAGATCTGTTGGGAGATATGAGATGCCTATAAGTAGTTCATCCATCTGGGTTCATACTAGGAGCAAATGAATCTCTGAAAGATAAGCCTGAGGTTAAAAAGGCATCAGTATGGATGTTTGTGTTATACAGGAGTTCAGACATCGGTCCTATTTGTTCTTGTAACAAATCAATGACTCTGTGAATGTCTCCTTCAGAAAGACTTTCATTTCTCAGCCTGGATCAGGTACAACTGCAGGTACCTGGTACGGGTGATGGGGGAATTTCTCTTCCTAACCATCAGCAACAGTAGCTGATTTTACAAGAAAACAAATAACCTATTTTCACATGTGTAAATCATACCTCAGAAAATTTACACTCCTGTCAGAGAACTCATACTTGAGCCTAACTCCTACACTGAGGTGTAACCTCCTCAAAATCCAAGGCAGGGAGGTCAGTAGGAACCAGACTGTGCAGGAAAGATCTTGTTTCTGGAAGAGAGGAAGTGGGTCTCTGAGAATTGGAGACGATGTGGGCTGCTGAGGGAGACAAGACTTTCAGATAAACATCCCTTCACATCACCCCTGATTCACAGAGCCCACAGCACTGCTGAATCACAGGGATTTTTACAAATAATCAAATACCTTGCATATCACATATATGAAACATGATGTTCTTGCTTGGTAGCCCCAAGGAGAGTATTCCTTTCTAAAATAGCACAATGTGTGTTTTCTTTGCCTGCTTACACAGTGAATGATGAGGAAATGACGAAATTCAGTATTGTGACCACTTTTTAGTGGAGGTTTCCTGGAGCATTTAAAATCAGAGGGGCCAAAGTCTGCTTAGATCTGCAAAGTCTGCAGATTCAAAGTACCTCCACTGTCCCTAAGAGTTTTATGCAAGATCTGCCACCATGTCCCATTTTAAGGAAAGGGGGACAGCCCCTATTAGTAAATTAATTTTCCTTTGACTTGACAAATTGGTACAATACTCACAGCTACATCTGTGCCTCTGTTAGTGGCTCCTTGTCAGTGCACCCTTTCAACATCACAGGAACTGATCTTCTTTCAGCTTGATTTCTTTTTAGTATTGTTAATGACTGTGGGATGGTACTGAGGTGACTTAATTTGAGTAAAGTCCCTTTCCTGCCCATGTGTCCTACTAGAGTGGTCTTCTCTGCTCAGTCTTCTTATTTTGTGCACCTGGTGAGCTCAGTTCTGCTTCCAGAGAGCACAGGCAGAGTCCCAGCTGGTTTTGGTATCTTGATTTGATGGCCCAGGAAACAGCAGCTCTTTACAAGTGGGGTTCAAAGCATTTCATCCTCCCTCAGCTGAAAGCCTTTGGGTAACAGCTTAGCAGCAGTTTGGAGAATCAGCCTCCTAAAGAACCAAGATGCTGATAAGCAATATCCTGCCTCCAGACAGATGCTCCCAGCTCCCAGGAACTGCTGAGCTCCAAATTCAGCAAGAACCTGTGACACTGACATGACATTCCGGTGAGAGAGGCCACTGTTGAGGGCATGAATTATGCCTCATAAGTGATATCTCCTTGGGAACTGAGAGCAGGGACGTGTCCCTCAGGCCATCACAGTGCCTGGCCTGGAGCCAGCCCTGCCAGTGCCACTCAAACCCAAAGCATCCAGTCCCTGTGTCGTAACCGCAGTTCTGAACACGGCTCCTCCAAGCGTGGCTTCCCTCTCGGTTCCACCATGTCCCCAGATCTCCCTGGGACAGGTTGATGGCTTGGTTGGATAAATGGCTGTAGCACAGGATGATGAAAAGTTGTTTCAGGAGCTCTGAAATGCTGTCTGCACAGGAAGCCTCTGAGGTGCTAATATTACACAAGTCCAAGCACTAGAAATGCCTTTGTGAATATCTTTCTCTCTGCTTATGAGTGCCCTATTTAAATCAAACTCACAATGGTCAAGTCAGAAACAAAATGCAGCTGAAGGGCTCCAGAAGCATTGAAAAAGGATTTCAACTCAAAAGAAATGGCTGAGCTTCCAGTCACACCAGCCATCTGTCTGGTACCTCTGGCCAAAACCTACCAGAGCCCTGCCAGAAGGGATGGGGGTCTCTCACCTTGAGTCCTACCATCTTCATCCCTTTCCCAGGAACCAAATATGGCATTTTCAGTCCTGGATACAAACTACTGATTTAAGAAATGTGGTACATTATGCTGCAAACTGGAAAAAAGCCCACATTGTCCAGACAAATGTTTTCCTAGAGCTGATTTCCCTCCTCTGTCTACTTACACCCAAGAGGTGCCAGCAGTCAGAGCTTCCCCTTCCAAAGCTGGCAGTGCCAACTTCCAGCTGAGGTCAGAGTTAAGGTTTGTTCCTTTTGCAGAGGAATTTGGGCATGTGTTAGCTTTCTTGGATGCTGGAAATGCAAAGAGTTTCTTGTGGAGGCTGTTTCTCAGTGTGATTGCTTGCTATAATGTGTGGGCACAAAGGGGTGTCCAAAACTCTCCTTAGCCAAATATTTCCCTGCATTTTAAGATTTGCATGGGTGGGTTTTGTACTTAAGCAGCCTTTAATGTATTCAAAAAAAGGTTTGGTTGGTGGCTTACATAATCGTGTTGAATCTGACCCAGACGTGTTGTCACAGCACTGCTGTCAGAGAGAGTGAGCTGTCAGATTGAAATATTCACTTGTAATGTAGGTTATTGGGCCCCTTCTTTCCAAAGTGTACCCAGCAGAAAGTGTACCAGGAGTGGTAGGAACTGGAATTACAGAGTTCTCCAGCAGAGTTAAATCTTCTCAAGTCACTGCCTCATAATTTTCAGGTAAACTTTGTTCTGTTTCAGAACCAGATTCCAGCTGATTTTTTTTTTTTTTTTTTTTTTCACTGTTCTTCACTAACATCATGATCAGAGGTTGTAATTTCACCTAGTGGTCTATAATTCTAGATGTTCACTGGAAATATGCCCAAATAGGAAGTAAAAGCATTCAAGTACTCAGGCTGTCTGCAGTCAGTCTTACAACACAGAGCACTGCACCATCAGTCACCATCATTACATAGTTGATCTCTAATTAAAACCTTAAATATCAGAGACCATATAAAGGGCTGACCTTTTCCACTGAGAAGAGACTCATTGTTCTTTGTTGCTAAAGATACATGAGGTATCTTTAAAGATGTAACCTTGCTCATTCCAGGACACTTTTTAAAAAAGATTCTGCTCTAGTCATTGATAAGGCAATCAAGTAGCTATAAAAAATGATTTTATACCACATAACAGCAGTTACATACATTTGAAAATATTTGACTGTGTATTTCTTAGCTATTGAAACTTGATTTAATATTATGTCCCATCTCCTTTTTTAAATCAATTTGGGTATCAGAGACCAAAAATGTTGAGATTGTCTTGGAGAGTATTATTTGTCAATGAAAGAATGTAATGATTTCCCAAGGATAAATCTTGCACTTGCCACGTGTAGTCTTTATAACGTGGTGATCCTACAGTGTTGTGACTGCTTGATACAGTATATCACATAATATATCTGCTACCTGGATTCTCATTACAGAGGGAGGGACAAGTGAGATTGGAAAGTGAGAGCAGAACCCTTCAGATCAAAGAAAAATGGAAAATAGCGAGAAGCAAAAAAAAGCCTGGAAAAGCCACGTTATCAGCACCTTGAATTCTCCCTAGGTTCAAGTAACACAGGCAGAAAAACAGCTTAATTTCTGCCCTATCAAAAGACAGTCTTTTGATCAGATGAGAGGGAGATTAGGAAAGGAAGTTAGTTTGTTGGGAGGACAAGGCATCTGTGGAAGATATCGATCTCAACCAAAAATATGTGTTGGTATCCTCGGCTGGAGCAATGTCTGCAGCCTCAGCTCCCCAGGGCTCCCGACTGCTCTGGCTGCATTTAATGTGCTTTGCACCAACTCCAAGGCAGCTCCTCTCCTGTGCAGGCAGTGTGGGACTCTCTCCCCTTGCACACATCACAAACACTGGCTGTTTGGAACAGTTTAGCTAAGCCAAAGCTCTTCATTTGAAGCTTCATCCACAGGAATGGCTCCAACAGTTCCACCAAAGGCAGAGAAAGGGTCCCGAACTTCCCACCACCAGTGTGTTGTACAGGCTCCAGGAGGTCCCTGATAGCCATCGCTTCTGGTTTGTGTTTGTACACACACAGCTGTCTGAGCTTTGTTTCTGTTTGGTACTACTTCTACTTCTGATAGATGGGGAATCTAACCCTGTCTGTAACAATGGACTTGATTGCTTAATTGAGCTTTGTGTTGGTTTTGCTCGCACGCAAGTGAGTTCACAGGAATTCAACATGTGCTCCAATATTTCCTCCTTCAGTACAGAAGGAATAAAAGGAACTTTGCCTGAGCTGTTCAACAGCTTCTCTCTTTGCTGTCATTGCCTGGTATTCTTCAGCCTCGACACCGCTGAGCTTATTTTGCTGACCCAGCTGTATAGTTTGATTTACAGGGTGGAGAAAGATGAGGCACCAGCTTCAGTTCAGTTTAGTTCTCTTCTCTGAAGCTGCCCCAGCTCACACCACTCAGTTAATTTTTACTCAGCACCTCGCTCTCATGAAATCTGCTTCAAGTTAATCTGGCCAGTATGTCTGATACTGGTCCTCATTTATTAATACAGCTCCATTCTTTGAATTAAATACTGCAGGGCAGAACTGATATAAATGGTTGAGGCCACTTGCATCAGATAATTGACTGGCACCTGAACAGTCTCTCCTAGGATTCGTATTCCACAGGCAATGGTGTGTTCTGTCATGAAAAGAAACATTTGCTAAAGCCTGATCTCAGTGCCCTTTGCATAGGCAGCATGTGGAATAGGCTATAACCCAGCACAGACCAGGTCTCCTGCCCTGGGATGGGACATGGGCAGTGTCTGAGCACAGCTGCTCCTCGCTGAGGCTGGAGCAGGCTGGAGGAGCTGCCACCACTGCAGTGCTATTAACGGGCAGGGACCACTCCAGTGTGCACTCACTGTCCTCATGACATTAACGAAGAGAACCAAAAAAAAAAAAAGAAAGAAAGAAAGACATAGAAAGGCTACAAATCCCCTAAATTGGGGAAGATAAATTTGTGTGAAAAGTCATGAGGAACCTGACAGGAAAGAGTTACTTTATGCCATTTAGTGGGGAGGAAAAACAGCCTTAGGTTTTCTATTGTCTGCAGGTTTTTCTCTGTGAGAACAGAAGGTTGGGCACAAGGTGAACTGTCAGGAGGAAAAATCGAGGGAATCATAGAGAAGATGGGCCTTGTACATAATTGATCTGACAGAGTGCTGCCCACTCCATCATTGTGGCTGAAATATGCTCGGCCTCCTGCGCAATAATGCATGCGAGTTTAGCAGCGCAAGACTTGGTCTATTAGGGAGTTTGTTTAATCAGGAATGCTCCCATCCCTGCCAGTGCTCAGCGTCGCTTGCAAAACACGAAATCTGCTCTCTGACTGGAAGAGAAAATTCTGCTGTGCTCAACACTTTCAGCAGCAGACATAAAAGCAGAAAGTGACTTTGAGTAAAATTGGAAGCTATTGGAAATAAGAGCAACATCTCTACTGCCTTCAACAGGGCCAGCACTATGCTTTGTTCCCTGAAGAATTCCCTCACTGTTTCCCCCCATCAGATTTCTCTTTCCTTTTTTGATCCACTTAGTGGAAGGTGTTATCATCGCATTGAATGGTGTCACAACTGTCCCAGCAATACAGAAAATCAGAAGCTCTGTGGCCCTTTATAACTAGTTGTAAGTGGCTTTCATGTGAGGGGCAAAAGATCCCTGAAGATTGGGGGTTTCAAACCTGGACTGTTATTACAGCCACTAAATATCACAGCTTTGCTACTGCAAGATAAAGAGGAAAAGCTTAAAAGATGAAGATACATCATGCTTTGTGTGAGTTCTGATAAAAGCTGGTGATGGTGTTTTGAAGACTCCAGGTGGTCCAATCCTGCAGACTTTTTTGGGACGTGTGGATGAGTGGGTAAATGCTGCAAAGTGCTGGTAGTTCTCTGGGAGTGGAGAGCTCCTGGACCCTGAGGTGCTCAGTGGGACTCAGCTCCCCACTGGCTCAGGCTGCATGGGAGATGCAGATCCTGCTGGCTGTCCTCAAAAACACAGAGCTCGAGAGACGTGGAGGGAGCACGGAAATTTCCCTGCACTGTGACCTCTGTCACCTCCTGCTGAGGCCACAGAGCGAGTGCTGAATGTTATCCCTTCCAGCCCATCCTATGGTGGATAAATCAAGCCAGCAGCACAGCAATATTGCAGAAGGGTGACCACAAGCAATGTTCTAAAACCTGTGCTGACATCACCAGAAATTTTATTTAAATCCTTACTATTACCAGCTAAAAAATCCATCATCATTATGAAAATGACTTGTATCAGACCCCAGAATAATCTTTTCAGAAAGAATGGCTCCTGATGTTTAAACTGACTATGATTTATTTTACCTCTTAGAGTTTTCTTCTGGCTAATGTAGGTAAGAGCTGCAATCACCAACTCCAAACTCAGTAATTTTGCCTAAAAACATTTGACAAAAAAGGGGTTAATGATTTCCATGCAGGGTGAAGCTATCAGGAATTAGTGCTGCGGAGTGTAGAACATTCACTTTTACAGTAGGTGGTGTTCTTGTTACACTTTCATACATGCCAGGCTAATTAACTGTCTTAAAGACCACATCATTAAATTATTTCCCCTGCTTAAAATGCTGCAATGTTTAATGTACCCCAGCAATTCAATTATGTTTAAAACAATATCCTAAGGATGAACTTCTATGGGGTGGCATTTAGAGGAAATTTCACATTTTACCTCAAAAGCAGGTAAAACAGAAGAGCAAAAATAGAATTTGAATTCCAAAATAGCTGTTTGAGAAAAAAAAAATCTTCCACGAAAGCTTGTAAATGGAGCTAATTATTATAATGTCAATGATTCATTTTGCCTTTACTCTCTTTCGTAAGAGTTCAAAGACTTGAAAGAGTTTTGGTTTTCCTTCAATCTTTGTTAAGATATGCCTGTTCCATCTTATAATATATATATATAATTTTTTTTTTGGTCACTTTACCTTTTTTTCCTGATGCAGTTTCTATTATTTTAAGCAAAAAGCATGTGGCTTCCTTAAGCATACCCCATTGGAAGGGGGATGAACTCCTGACAGTGTAGTTCAGATATTGTGCTAGGGAGGCCAGACACAGATGCCTCTGCTGCACCCCTAATCAAACCAGCTCACGTTCATTTATGAGAAAAGAAGCCACTGCATTCTGGCCCTGCCACCTTCCACACCAGCATCATTTCCAGGCACCAGTGATGCGTCTCAGTGTGGCAGAAGGAGTGCAGGGTGAGCAGGCTCACCAAGGACACGGCGCTGCTCCAGCCTCGCTCGCTGTCACCAGGAGTGCAGGGAATGTCCTCTGTGCCGGGAGCACCCGGCTCAGCCGCCAGGGTAGCAGCAGCTTCTACATCAGAGGCTTGTGTCATTCTGGACCTGTGTCAAAACAGGGCTCAAAGGGACAAGAAGAGTATTTTGGAGCACACCTGAGTCTAAAAACAGCCAGACTTTCCTCTACAATCTTTGCATAGTGTTTAGGAAGTACTGATCCCTGATGTCAGGGAATCAAGCTTGAAAACACTTAAAAGCCTTGTTGATATTTGGGTAGAAAACTGTGTTCTACAACAGGTTTGCTTAGTTTTGTTTTTTTCATAAACTAATCAAATTTGATTAGTTTTTAAAACCTTACTAGGCACACTTCAGGTCAATATATAGATTTTGCTGTTATAGTTGGGATAGCACCCAGTTAAAATGCATCAACCCAAAAATTTGAATTGCATTCATCTTCATCTTCTGTCCTTTCAATAGGAATGCCAGACATCTGAATAGCTTTGGTACCACTCCATATGTGGGAGATGCCCAGATCTATCCCATTTTCTAAAGCCTTGTGCCAAGCCATGTGAGGATAAGCAGGATCTTATAGATAAAACTTGCTGAAGCCTAACTGAGGTAATAAACCCCAATGAGGACACGTGGGAACCATAAGCACATAGAGAAGCCAAAACTCGGAGCTGTTGCTTACAAGGGCCAAAGCTGTAGCTCCCGTTTGACCAAAATGCTCGTATCCAGCACAAAGTGATATTTTTCCTTTTCAATGACTGAGAAAAGCTAGGTCAGGTGATTTGCTGAGTGAGTGTAATGAGTCATGTGACAGAAAATGCAGTCATCACCTGGCTGTACAATTTCACTTCACACATGGGGAGATGTGTCATTATCATGTCAGGGAGACGGGCCCAGCTGTGTCTTGTGGTGGACACTTCAGGTGATGCAGGTGGAAAATCACTGTGCTCATGAAAAATGGGGTCTGTAAACAAGCTGGGGCCACCAAGCAATTTATCCTCTTCTCACTCCTGATAATCTTTCCTGGTGGACTGAATCCAGCCTTTAGGGAATAATTTGGCCATTCCTAATCTAAAGGAAATGAAAAGGAACTGCAGTGTCAACAGGAGACCATGAAATTTAGATTTTAGTGTGGAAGTATCAAGCTGTTCCTGTGCAGCTGACAATATATTACCACAGCCTAGAACCCCACCAGTGAGAAAACCTTCCCAGATTTTAAAGGTGTAAAATTAGAATGTATTTAGCAGCAAAGTGTGAGTTGATTTCTATTGTAAGGAATTCCCTCACCATGAGGGAAGAGTGTATGCACCAGCAATTCCTACCAAACAGTGGCTGCAAATCCCACAGCAAATCCTTGCTTATATGGCCAATATGAGCAGAGGGAGCTGCTTCTTCAGCAGCTTGGTGGTGGGTGAATGTTCTCCTCATGCAGGTCTATAAGGAAGTCCATGATCCAGGTGAACACTGATACCTGGAGACTGCACAAGTATTTTCATGCACTTCCCCAGACTTCAGAGCAGCTAAGGAGAAAAGGAGCCCTGCTGTCACTCCCTCTTCATGCAGTGAACCCAGGCAAGGAAATGGCCTGTCAGAAAACCAGGCATTTCTTTTTTAAACCAGGTCAGTTTACACTGAGATCAGTTTTCTGATCTCTCACTGCATGGTCGGAGAAACACCTGTGCCGACACAGGGGGAGGGAGCACAAACAACCATCTGGAGAGCACAGGGGGACAGGAAACCCATTTTGGTTGCAGAACAGGCTTCTGCCAGCTTAACTAGGCATGGAGTGGTGGCGTTAATCAAGACCTTGAAACAAGCCTCAAGGCAAACACTGCATGGCATCTGAGGGATTAACCACGGGAGGAAATACATTACTGACCATATGATGACCCAGAAGTCCTTAAAACATATACATCTACACTGAGATACCTCAATGCTGGGCTAAGGATGCCATCAATTTTATTGGGAGCTGCTCAGAAAATTCTGATTGTGTGATAGTTGGAAATAAGTAGGTCTTTGATGTGTTAATTCACAGTGATGAAGTTAGAATAGAAACATATATTTGGAACATTAATGGGTACCTGTGTTGTTTCTAAAATGTGGAGTGTAAGCCCTTTGTACCCAGTTTAAACCTGTGCATAAGGTTTGGGGTAAGGTCCTTGCCCTGGTGAATTCTGCAGTGAAGTGCAGACATACATAGCCATCCTGATTCCATTTAAAGTCCAGGCACATCCATGCTATATATTGTGTTGCCTAGTTTTGCATTTGTTTCCTCCTTTTGAATTATTCTTCCCAATTTTAAATTGGCTTTAATGCATTTCTTTTCCATGTATGTGCCTATGATTTATTTTGCATTTTATTCCAATTTTTATGCCATCGTATACTTAGACAAATCTTTTTTTTTTTTTAACCTTCAGTTTCTGCATCTGTTTTACAAATAAATTGCAAATGTCAAGATCATTTCCTTTCTCAAGCATTTCCTAAACCCGAACCAGTTCAACAAGTTGCATGTAACATAAAACATACAGCAGGAACTTAACACACAGGAATGCATATAACAATCTCTCTTTTCCCCTAATGTAGTTATGCTTACTTAAGGCATTGATTTCCTTGAAGCAGTCAATAAAATACTTCAGGTAGTAAAATATACCCTGACAGTAATATTTTCCATTCAGTACTTCTCCCTTTCCTTGCTGAAGACTCCAGTCATTAAAAAAGTGAAGATCATAATTGTTCTATACGTTGAAATGGTATCTCAGGATCTCAGCTAGACTCAGGTCTGCTCTTGACCCAAGCATTACAGATTTGGGCCATCCATAATGTGGATATTACTCAGAATCACTCAAACACTCACTTTCTTAGGAAAGAACTTGTCACACTGATTTCAGCCCCTCTTTTTTATAACTCAGCTGAACATCCAAAATGAGATTTTAGAGCTTTGAGAACCACTCTCTTATAAAGGGAAGGTGTTAGAAACTACCTTTCAATAAGAGCAAAGCCCACTGAATTCTGAAAAGTAATTTCTCCAAAAAGAAATTACAGCCTGGATGGTAAGGCTGGTGTGATACATTAGGCTCTGCCTGTCCCTGGATACCATCTGCAATTAGAGGATCTCAGAGCAGAAACATTTTTGAGGAAAGATGAATCCTGACACTAGCAAACAAAACCACACTTCACCCAAGTCAATGATTTGTCTTGTATGCCTCTGCTCTTGCCCCCCTGCACTTTGCCCACCAAGCTCTGGGAAATGTTGGTCTGAGCCAAGCTGATCCATTGAGTGCAATGGGAAAATGTCCCTTGACTCATGGAGGTGTCACCCCTGAGTGCCTTTTTCTCTGGACCAGCATCACACCTGGGAGCTGAGGGCATGGCACCCCACAGGGCCAAAAGCTGTGATACAAAAGCCTGGTGTGACTAAGATCAGCCGTGCTTTATTTGAGTTGTACATTTCAAGTTGCTGCAAATACCCTGGACTGTTTAGTGCAGAAAATAGGTTTGCTGGGATTAGAAAAGGGCAGTAAATCAAGCATATACAGTACTTGCTCCTACTAAACAAGCATCTCAGTTTCATGTCTGACTTGAACCTATACCAGAAGGTTACAATAGTTTTGTAACACTCATTTTATTTTAGATGCATATGAGGGAGATTTAAGGAGGTGCTGAACACCCCCATTCCTAATTTGCAGTTATAATTATTTTGCAAGAAACATAGTTCTGCAAGGAAGTCTGTGAGTGACAGAGCTAGAGACTGGAATTTTTCTTCTCTAAATGCACTAAAGGTGTGGGAAAGGACAGAGCAGGTATCCCACCCTGACCTCATCTATCATCTTCACCTCATACCTGCCAGAAAGGTGCCTGTGCTGTGAGGGGCTTGTCCTCTGTAGGAGCCATGGAATTTTTGGCTTCTCCTCTGTCACTTCCACATAGGAGCAGAATTACAGCTTTGAAAATAGCAGAGGCAAGAACCTCCTTAGAGCTCCAAGTTATTTGTTGCTCTTCTCCATACCACTATCACATGGGAAAAATTCATCCCTAATAACCAGCAGCAACTGTCCTCTGGAATCAGCAAGGTAAAAGGCCACATGTCCCAGCCAAAGAGCACTGGCTTTTGTGACAAATTTCCAACAGCAGACATTCAAAGCTACATTCAAATTAGGAACCCTCAGTGCTCTGAGGGTAAAATCAATTTTTACTGATTGGTAAATTCATACATGAAGCAAATAACAGACTTGAAAGACAGTTCTGAAATTCTATTTTCTGCCTCCTCTGTTTCTGTGAACCTCCCATTCTTTGCCACGTGCAGCCACTTCTTTCCCAAAGGGTAGATCATAGGCTCAGTCTTTCGAAGAGCAGGAAGGATTTTCTTTGCTCTCCCAGTGATACCTGCTGGGTCACTGTGCCCTGTGAGTTACACAGCCCTGTCACTTACTGAGCTCAGCAAACCCATGTTTTCCTAATGATCCTGTCTCAGCCAATTCATACAGAACCATCCAGAGGGTTTGGCTGCCATTTGTCACTGTGTCCATGAGAGAAAGCAATGGAGACAATTCCTACTTGGAAATCTGAGTCCAATTTGCCACTGTGCTACTCCAGCTTTAAGCAAGTGTCTCTCTAGTGCCTTCTCTGGAAGAAGATTTTTCTTCAAGGGTTAAAATATCTCAATAACCTTATGTTAAGTGAAGAATTGACAGCCCTGCTGTATATTAAAAGATTTTCTATTGCAAGGACCAGACAGAAGTGCTGTATAAGTGAGGCAGTGCATGAGAAAAGCCCTTGTGGTGCAGGAAGGCTGGGCAGTCTGGCAGCCAAGCAGGAGCACAGTGGGGAGGGACCAGCCTGCTCTGTGCACCTCATTAAACAGAACATGGACAGCAAATGCACTTGTCATTGTAAGGAATAAAATAAGCAAGTATATGTATCCATACACATCTTCTGCTCCAAAACCTCAGGCAGCAGAATTTCCACAGTTTTGTTTCAAACCACAGCTATGGCAGAACACTGTATGCTAAATTAACCTGACAATTCAACTCATTTGTCACTGAGTGTATTGAGTATATGCAAGAGAACCAGGGCATTGCTTGAAAATGTTTAGGACAGAAATTCCTCCTGCCTCTTGCACCCTTTGCTACTCCTTTGTGGGCCTATTTAATGCACTGTGTCACAGAAACGTGACGCTGTGCTTTAGCAGTGCCAGCAGATTGCGTTACCCTGCCTGACTGTACCCAAGTCACACATTTCTCCCTGCCTGCAGTCCCGGAGGTCACAGCTAAGGTCAGCAGAGAACAAAAACCATGCTTTGTGATCCAGAATTTAGACAGTTACCAACTCATAAATCTTGGTCAGACTGTAACAACAGAGCATGGGACAGTACAGTCCTCACACACACAGAGATGTCTTTAGGAAGAAAAAGGCAAAACTATGCATCAGACAAAAATGACTGAATTTAGCATGTGGCAAAGCAGACATGCCTTCTTCATCTATTTTTATTTTTCTATTTTCTTCTCCTCTTTTTTCCGCATTTCTAGGTGGGAATGGAAGACCGTGTCACCACTTCAAAGTATTTATAGCAGTTAGCTAAGGAGTAATGATCATAAGCAGAATCACTTAAAGAACAACATTGAAATGTTTTTCATACTGAAAATAAATGACTCACTCCTTTGTATTTGGCAGCTTGAAATGGGACCTCTTTCCTTAATGACATTCCTCCTTTGCAGTGTGCTTATAGTTGCTTGCTGTTGTTCATTTGTTTGTAGTACCAGTAATCCTTGGCACTTACAGTCCATACTGTACTTTTAATTCAAAGATTTTATGAACACTGATTAATTAAACAGAATCCATAGGAAGTTAATGGTTACATTGGTTTTCAGATTAGAAAACTGAGAGGGCTTAAGTTTCTTGCAAAAAACTCCAAACAGACAAAACAACCCTGCTGCAAGTCACAGGTGAATTCCAGAATTCAGAGGGGTTTTGTTCCTTCTCCCCTGTAGCCAGGATTGAGGGCAGCACGGTGTGTACAGTGCAAGATTTCTACCACTTGAGACCAAGCCAGTTAAAAAAGAAACACTGGGAATTTTGGTCCTGGTTTGGTTTTTCACCCTTTTCCTAGAACAGAAAGTAAGAAGGCTTTGGGGTCACCTAATTGCAGCCTTCCAGTGCCTGAAGGGAACCTACAGGAAAGATTGAAAGAGACTCCTTACAAGGGCCTGGAGTGACAGTGCAAGGGGGAATGAGTTCATACTAAAAGAGAGTAGGGTTAGATGGGGAATTGGGAAGGATTTCTTCCCTGGGAGGGTGGGGAGGCCCTGGCAGGTTGTCCAGAGAAGCTGTGGCTGCCCCATCCCTGGAAGAGTCCAAGGCCAGTGGCTTGAAGCAACCTGCTGTAGTGGAAGTGCCCCTGACTATGACAGAGGGGTTGGAGCCGGATGATCTCTGAGGTCTGTTCCAACCCAAACCATTCTGTGATTCCATGAACTAATCTGGCTCCAGGTCCTTGTCTGCTTCTTCAGCTCATGTGAGTGTGACATTCAAGCATTTCAAGCAGTGGCTGCTCTGAAGGACAATCCTTCCCCATCTGTAACATCTGGTTCCACGAATGCTTCCCTCAAGCTCTCATCCAAACAGATACTGCAGCCACTGGGAACACCCTGGCTTTGCCTGCATTCATACATTCTCCTTGCTGGGCAATTTGATTTCTTATTCTCCTCTGATGAGTCCTTTTTGCTGGTGAAATGTATTAGCAAGTTAAGGACAATACTGAATCAATTCCACTGCACTGGAGAAGTCCTTGGGAAATCTCCTGTTCAATGTGCCAACTAGCTTCTGCCTTTGAGAGAGTTTTCTCTCACCTCCTTTTGTAAAGAGCCCTTCACACTTGCTCTGACAGAGATGTACCAGTTTGGGGTAATTCATTCAACAACTGTCAGATCTTTCCAACTGCTTTATAGCTTGTCCTCTCTGAGCATTCTTTCAGTAATCCCTATACCAAAGCTGAACCAAATGTGTGTTTATGTAAAACAGCCCATGCTATATGCAGTCTGTACTTTTTGCATGACCTTTAGTGTAAAATGCAATATGTCTGGTCTCAGTTATGTTATTCTGTCAACATGTTCCAGTTTGGGCTAAGCTGGAAGCAGCACTCTGTACATCTGGCTCAGGAAGAGAGGACATCTGTGCAACTAGTCTAATAAACCAGAGCAATTCAATGAAATATTGTTCTAGTGTTAGGGAATGAAAAGAATTTTTGCATTGCAAAACACAACAAATGCTGACTTCTACCAGTAAGAGTGATGTCCACAAATCTGGGAGATAAATCAGTATGAGAGAAAGGCAAAAAAACGTTAAACAATGCTCTTATTTCAAGTGTAAACATCTTCCAAACATAAATTGTCTCATTTGATTTAAAGTTATTTAGTTCACATGGAGTTAGGTCATGTCCTCCTTTTAAACTATAACTTTGGAAATTTATGGATGAAAAGTGCTAATTTTGTATTTTTAAATGCATTTGATAATTTCACCGTAAGAATCCGTTAAGGATATTATGTTGTCTATAAATCCTCCCCTCTCCTACCATGGATTTTGTGAAGAACACAATTGCTAATGCAGTCTAAATTAGACAAAGGCGTTTTGTGAGGTCAAAATAGTATTGCTTGGAGATTCCCATTTTATTTTCCTTGGCCATCTTGAAGAGGATAACACCTCACACTTACTCTAATAACTGCATGTAACTCTGAAGTAATTCATTCTGCAATTGTATTTAGCTGCTTTAATGTCTATATTAACCATATTTATCCTCCTTTTCCAAGTCTCTCAAATAGTAACACAGTCCAAAGTGAAGTAAACTCTTGCCATTCTTTTTAAAATAACTCCACTAGTAAAAGCTACTGAGGGTCACTGACAACAGAGAAAAATCATATTTTTCTCTTACATACTGAATTTCATACTTTGCCTCATTTGGGGTAGAAAGAGCACAGTTCTGTCAGATTTCTCATGCTGCAATTCACGTTCATTGCCACTTCATGTAACTATTGATCTTTCTTCTGGAGTTTCTCTACAAATCCCACTACCCATTCTGCCCATTGTCCCCCTACCCCAAAAAGGATAACACTGCTCCTCTAGTTCAGAATTTGATCCAAGAGCCCATCAGGCTGTTTTCCAGCTCTCTTGCTGTTTGCTGTCAGTAAACTTTCCTGCTCTACAGCCACCTGGCTTGGTCTCCACCTCATCCATCACCATAAAAGCCCACACAGAAATGAGTTCATCCCGTTCATTACCTTTGTAAAACTTCCATCTGTCCAATTCCCATTGATAACCTTTTTCCAAGGTGGGTGAAGAAGAAAGCCCAGTTTGATGAGAATGTTCTCCAGAGAGCAGGGGATACATCTCCATTTATTAAACAGCCTCTCCAGTGGCTGCTTGCACTGTGCACCAGATAGACAACATCTCTGGAGAATCCAAGAAAACCCAACACAGCGCAAGAAAACTGCAAACCCAGTAATATTTGCAGAATCTCTTTCCTTAAAAGAGACTAAAAGACTCTTAAAAGTTCCCTCCAGGCAATTTGATTCTAGTCCAAGGGCTTTGAAGAAAACAAACCTATCCATATATCTTGATGCATTCTTCACTGTCCCAGGATATGCTCCTGACCCAAGGAACTGCATCAGTCAGGGACGAGGCAACATCAGTGCTGGATCTCTGACAACATGTGTTATGTTTGCCTACAGCAATTTAGGAAGGGGGAGGTGGTGATGTTCTATCTGACAGCCCTGGTGTATAATTGGTGAATGTATTAATGTAGCAGCAATAATGGTCCAGGAAACCCAGCCCCTGATGAAGAATCAAGTTCTCCTCCGAGCCCATCCACATACCAGCCATGGCTTCCAGAGAAATCCTTTTGTCTTTCTGTACATCCTTTTCCCAAAATATGCTTTGTTCTAAATTGTCTGTCAAGACAGGGACTTGTGCATGTTTCCTAAGGCACATCAGTGCAGGACTAATGGCCTGGAGGCTGGGAACCAAATGGTGTCATTACAGTAGACCCCAGAAGTCTCGTAAAGAGACTCATAACTTGTCTTTTTTTCTTAAAAGAGGGAAAGAAAAGACTTTTCAGCTGTAGGAGTACAAAAAGTATCCAACTGAAAAAAAAGTAGGCAATTTTTCTAACAAAAAGAAGTGAGTTTAAGTTTGTATTTTTATTGTTTTTATTAATAACTTCCAGATGAATTGCTGAACTTTAAAATTTTCTTTCAGAGTGAATTATATTGGCTGCTAAAGAAGTCCTCACAAAAATTCTAATGGAAGTAAAGTCTAGGCCAAACTCCCAGTAATTTTCCTAAATTCCAGGGAAATTTATATCTGAGCCTTCACTTCCCACTCCAGAAACATTTCCCCTCCTGGCTCCAGAGAGTGTCCAGAGCTTAAACATATCTGAACTTCAGCAGCACTTAAAGGTAAAATGCTGCTTTGTTTCTAGTGATACACATTTCTGCCCATTTCAAAAGCAACCAGAAAGCTTCAACTCTTGTCTAATATCTCATTCCAAATGACTTACCTCAAATGGGTCTGACTGGCCTGAACAGAGGTCAGGAAATATGGAGTAGCTATGGTATGGAAATGAGGTGAGGAGCTCTGTGATGGCAAGAGTCAAAAAATGGCACAGTAACACAGTGTGGTGTTGTGCTTGAGGTGTAAGGACTGCAGAAATACACAAGTAACAGTAGGCCTGCTTAAAAATCCTGAAAACCCACATAACCTCTAACCCTGTTACTATTCAAGTTAATAAAACACAGAGAAAAGCAGTTCACAGATTTTTCTGAATGTTTCCAGTATGTCCCCCTGCAGCACTGAGCTTCAGAAGCCTTCTTACCACCTCGGATCTCCCCTGATAAAATCTTCCTTAAAATTGCTGAAAACAATCGCGCTTTAGCATCATCTACTGGGAGAGATGGGCAACTGACTGGGAGGCTCCAGCAGTGCACAGACGCTCCCACCCGCATCCCCCTGCCTGCTCCTGGGCAGTGCTCAAGCCACACTCCAGCAACACAGGGAAAACTGGATATTTTTCTCTTCAGAAGATGCATTTTAAGGAACAGAGCAAATGCTTTGGTGCTGGTGCAGCAGAGACCAGAATTACTACCTGTGTGCTGCTTCCTGTCAGGCCTTAGAGTCACGCAGCAGAAGGACGAAGAAGGCAGGAGGAAGGGAGCAGCTGATCTCACAGACCAGTTGGCGCTAGGAATTTTGTCGCCGCAGTCTGAGGTTGGTGGTGGCGGTGCTCGGCGCAGCGGGGCCCGGGGGCTGTGCTGTCTGCACTGCACCACGTGCAAGACAATCTGAAATTCATGACCAGCCTGCACTTTTTACCAGCAGCATCAGCCACCCAAAGACCTCAAAGTGCTGGGGACAGTAATCCTGCCTGGCAAGTAGGGGCTACCCCTGTGCTGGAAACAGAGAAGTGGAGACAGAGCTTTAAGAGCAAGAATCCCAGCAGCGTTTACATGTTTAAATTATTGACAGCAAGCTAGTCAAATAACTTGAAATTAACACGATTTCACACCTGAACAATCCCACCCAAGGTTCCTTTTCCAAGATTCACAGGCTCGGGGTGTGAGAGGGACAGCATCCAGATCCTAAGAATTGATCTCTGTAATTTCTGGTCTGTGCTTTAACCTTGTTTGTAGATCTCTGTTAAGGTCTTGCATCAAATGTACATTCCATGTACAAAGGCAGCATGTCTCATCTGGGCATGAAGGGGAGATTCATATCCATTGCATTTTACTGCCTAACATCTAGATGCCAACCCTGAAACAGGCGTTCAGCTGCTTTGGCAGTCAAGGAAGAAAGGGACACTTCCAGAGAGGAAGATTTCCCATTGTAGGATCTCTTCCTTGGGGTACAATGCAATCACCTGGCATTATCTTACCATCTCCAACTCAAGCTATCAGTTTGGAACAGGTGCTTTTTATCTCAATTATTATTTTTGACACCTACATCTCGGACGCAGACACCTATTACAGTCTGTCACACCAAGTTGCACCATCTCTGATGGCTCAGTCTGGATATCCTCCTGCACCAGCAGCAGAGCCTGGACTTGGCTCTGCCAAGGAGCTCAAATCAGGCAGCCAGCTGCAAAACTTCACTCCCACAGATTGTTACAGCATTACAATTGATGCTATTCAGAAAAGCAGAGTAACAGCTATGGTAGTATTCCATGTGTATTTAAAAAAAGAAAAAAAAATAATGCGTGTTTTGGAATTCAGCGGAGTGACCTTTTGACCAAAGACTGAATACATTAACTGATCAGATATCTGTAATCAAGGCCAGGAGTTTTAGGTGGTGGGTTTAAAAGCTCCTGCAGGTGCTAAAATACATGGGTTGATTTTTCAGGTTCCTTACAACTCATATTATTCTTTTTAGCATTTCCAATTAAGATACCTTAAAACATCATTTTTGCAGTTCCAGGATATCTCATATTCATCTGTCCTTTATGACTCTGTACATCTTCCCCAGCAGCTTTGGAGGCCAAGTAGCAAAATTCTCATAAAAGATTTACTGACATTTCAAAAAGTTGACTAAAACTAAATGCTGAATATTTGAGAATATACAACTCATGTATTTCAGAAAATCTCTAAAATCAGCTACAGTGGCTGCATATTTGGTTCGCATCTCACTATAGAGACAGATAAGACTCCTGTTTCTCTCAGCTATAGAGTTCCCTCAAACTGTGGTACTAACATTGTGTAAAATACTCCAGCTGTAAAACTGAGTCTGGACTTTCATTACTAATACTCCCAATTTTCAGCTGCCTTGAGGAAGCAGGTTGATTACTTATTACACCTGGAAACACCATGCCTTGAGAAATAAAGAAGTCACCAGACAGCTGGCTGAGATCAGCCATCCATTGGCTTTCTCAAGGCAAAGGGAAAGGTTCTTTTCCCAGCTTCACATTTTGTCAGGAGTAGAGATACTCCCCTGCCCAACCAGCCCTGCCAAGACATGGTAGCTCTGTGTGGAAGGCGGCTGCTCTAAGGGCAGGCAGGGCAGCCCTCTGTCTCTCCTCCTGCATAGCATGCAGATTCCTCTCCCAAGATACTTTAGATTTTTTTGAGAAAATGTAAGGAATAGTGCCCAGCTGTGTACTGGCCTGCACTGAAAGACCCAGCCAGCGCTTTGCAGCTGTCAGTGGCTGGTGTGAGATGTGGTGGTGGGACTCACACCTCACAAAACCCCACCACAGCTCTCCAAGAGGCCCCAAAGTGAAGACATGCTGGGACTGACCCATCCTGCTCCACACAGAGAGCACCTCTACAGACATGTTCCCTGCAGGGATGGAATGATTTCAAAGTCTGACTCTGCTATCTGCATGATTACTAATAGGATTATTTTTTAAGAAACACGAGAGCTCTCTCTGGATGCCCTTCATTAGTTGGTGGGTACATTACCTGTCCCTTTGCCAGAGGAACTCCAGTACACCCAGCAGGTCAGAAACACAAGGAGACACGAACTGCATTCCCATTGCCTGTTTATTACCAAAAATAGGGAAGTATAATTTAGCACAGAATGTGAGAAGGGCAGTGAACAGCTCACCCCACTTGCTGTCTCTGCTCTCTGACCATATAGGGAAAGGGGGGCTGTCTGAGGGGAAGACAAAATAAGGAATAGACCCACTCATGCAAATCTAGAAACTCTCCATTAACAAATATTATGTGTCAGTTTGGCTCCATTCATCTCTGTTCTTCATTGATGTGCCTCTGGACAGGGGGGTTGTGAGGACAAGGGTGGTCTACTCTGCATCTGTTCTTGGATGGTAGCAAACCAAAGCCTTCCCAGTGATGAGCTGCTACCTTGAATCCATTAAAGACCTCAGTTGGATGTTGGTTAGATCTGGTATTTAAGCATCTCAGCCTGTCTTATCCCTGGAATGCCTGAAACCCTATGCAAGGTTTATCTTCTCACTTCCCCACCAGTTTCCAGAGTCTACTTGACAATTCTGGGGCAGCCAAAAGCCAACACTGGGGAAAAAAAACAACCAAGGAACCAAGCCTGATTACATGAGCAGACACTTGAACTACTTGTTTTCATCTTGTGGGGGTTTTTTACAGAACTAACTTTAACTTTGTGTCTAAGTTTTTCCATCTGTAGAAAAGCCTCTTTTTGCAAAGCTCTGTAGAGATCTCTATTCTTAGTGCTGTTATGTCAATATGTAATTAATTTGCCTAATTCTGCTGTACCGTTCTGGAATACTTGGAGATTGAAGTGTAGACTTTTTGTGACTTGGTTAAAGAGAAAAACAAGATAAAAATAATGGAGTGTTGGATGCAAATTTATTCCCTGAGTTACTAACACATTAGATTTCATGTGCACTACTGAAGATATATCCAAGTACAAAGATGCCAAAACATGGCTTACTGAGGCAGCTAAAAAAAGAAAGGGTGACACGGCCAATGACAATTTAAATAGTTCTGACAACGATGTGTGACCTGATTTGTTGCTTCCTGAACAGGATGGTAATTTTTGCTGTGTGCGTTGGCTGGGTTCACATGGGTTTATTTACTTGCCATCCCATGTTTAGATGTTGCTACTACGAAGGGGCCAAAGTGTGCTCCCTGGGCATACAGCATCTCCCTCAGCACACAGGAGCTGCAGTGCTCATTGGGAGAGCCCAGTGTGCTGCTCTCCATGTGCTTTGCCAGCTCCCCAAAACCCTGGCCAGCTTCTGCTGGAGTCAACAGAGACACTCCCATGGACTTGGAGCTGGATTAGGTCACTGGCTGCCATGGGAGAGGAACACAGCCAGGTCCACTGGCTCAGACACACAGGCCACAACAACTTCAGCCTGTGAGGTAGATGGAAATAGCAGGCTACAGTTTCTTAACAAACATTCAGAATAACTAACCAATAGTTATGTGGTACCGTGTCCATGTAGGGATTATGCTGGACTACAGGTTAAGAGTTCTTAGCTGTGAGTTCCCAAGGGCTTTGGCCTCTTTCTCAGCACTGAAGAACCATAAATTCTCATCTTACATCTCAGCTTTGCTCAGCAGTGAACCCCACCTGCTGGGGTCCTTCTCAGAACTCTTCAAAGCTCAACCCTTAAAAGACACAAGGGGTTTTTATTCTGTTGTGAAAAGAAGTCAATTTGGTCGTGACCAGCATGGTGTTCAAAGGAAGTCCCTCCCCAGGTCTTGCTTCCATCCTAGTTGCCATGTGCTACTGTGACGCACTTGAGGTCCTTTTGGTGCTTATGGTTCCATAAGTGAGCCAGCTAAAAGATTAACTGGTATTTTTTAAGCCTTTCAGCTGTCAACTCTCCCCATCATTATTTCATACTGGTCTTCAGGGAAAAGGAGTGGTAACACTTCACCTGGGGCATCTTCCCCTGCAACTCCTGTCTGGATTCTGCAACTCCTCTCCCCCAGCCAGCATGGGGGAGAATCTTCTCCTTCAGCCTCTCCCACCAGCCTGTGCTACCACAGTGAAAAGGTTACTGGTTTTATCCTCCCTCTGAGAGGCAGGGCAGAGGGCACCCCTTCCCCTCCAACCCTGCAGATAACACCTGTACCTGAAAGAGTGGTGGGCTTAATCAACAGACCAGTTTTACTGTACTTTCTCTGAAACACTGCATGCTTTTACAAAGCAGATTTTTGCTTAGTGTCTGCACTGAGTGCTGAGAGGGACAGGTGCTGCCCCATGCCTTGGCACCATGCCTGCGCCTCAGGTGTCCTCCAAGGTTACCCAGTCACAGGAAACTCTTCCCTGCCTGAGCTGGTGTTTCAGAAATGGTGTGGACTTTAGCTGTTTGCCAATAGTAAAACAAATGTATAGGAAGGTCAGGCCTGGCTTCAGGAGTTTGATCATATTTCCAAAAACAAACCTAACTGAATTTATTGATTCATCTCCAGCCAGTCCCAGAAAGAGCTCTCAGAAGGGTGCCCACTTTCTGTCACTCCAGCCTGAGAGAGAGGCCAGACCCCTCTACCAACTTCAGGAGCCCACTCTATCATTCAAGGAAATTTTATTCTGTAGAACTATATTTTAATTACACTACATTATATATATTATATATATTTTAGTTATAACTAAAATTTTTAGTGAGTAAACCAAAAACACTCCTCTACAACAACAATTGAAACAGTTCAGCAGCTATAATCTACTTAGTGCCTATGGAGAACTAGGAAAATGTACATAGGAACATACACAAATAAAAACTTTCTCAAACATACATGATATTTCATGGATAGCCTGGCCTTTGAAAGGTAGAGTTTCTTTCATTTAATGGCCATACACACAAACAGCATTTCAGAAGATACCAGAATTCCTGTTACCTTGATCTACATCTCATTCATCCAAAAATGCAGCATTGTTATTACATATGTTATACATAAAAGCAACTCTACTAAAGTGGATTAAATGACAAAAGTACCCAACTCAAAAGGTCCTGTAGCACAGTTAAGCTTCTGGGAAGCTTTCTTCCCAGAAAGAACTGGGACATATTTGTCCCCATTTACTTTAAAAGTTTGTCCCTCTTAACCACAAGAATGTCTGGAGATGAGGAAAGCATTTTAAGAGAAGCTTTTATATTTACTCTTGATTTAGACTTGATGAAGTACTCTTAAAGAATAGGTCTTATGTCTTGTCATTACTATTTTTGTTGGATCTACAGCGTGACAAGAAAATACTTGCCCAAAATACCAAAAGAGAAAAAACCTCTTGAGAGAGCCTGTTCTTGCAAGATTCCCATCCCAGTATTTACAGGCCCAGGAGGTCCAGATAAGCTTTGAATATGCGTCAAAGCTCCTGGATGGTTATCCAAAACAAGCACAAGCCCTGAAGCTTCTGAAATTTGTCTGTCGCTAGTTATCATATCCAGTTCTTCCCCTTTCTACCAAGAATCAGTCTCCTTCAGGAAGTTCCTATGCTCAGTGACTCTTGATATTGTCCACAGAAGGATATGTAGGATTTCACTAATGTCTATACCAGGCTTTCAAAATTAGTCACGCTGCTATTATTTTCCAGCATTTAAGCAAATCTTTCTTATTTAAAACTTGAAAAAAACCTGAGCTTTTACTTCCAAGCATTACCTTGACAGAGCATCTGCAGCTCTTCCCAATGATGAGTTGAGAGTCTGTAGGTTCAGGGGTTCAGTGAGGCACAGACTTGGAGTCTCCCCATTGGGACCAAGGCTGGAGTTCATCCATCCTGCACTCTGGAGTGAAATATGGGCAGAGATTCTACTCAGTCCCTGGTGAACAGTAGCTCACACAATAAAACTATCATACCTAATTCAGCCTTTGAGGGAAAGGCCTTGCTTGCAGGCTGATTTATGGGCTAACCCAGCAGAAGATACTCCCTTCAGGTCAGGTGTGATGAGGTCATTGACAGGGCAATATCAACTAAGTTTTTGACTGTAAATTCCCTTTATTTCAAAAGCTCTAACAGAAAAATATAAACAATTTGGATAAGGTTCCTCTGTAACTCAAGGAAAATATTCTTGCTTTATGTACTTCATAAAGTATTGCCATATTGCATTATCTTTTCTTTCCTTTTCCTTATGTATAAAGTAAGATTACCAGGATAAATTCATTCTCCACGTTGACATGACTATCTTCTGAGTACTTTCAAGTTCATTTACAAAATTCAGTGGAGATTGCTTCAATTAGGGTCATCTGGTCATGTATCCTTGATCCTTTGATCACCAAAGCAGAAATACCATGTTAGTAATCTCTGGGCTACCATTTGGGTTAATGAATCGGCTTGACTTTAATTCTAGCCCAGATGTAATCTTTTATAGCTTAATGATTTGTTCCAACATGAACTCCAATTGAATGTAAACAGTTTCTTTATTTAGAGAGAAAATTCTTTTTTATAACTTGTTTCTCTTCCTAATTAATTCTAGAGCAATTAAATCAAACCTTGATCTGTGGCAATCAAGATTAAATCATAGTATAGGTTAGGCTGTTAATATCGTCTTTGAGTTCATTATTATCAAGGCTAACAGTAATCAGCAAAGGAGGGAGAAACTGATATAGCGAAGACTACAGATCTGAGGACTTGTTCTTGTTTTTAATAGCTGATCTGCTTTAATGTATGATAATACTTGCACTTATTTAGTAACTGTTTTCCAAGGAGCTCAACATACTCTCCCAAAGTTAATTTATTCTCACAACACTGATGTGCGGGAGGTAAATATTATCTCCCAGGGACACTGAAAAGTTTTGAGGCACAGAAGAGTTGTGGGCTGTTTGCAAAGTCACAGATTGGGGCCCAGATTTTAATGCCATTAACAAATCATTAGCTGGGGAGCTTCGCCGTAAACTCTGGTTATGATAAGGGAGGAACAGCACCTCATCCATAAGCACTCACCGAGCGTCCTGTTTAAGGCGGATTTGTTGGCCACTGCATCCCGGCAGTCCTTGCAGTTAAAAGCTGCCACTGCTGTGAGCTGGCTGCCTCCACAGACCTCCTTCCATCGCACCTCTTCAAGAGGACTTGCCATGTCGCTCAGCCCTGCAGTTGCCAAGGGGGATTTGTGTTCCCAGAGGTAAAAAAATTCGTTTGTAAGTTAACTTATGGATTTGACAGACATTGCAGTTCTAAGCTTTGTTTAAACAGTCTGGTCTGTCCATTTTACCACAAACCTTCATTTTGAACCAAGCCTAGATTTAAAGTGAAAGGGATTTTGCAGCCCTGACTGTCCTCAAATCAAGGCACTGATGTCCCAGACAAGCCCCAGATGAACCCGTTCTCTGCCTGGATCTCTGTACATAATTATATTATCCCGTGCTGTGGCAGATTAATCCCGACTGTGCAGGAAACTCCTGCCCATTTGGGTCATCCCTGTGAGGTACAGCAATTGTGTGGAGAGGACCAAATCACCCTGGTTCAACTCCATACAAGGGAAACACAAGAAAGCATCACAATGTTGTTTGTACTCCAGTCCTGTATTAGCTTCAAAAAAATTACGGCAGTGCCATTTTCAATTCAGTGTTATGCTGGAAAGGTTGCAAATTAATTAGAATTATGCCTTCTTTGTGCCAAGTGATAATTTACTGCAATTAATTATCAAAAGATCTACTGCTGTCAATTACAGTACTTGCTCTTTGGGGGGGAGAAGCTATTTACGTATAGCTAAATTCTGTAACAAAGTTCCATTTTACTTTTATTGTTTTCAATTAAACTATCATCATTTGCCTTCTCTCTGCCAAATACAATAAAGACTCGTTAAGAACTAATCATGCTACTGTGACCTTTTTTTTAATCCAAACATTAGCTAGACCTGCACTGAGTCAACACTCCTATTGTTACACCTGCAAATTGTATGTAGAGAGGAGCATACTTCAGAATTAATGAGCACAGCTGTGGTCTCTCTTACATTCAACACTTGTAAAACAGACCTCTTTAAAGTGCCATTATCACAATATTGATAGAGTTATTTATAGTACTGCAAACGTTCCCAGTCATAACAGAGTCCTTGTTATCCCCCACAGCAGTTCATGTTGTTGCCATCTCCTGGACTCATTCCACAGTTTGTGATAAGGCACCACGTGGACAATCCTTTACGAACAAACTATAAAAGACATTAGGAAAAGTTTTACATAGGCAAGTTTTAAAGCTGGGAATAGGTCAAGCTGTCAAAACCCAGCCTGCACAAGACTTGTCATGTTCTTGTGCTATGGTGTTTCCTGTAATTTCTGGGTGGGATGTGAAATGAAATTACAGACAGCACAAGCTGCAAAGGATCTGGATGGCATTGTCCAAATGAGATCTGCTTTTTGCAGTTAGTAAGACTGTTTTACCATAATTCAGTAAAACAGATGTAAGTTCAAACTCTTGGTGTCAGTCGCTGAAAACAAATACCACAGGTGCCAACTTTGGTTGCTAAGGGAATATAAGCTCCTTTGGCTTCCCAGTATGTGTGCAAACAGCTAGAAATTGTCCAAGGCAGAGGTTCTGCTGTCAGCAGGGAGTGAGTTGCTTTTTTTCAGGTGTCTTCCTACTCAGCTTCATCTCCTGACACGTTACTGAAGTATCAGCCAATGTGGTCAAGATGAAGTCAGTAGGAGACTTCATCAGTGTGAGTTTTTCTATTCTCAGAACTGCAGTTCCAGGCATTTGTTTGTGATATTAGTCTTATTGTAATATTTCATATTCAGTTTTGTCACACTTGGCTCTGTGTCCACTAAAGATCTGGATACAGCATTTATGGGAATGCATTCATGGGAAGGTCTCCAGAGTCATCCTGCAGATACAGCAAACCCAGTGTCCCCAACGCTTTTCATCTCTCTTTCTGGTTGCAATGTTTTACTTCTTTTCTTATAGGACAGGAAATGACTTTGCCTCTGATCCACCATCCCTTATCTGAGGAAAATAGTTTTGTCATAATTCAGCCTTCATTTTGGAAGGAATTGCTGAAAAACCTCAATTCCCCTAAGAGTAAAAATTCAACTAACACTTGGCTACTTATGAATTATTTCTCCAGATGCACCTATTTCATATCTTAAGTGCTTTGTGGCTGAAAGGTCAGATCTAAAATAACCTCACCTCTGAATAGAAGAAATTATTTTGATTGTACAGGTCAGCTCAGAGAACCAGCCAAGCAATGTTTAGCTCACAGGTGTTGCTGGTTCTGATGTCCTGAAGGCAGCGTAGACTTGTGTAGTGATTCCCAGCTGAAGGCTGGTTGGCTTGTGTGAAGTTATTTGTCAGCTGTTCCTGCCTCCCTGGGGACTGGAGGAGGTAAACTCCTGTTTTCTCTGATGCAACAGGGAGGTACACCAACACACTTTGAAATCTGCAAATTTTCCCACTGAGCTGCACTTCACAGGGAAGATTTGAATCTAGACATACTCTGTTATTCATAACGGTTCTGGAAATAACTGATTGTTGCAAATTTTTTTCCAGAAGTCTGAGTTTTTGTCTTTTTTTTTTTTTTTTTTTTTTTTTTTTTACACTTCTTAAGAATGTCTACTCTCATGTCAAGTTTGATTTTCTCTGTGTATATGTACATTCTTACCATAATTTGAATTTGGAGCACCCCTGATTTTGTTAGTGTATTTATCCTCAACTATATCAGTATAGTAGAGTAAAGGCTGAAGAGAGAGAATGGGAGGAGCAGGTGGTGTCAAAACCTTCCAGTTACTTTGTGACTTGGAGAGGTTTACATTTTGAGTAGCTTTTCAGGGTTTTGGAAATGTTTCTGTTTCTCAACTAAAGGAGAGAAAGGGACAGACTAGTTATGGGGACAAGGGGTTGTGGGGAAGTGAAGGAAAGGGAGACAAGGCTGGAAACCAAGGCTCTCACCAGGAACTCTTCTCTGCCACTTTCCTCTGAGTGAGTGACCTTGTTCATCAGAAGAAAGCTTTTCTGTAAGTAAAGCAGAGCTGGGCTTAAGTGAGGGACAGGGAGCAGTACAGAGCTTCTTGTTTCCATAAACTTAGTGAGGAATGGCACGCAACTTCAATGCACATGTGATTAAACTAATCTAGTTAAAATCAGAAAAGGATTTCTCATAATTCAATTGGAGTTGTTTTTAATGTTTGGACTTTGGTCAAGGACAGCTTTATTGATTGAATTTAATTGCTTATATTTTCCTGTCCATTTATTGAAGCCCATTTTTCAAGTCACTTGAGAGGCTGCTAACATTTCAGAAAGGGGATATGCCAAAGCATTCCTTTAATTCATTATCTTTTTGGACATACAGTAGTTGCTACTTGGCCCAAATTAAATCCGTTAGAGAATGTGATAGCATAATTACTTACAGGTATCCAAAACTGCTTTTAACGGAATTCTCTAGGAGGTTACACATAAGATTTGTTTTGCCCTTACATTGGATGCAAGTGTCTGGGATTTCAATGATAAATAAATATTTCATCAACTGAGAATGGATTTTTCTCATTTCCATATGTTGCTGATGGACTAAAATTCTTGTGAGGTCTTTATTTTTCCTTAAAAATAAAAGTCTTATAAATTGGCTCAGTCCCTTTTTCAAAATGTGTAAACACAGTGACCCTTGAGGTAAAGAGGAAACCACCTGTGATTCTGACTTGGTTTTTTTTCTTTCAAACTGTGCTCAACCCTGAAAGACTTTCTAGACAAAACTCCACATTAGCTTGATTGCTTCACGCTGTGTCCTGATGACATCAAGTCTGTGATTCTCTACAAGTTACGTCAGCCTGATTCCAAATGGAGTGAAGGGCTGGATATTCCCAGCCTGGAAAGACCTATGGGCTGGCAAACACCATAGGAAGGTCAGCAGCAAATTGCACTGCAAACCCCCAGTCACAGCCCTTGCACAGAACCAAGCTCCTGTAAGCTCTGTCACTGCTTTCCTCACCTATCTGCTCCTATTTCCTTGTCTTTGCTCCCAGTTGTGGCTTCCTGCCTTGGAGAAGTTCTCAGTCCAGCAAAGAAATTGGACATGAGCAAATCTGTAAGGACAGAGGGGCATCTGCTGGCACTTGTGGACCCAACTGGTGTTGGGCTCAGTTCTCTGGCTCTGCACTGAAAGTACCTTGCATTATCTTGTGTTTTGTGAAAACTAAAGCTGCAGTGGTTGCAGTTGTTAAGATAGTATTTATTGATACAAGGTCTAGAAAATGTGAATCTACCTATAATAACTCACATTCAGTGCTTTTTTTCAGGCACCTGACTCTTTTGTTAGGGAGATGCATAAGACAAAACTTGTTTAAGTTTCAAAAACTTCAAATCAGACACAATCCAGACTTACATACTAAATTTTCTTATATGAGAGTATAATGCTTCCTTGGAGTGAGACAAGGCTCTCACAAAGACCCCAGGATTTATCCTCTTCTTGCAGTAGCTCTGTGCTTAACAAATACAAGCTGAAATACCTGATGTATGTAATATCTCTCCTCCCCCCAAAACACCAACATTTAAATGTTGCCTAATTCACAAAAGTTTTGCTTCAGAATCCAGTGATCATATCTGATAAAAGGCACAAGGAATTCCTTTCACAAGGAACTGAACCACAGATGGTTATGTGATTTGAGGGCCACTGAACATCAACAGTTTTACCAAGTGAATCAGAATTACAGAAACACCTGCATGACTGCATCTGCAGACTCAGCTAAATTACGCTTCCATCCAGCCACATGATATTTAATGTGTAATTCTTCTGCATTTTAATCAAATGCATTGTAATGACAGTACAAAATTTCAATATGAATGCACCTTAATGTAGGAGTAACTAATAGCTGCCTTGCATTAGTACCAGCTAAGAGACATACTTCCTCCTAAGCAACAGGGGCACGGTTATTTTAACTCATTACCTGCTTTGTAAATGACATTTAATTACACATGAAGTGGGGATGTTCACAGGACATTGCTGGGAATGCAAGATTGAGCACCAGAAGTTAGCAAATATTTGAAAAAACATTGTAGAAAGGTGTTCATGAACCCCTGCATGGCAAGAAAGGCTCTGTGCACCCTTCCCAAATGATGCCTCTTCCCTGTAAAACCTGCTCCAACTTTAGCAGTTTAATGCTGTAAAATTTTTGCTGAGAGCAAGCAAATGTGACATTTGTAAAGGCTTTTGAGATTTGATGGATTTTTGAGACTTCCATAAAACATTCTTTGAGAAAAAAGTGATGTAGGCCAGTCTCCTAGTTGTTGCTTTCAAACCAGGATGTTATCAGCACTTTACAAGGTCAAACTATGAGAAGAGTAACACTGAAAAATATTTCCTAGAACTTTTCTTGTGGATAGATGAATTAGTTTGGGTAAAAGTTTTCTAGAAAGAAATCGGTCTGACAAAAAAATGAATTTTGGAAAATGTCTCCTAGTTGTTAATACCAGATAAAATTTTGAGCATCAGAAATCAACCTTTAAAACAGAAAAGACTGGCCAACCTTGACTGGGGAGCATTGGGAGATGGATAACTGTGAGTTACTGTGTGCTGAAATTGCTCTCATTTGGCTTTGTCCTGAGATGTGCCCCCAGTTTAGTCACAGGCCAGTTCTGATATCCACAGGGACTAAATTCAAGATTTTTGCCCTGGTAGAAGGTTCTGCTCGCAATGGAGCTGGGGGTATCAGGGCCAGATCTCTGGAAACAGACACTGTTGTATCCTGGTACTCTGTTAGAGGCTTGTTCACGCTTCTAGTGCCAGTAGGGAAAATCTGAAAGCATGGAGTGAGGTAGAAAGGCAAGATTTAAACTAAGTAAATTAATTCCTGAAGGGCTGGCTATCGAAACACTGTGCTTCCTGCCTATGTTTGACTTTACTTCAGTTCATTGGTCCCTAGTGCACCCAGAATTATAGCTCAGTAAACTTCTCCAAGGATCAGACATTTTAAAAAAAACAACCATCCAAAATCTCAAAGTGTGGCTTAAAAGCAGGAAACCTCCAAGCAGAAAAGAGATTGAAAGAACACGTCTTGACTTGGTCATTTCCTCTTTCAGATGTGGACACATTTTCATTACAAATTACTCTGAAATCAGTAATTATTTTCATATGGTTAACAAAAAATACTGATTCAACATTTGCATCTCCCTGAATTGCAGTGGAGTGGGATTACAAATGGTACAAGATGCATCAGTTTCACAAAACGTATTGAAGACTTCAACTTCATGATGGAAAGTGTTCTGTCATCACTTGAATTGCACGTGAATACCAGCAGAGTGGGGAGCCCACAGTTACCACAAAAGATGCTAAAAACAGGTACACGGAAATAAAATGTAAATGCTCAAAGTTAGTTCAGATTTACATTTGTTTTCATAAGTACTGAATGCTAAAGCTCCAACCATCCTGCCTAGGTGGAGCCACAGAAAGAGCCCAGACATCCAAGTCCCACTTAATTCCTTAAAAAAACCTTCCCGTTCTTTAATGGAGTGACTTAACTGTTTCAGGGCAAACAGAGGGGAACACACAGAATAAAGCAACTTTATGCAATAACCTTGGATTCCAGTTTGTGTCTAAGAAATATTTATCATGAGCCTGCAAATCCCACCAAGCAGCTCCTGTGTGGAAGAAGGAGAAGAAAAGGGAGGTTGCACTCGGTGGTCCTGTTAAGTGTAATGATTTCTAATAAGAGCCACATTTGCTGTGAGTGATCTGGATCAACATCAAAAAAAAAGCCCCATCTAGTCAAGTGCCCAGCAAGGGGTCTATTCTCATGTCCATGCTCATATGTTAAGTCCCATTGACAAGCATTAGTGGGAACTGCATGCACATATGGATATGTGAATAGCCCCAATGGGATCTGCATAAAGCAGTGTTTGACTATACAGAGATCGCTTCAACTGCCACGATAAAATAATAGAGGGGGAGAAGCCTTAAAGAGTGGTGTGAACAAACCAAACAATTTAAAGAAATTGATAAATAATGGAGATTAAAAATGAAACAGCAAAATTAAAACAGCATTAGAATCTGTTATTTGAAATAAATACAAAATGAGAATTATCTTTAAGAAATTAACCCTGGCCAAAATTGATAAAAACAGCTCATAACTCCAAGTTCTCTAATTTTTACAACCTCTTTGTCTTCCTTTTACTCTATATCCTAAATAGAAACAAGAGACAGCAAAAAGCTCTTACTGACAAGAGGTGAGTTAAGAAATGCACTGATAAGCATTGCTTTGCTGAAGAGCACGGGACATGAAATAGTGGCAGCTCTACAATAGGTCAATGATAATGATGCTCCTGAGGTTATGCAACACCGACAGCCACTCTATAAATGTCAGAGCCTTGCAGAAACTTCCTGGAAAAGGTTTCCTGCTACCTGAGAAGCCTTCAGCAGCCAGTGTGCTGGACCAAAAACCTCTAAAGAACTTGTTCTCTTTCTGTAGGAAATCTTAAGATTTTCCCCTGAAGCCACTACCTAATTCAAAATCCCATTTTGGAGATTTTGGGGATTTTTGAATGCCATTTTGATGATTTGGAGAACTGCTGTTACTTATGCTCACATAGCTGAAACAACAAAACCCTTCCTGACAGTCACACATAAATAGGGGCAATGAACAATGAAATCATCAATTAGCAGAGCAGACAGCAATCACTGCTGTGATAAGTGCCCATATTAACAACCTAAATTGATGTGATATGGAATAGATGATAAGCAAATAATGTGTATAAATCAGGTCTAATTGTGATCAAGATCACTGGTTTCTTACCCTGCTCTGGTGTCCATAGTGCAATTCAACCACTGAATTGCAAGTTATTGCCAAGTCCTGCATGTCTACGAAAGTCTCACTGGCTTCAGACCCAGGTCCAAACTGTTCCAGCAGTGGTGCTTTGGAACATTCTGAGGTGAAGCAATCCACATGATTGACAGCCAAAGCTCTTATCTTACAGGATGTCCTTTTCCAGTGGTCATTTAGACCAACAGCCAACCTATTAATCACAGCAAACCAAAGCTTGTTAGGTCCCTGCTGGCCAAAGCACTTGAGAAGACAAAAGACACCACGTTCCAGCTGACACCTGCAAGTAATTACACATGGTGATAGCAGTGTGTGAAAGAACAATTTGAGAACCAATGCTAAGAGGAGCGGTGCATTTCTTTTTTATAGACTGAACTATTTTCTGATCTCTAAGTGCCTTAGGGTCTTAGAAATCAAAGGCAAATTAGGCAGGGTAAAGAAAATCAGTTGCCAGGTGTTCATCTGGAGAAATGATACATCTCCAGTGATTTTTCACCAGTTCTGGAAGCAAATTCCCCTTTTAAGATGACACTGTAGTTTATAATAAGGTTGTTTAATCAGCATAATGGCAGAGGGCAACTGCTCCATGGAGAACAGAATCTGGAGGCCCACTCTCCCAGAGTGTTTTGTCTACCTACCAACAGATTTTTCAGTCTGTCTCCAATGTCTGTGGATATCAGGACACATAGCAGGCATGAAAAAGACAGACATGCATTTTTAGAAGAAGGCAAAATATGACGGCTGATCCTTTCCTAAAAACCTCCTGAAGAGAAGATGAGAAGATGGCTCCTCCTCTGAAGTGCACCAAACAATCACAGCCAGGTAGGAGAACTTCGAGTTATGTTCCTCTTTAGTGAATATTTATTCCATTAGCATTATCTGAATGTTACTGAATCCTGGTTAGAAAGGGAATGATGGGGAAAGATTCAATTTAAGCAGGATTTGTTAATAAAACTCAAAATGCATGCTATGTTTTCAGTACTGAATTCTGTTTTAATAAAACCTATGATCAGAAATTGTTTTCACTCTATCAGTGCATTGATATAATAAGTATCTAGAAATCATAAGCAGAAAATAATGTTGCAAGGAGCAGTAAAGATATATGACAACATATTTTGCCTTGTTTTCTAGATTTCCACTTCTGGAAGATAATCCACCCCCAGGTTCGACTTCGAAGACTTCTTCATATTGAAAGAAAAGAGGAAGATGAATTTACATTCAAAGACTGAGAAATAAGTCACCATCACGTCATACTGCCACATCCTTGGATCTATCAGATGTTTTAAAGAAAAACAAGTTTCTTAGCTAACATCTTCCCAGCAACTACCTTCAGCTCGTGTTTCATTTTAAGCTGCTGAGTTGATTGGTGGGACAATTTTCTGCTCTGAGTTGATCACCAGCATCACTGCAAGCCAAAGGCAGGTCTTCAGTCACATTGATTTCTGACTAAGTCCCTGAGACTGTTGAGCTGTCCAGGCTTTGCTATCACTGACAATTTCAATGTCCCTCAAACCTCTGGCATTTAAGTTATCAATTAATAATGCTGCTCAGTGTCTTTTTTTGCTTTGGTTTTTTATGGAGTTATCAGTGTCTCTTCCATGGACAGCGTGTAGTAGTTACAGTGCAAATACATAGGCTGAAATACCATCAGTGATATTCTGCATTTACACATGTGGGCAATGAATGAAATGCATGAATCTCATAGAGGTTTGTACTGAAATTTCTCTGAAGAACAGTGCTCTTGGGAAAACCACCCAGGACCACCTGGAGGCACATGTTCCAGGCAGCTGGTGGAGTGTTTGAGGGAAGGCTGTAACTCCAGCTAGCTACAGACAGTTGAGGGACTGCCTCAGGTAAATAATTAGGAGGTGGAAACACAAAAAAAATGCAATCTCTTCATGTACCACACATGTACTGTGAGCTCTGCTGAACGGAGTTCCTTCACAGAGTAACAGATTTGACACAATCACTTTGAGCTGAGGTTTGACAGAGGATGCTTAGTATAGACTGAAAGTGTTTTAACTGTCAGGAATGGCATCTTCCCTGGAGCATCTTTCTCTAGGGGAAAACAGCCTGATCCTCACCAGCTGTAAATGGCAGTGCTACTCCCACAGAGGAAAGCGCTGTCGATCCAAAGCAGGGCTGGCTGGAAGGACCCCAGGGAGCAGTAAAGGAAACCTGAGCATTAAAGTATTTCATATCAGATCCAGTTACATCTGTCTGTAAAATTAGTAACAACACAGACACCTGGTAGTTATGATTCATGGGCTAATAAATATGTTAAAAGGTAGAGAAGATTGTGCTGAGCCTTGCACAGAACTGTCTGTGCTATTGGATTTGATAGAGTTTAGCTCCTGGCTTTGGTCAGGGGCTGAATGTGCTCTGTCCAAACTTAGATGGGAGACCTCCAAGAATGTGCCAGAGCTGAAGGAAATGGGATGAGGTCCCTGCTTTCTCTTCCTTCTGCATTACACTGAGCTGTAATTGGAGGCACCATGTGGTGGTACTGTAGAGTCTTGAAATGATTACTGCCTGCTCATGGCTTTGACAGTTGTTGAGATTTTTTTGGGTGTTGAGAGAGGAGCAAGTTTGTAGGATGTAAGTAAAACATAGGGAACTGCTGTGGTGGGTGTGTATGGCCAGAGCAGAAGGAAACTGTGAGAGCAGCAGGGCAAGTGTTTGGCAGCATTTCTTACAGTAATCAATTACTGACACAGAATTTTATGAGAAAAAGAGGCTTGGGGGGAAGTTTCAGGCTAATATTCTGTGTGCAACCCAGTACCATCCACGAATGTCTGATTCACACTGAATAAAACAGGATTCTAGGTAGAAGATGTCCAGAGATGGTGTCACTGCCTCTCTTCACCATAGAGCAGAGGCACAGAGCTCTGAGGAATCAGCTATTTCATACCAGGAGGCAGGCAAGGGGTAACAGATCTACTGGTTGGGGGCTGCTTTTTGGGGGGGTTGTGTAGCTTCAGCAGCGCACAAACTGTCTCTTTTAAAGAATAATATGTTATTAGAGATATATGAATGTGTAATATCTGCACACCTGGCCTGGGTCTGGAGAGCCCATGAAATGTGTTAAACTTGTTATTACTTGATTATTCCATTGCACAGGTGTATGTTCCTGCTCCCAAATGCTTATGCAACATCTCTGCTGATGTATTCAGACTCACAGTACTGAAAGCTAGAGAAAGCCCCTTGATACATGACAACACACTGTGTGCCTTTGCCCCTGCATTAAATGCACTCATTTGGTTTTAGTTAGCACAGGTCTTCTGGTCTTGCTTTGAAAATAAATTTTAATAAAAGACTATCTACTTTGTGCCTTGAAAATCAGCCTTCAGCTACTCTGACTACTAAAACCCCCTAAATTCTCACTTGAGTTTGTTTGACTTCAGTTTGCAGTTACCCATTTTTCTCTAAAAGATTAAAAACATTTTTAGTATCCAGCAGATAATTCCAGACAAATCTCGTAGCTACGTAAATACTTACACATTACACTCATGTCACGTCCCAGTCTTCTTTCCAGTAAGGGAGGCAGATTGAGTGCTTTAAGTCTTTCACCATTAAGCACTTTCTTCAGCCCTAAAATCCTCTCTGTGGCTCTTTTCTGCACTGTCTCCAGTTTTCCGACAATTTTTAAAAGTGTGAGCACTAGAAACTGCATAATCTTATATTGTCTGTATTAAAAGCCATTGTGTTTGAATGGGCTCAGCTCATGAAGCAACTGAGATCACTTGGAGTGTCATTCTCATCGCTGTCTGTCACTCCACCAATGTTCCTGTCACCCTCAGATTTATCAGCTGTGAATTTACAGTGTTTACATCCAAATCATTGAAGAAAACATTGACTAGCATCTGACCTGATGCTGATCCTGGTAAAACTCTCCCGTTTGATAACAACTCCTGATTCATAGCTACTTTTTAACAGGCTGTTTGCCAATTCCTAATCCAATTAGTGCATGCTCTGCTGCTATTTCTAATGCTTTTTGATAGGAATATCACACAGTGTTAATTCTAATCTCCATAAAAAAATGAATATCACATCTCTTCATTGACCTTTATCATTCAGTCTTTACCTTCATCATATTATTTGATGCGCCTCATCAAAGAAAGAAATTGCATTTGTCTGCTAAGGCTTATTTCTTCTAAAACTGTATTTACCATCATTAATTCTATTTCCATTCTTCATGGCGCCTTTTCCAATACACGGTAACAGCTCAGGATGTGTTTGAGGCCTGGCTTTGAGGTCAGTATATTGTGTTATCAAACCAACCACAACAACTCAGTTCTTAAACCCAACTATGAAACCTGATACATTTCATTGCAGTGGCTTGATGCTTATTTACATTTATATATTATCATGTGATTAAAAAGGACTATTTGCCACACTGCCTTAAGTGTAGCCCATGGAAAGCTTCTAGTCCTGGCCACTGTTCTCCAAGTGTTTCCCAGTGACCACTAGTACAGAAACCAGTGCAATCTTAAGCTTCCAGGGAGAGCTACGTGCTGCCTGAAGCCTGCCTTAGAACACCACCATGAAAGGGATGATGATGAAATAT
This sequence comes from Poecile atricapillus, assembly GCF_030490865.1. NCBI lineage: Eukaryota > Metazoa > Chordata > Aves > Passeriformes > Paridae > Poecile > Poecile atricapillus. The sequence goes on from NC_081255.1 coordinate 31,376,013, forward strand.
CAGCTATCATGTAACTATCTATAAATGTTAGATTTCTACAAAGTGATTCCACTGAATTGTAATTAAGGGTTTGAAAGTCGAATGATTTTAAGTGCTAGTTTTAATTACCGCTTGGTGAACTTTAGTGTGTTAGAATTGTCACAACTTTCCTTTAGAATTAGTGTCAAGCCAGGCAATACAGTGGGAAATTATTAACTCATACTTTGGTTCAGCAATTATCTGCATTACAAGGTTTATGCAATTAGCTGTTTAAGATGTCATTATATTTTGCCATCTGGTACACAGGAGTTTATGCATATGAACAGGCACATGTTGAAGTGATTTTCACTATATGACACTTGATCTCAACCCAAATCATCACTATAATGAGTGGAAGACACAGTGTACAGTACATTAGTGGCAGGTGCATACTATCAACTTCATTTTAATAGAAGACTTTCATGTTTCCATTTTTAAAGTATTCTGCACAAGTGCTGAAGAATTAATTGCTCGTTTGCAATCTAGCAAAAACCGAGGACACGTTATTGCTAAATGCTAAGGAACATCAGCTTTCAGGAAAGCGGCCACTTATTTAAGTTCTTTCCATCTGTAACTCCAGGCCAATTTCTGCTGCAGACAATAAGAAAGTCTCAGTTAAGTTCAGCTTAAAATGTTCTCTGGGGAACATGCTGAATTACCTTTGATAGGCTCCCAACACTGAAAGCCTCTTGAGGAGCCTGTGGTGCGGTCCATGCATGACAACCTCCAGTGTCACCAGTCTCTGGCAGTGAACAATGTATTGTCACCTGCGTCCTTGGCCTTACCTCTGCCTGACGTCACTCGTGCCTGTTGGCTCACGCTTGACACTCAGATTCTAAATCCGGGGGGAAAAGGTGTTGCTGTTGGCAGTCTCCCACCAGGAAATCCTCGCTTCCAGGCAGTACAAAATGTAAATATCGATAACGCCTGCACTGCATACTCAGATAATACCTGGTATTTCTGACACATACGGCGTCTGGTGTTCTAAAAATATTTACAGCCTTTAATTAATTAAATTGCACGCAGCTATTAACCTCATTTGACACAAGGAAACCGGTTTCTGGAATGGTAAGAGACCTCCTCAGTCATGGGAAGGCTGTGCAGAGCCTGAGAGTGAGCTGCCAACAGGGACTGTGCTCACTGAACTGCAGTGCAGTGGCTAAAACCGGGCTTTACCTGCCAAAGTGGGGCTGTGGTTTGGGGCAGGGGATGGGTTTGTCACGGGAGAATGGACAGGATAGCTCCTGCCACCTCCTTCTCCAAGCAGGACTGAGAGTAGAACCCATGAGACAATGCAGTCATGTGGATGTGCTGGAAAATCACATTTCTTGGGAATAGTCATTAATTTAGGTTCTAGTATTACACTCGGGATACTCACCGTGTCTTGGGGCAGTGCTGGTTGCCTCAGAGCGGGAGGAGGCATCGTTCCCAGACCTGCCTCCAGCCACGGCCCTGGCTCCAAGCAAAGGACAGTGCTGTGCCTCCACGTGCAGTCGCTGCAACTTCATTATTGAATTACATTAACAGGCCGCCCTCTAGTGTCATATTTTATTACTTGGGTAAAAAAAAATGGGCCGGTCGGGTAAAAAATGTGTATTTTGTCTCACTGAACACCAGCAGGAGAGGCAGCCACAGAAGCAGCCACATAATATATTTCTGTGGAGCACATTGGAAAGTTCTCTGTCAGGTTAAAACACCTAAACTTTGGAATTTTCTCCTGAGGTTCTGGAAATCAGTCGCAGAAAGCCCGAGGAAAATGTCACAAATCCTGTACAGAGTTTTCCTCCAAAATCAATGTTAATGTTTCTGTGGGTGGTTACAGCAACATTGTAATAGATACGTGCATCTATACCTTTAACATGAAGTGTTTCATCCTCTTGTGCATACCTCAGTGTTACTCAGGGAGATAACGGGGAATGTCCTTCAAGGAAACACTCCCAGTGCACAGGGATTGCTTTGCTGAGGCTGAAGACAGAAAGGTGATGGACATAAGGTTGCAGGCAATTATTCAGTAGTTTACAGCATTTTAGAGCTAAAACCTTAAAATACGAATGCTGAACAGACAATAGTTTTATGTTCTGAAACCCTTAGAGGCATTAGCATTAAGTGACCAGACCTGCCCTTACTGGGCTGGTTAGGAGTGGAAAAGGGGACAAAGCACTTTCAGGACCATTGGCAGGACAGGTCATGCCAACAGCTGGTGTGAATTAGCAGGTGAAGGCAGCTCACATCCATCAGCCAGAGACCTGTCCTTGTGTATTAATGTTCCCCCAGGCTGAAGCCACCTGCCCATCTTCCATTTTTCTGAGCTAACCTGTCTCCCATGGGAATCTGGGAGGTCGGTTGCATGACCAAGCACCCTTTGTATAAATCACGGGAAGAATCTCAGCACCAAGTGCAGTGCACCGGGATCCCTCCCTGGCCTGCTGGGGACAGGGATCTGCCCAGGGATGGGTTGGCTTGCGGAAAAGGTAGGAAATGGTTTCCCCCAGGGGAATGTAACAACTGCATCCTCTCTCCTCCAAAACCTCTCTGGAATTACGGAGGAAGGAGCAGGGGATGCCCCACCTTCAAGTCCCACACGCAGGTGGGAGGACAGAGACTCTGCTCACATCAGTCACACGCACCGCAGCTGACGGAAACACAGGCAAAGCAGGGCGAGGGTGCTCGGAGGCTTTAACTGGGTGTATTTTTCCCCCGGTTTTGCCGTATTTTGCTGCTTTCGGCCTCAAGGGCTGGTTTATTTTGCCGTACTTCTGTTGGTTCCGGCCTCAAGCGCTGCCCCGGCCCCGCGGCCCCCTCAGGCTCCCGCGCGCTTCCCGCCGGGAGGGGGCGCTGCGCCGCTGAGGCGGTGGGGGGGGCGCGGCGGGAGGGGCGGGGCGGCGCCGGGGGCGCGCGGCCGCCTCCAGGGGGCGCCGCGGGGCGGGCGCGGGGGCGCGCCTGGGCGGGGGCGCGCGGACAGGTGCGCACACACCCCCAGGTGCGCGGGCACAGGGACACCCCCCCATCTGCTCATCCCGGGTACCCCCCGAACCCCTCTGTCACCGCACACGGGAAGGGGGAGCAGCGAGGAGAGCAGGATGCGCCCGCCTAAACAACTCATCTGCCAGAGTTGTTGGGTGTTACCATCCCGACCCTCCGATCCGTATTTTGCAACCCTGCAGGAACGCAACTGGGATTATTTATTATTGTTCCTCCTTATTAATTTAATTAAGTCTTGTAGGTGTAGCATTTTTTTGCCCCATATTAAAGGAAATGAAGTCAACATCATTAAAAGGAGTGGAATAGGCGTATGCCAAAGTATTTGTAAGAGCATGTTAAAAATATTCTAATATGAATTCCAGCTGTCTCGCAGGCCTCTGGTAACTTTTCCGAAGAAATCCAGCGACGCCGCAGCCCTGCTGCTGTCGTCTGTGGGCTGAATGCAAATTTGTGGCAACAGGGGGAAGCAACCTTTGTTATTTCCTACAGTCACACTTTTTAAATCAAGTTAACTAAGAATTTTTAAAAGCCTTTGGCATTGCCTTTGGAGTAAAGCTCATGACGTTTGGGATTAAAGGGGAATTGTACCAACCTCACCTGCTCCAGGGAGCAGCAAAGACCCCGGTGAGCCCATGCTGGTGACACACAGGGCATGTGGCATGGCAGAGGGCTGATGGGGTACCTGAGTGCCAGGGGCTGTGTTTTGGGGTATCCCTGTTCAAGTACAGGCCACATGTTGGGTTCCAGTGGTGTGTCAGTGCTGGGCTACCTTGTGCTGGGTACCTGTGTGGCGGGGTACCTGTGGGCAGGTGTAGCAGTATATCGGAGTACTGAGTGCTGGGGTACCCATGGGAAGGTGCAGTGCTGTGCTGGGATCACAGTGTCTGGTGCTGGGGTACCTGTGTGATGGCACCTGGGAAGGGTATCCGACCCCCTCCCCACCCTGCCTTCCCCAAGATGACATAAACCCTCCAAAGGGATGAGCTGAAGAACGGGGGTCCTGGAAGGAACAAACAGCCCCCCCTGCATAAGGGGGTGTATGGATGGATTCTGCCTCCTTTGCAATCCCCTGGTCGGAGGGCACTGGGAGCACCAGCGCTGGTCCTTTCCCTGCTGTGAGACACCAGTGTCTCAAAAGAGTTGGGAACAGCAGCACTGCTGCAAGGAGGGAAAAGCAGCTGCCCTGGAATCTCCACTGGACATGGATTGCAGTTGGCCATGGTCACTCCCTCCTTCCACTCGGGTGTCCAGTGTTTTCCTCTGCGCTATACATCTCTGCCCGGCTTTCTGATTTTCTAAACCATAGGGAAGGATTTTCCACGGAGATTCACTGTTCTCTCCGTGTTGCACATGCAGAAGGCCGGCCCACAGGTTCCCTTTGCCAAGCAGGGCAGAAGTCACTTGCACCAAAGTTTGGAGCTCAGCAATACTGAAAATCTGGAGATATTTCTTTAATTTAACGAGTGAGGCTGCATGGAAATCGGAGTTTGATGCTGCACTGCAGTGGCAGAAAACAGTTTCAGCCTCCTGCCCTGTGTGCTGCATTATTGCTGGGGGGCTTATCCCGAATTTTATTAGCCGTGTAAGCATCTCCAGCGGCATGCCACCGTCCTGCTCTCAGGAGCTACTCCTCCCTCGCTCACCAGTGCAAGTCTCAGGGACTTGCCAGTGCAGCTGCTGGGATTCAGGCATTCCTGAAACTTCTCCCCTGCAATGCTGCCCTGACTCTGGGCATGGCCAAGGGAGCCCCATGTTGGGACAAAATTCCCAGGGAATGTGTCAACTCCTGAATTACGGTGATACCACCAACACTCTTCATAGTAATTTTCCTGTTTTCCTTACTGTTAAAGGATTTGATGGGAAATAACAGGCAAAGCCACTGCGGGGCCTAACAGAGCTGGTGGGGGGAGGCCGAGCTGCAGTCCCAAGACACGATACCCTAATTTCTCAGGACCAGGGGATCCTTGGCTTTATGGATTTGATTCACGGGCGGTGAGAGCAGTGCTGGGACACAGGGGTACCGCAGTCGCTGCGCCCGGCTGGCACAGAGCCCCCGTGCTGCAGGGCTGGGAGAGCTGGAGGCTGCCAGGGGATCTGGGAGAGCCGGAGGCTGCCCGGGGGTCTGCATCCCACTGCCGCCGGGGCGGATGCTGCGGCTCCACCCGGGGAGCTGTAACCCTCGCACAGCCACATCCATATGGGGTAGGGATATATGTGGATACGCACATGTACACGCGGGTTGCAGCGCTGGCAGGCAGGACCACGCTGGGCGGGAGAGCTCAGGGGTCCCCCCGCACCCCCCGGCGCAGAGCCGGGCCCGGGAGGCGCCGCGGGGAGCGGCGGGGGCGGGCGCGGCGGCTGCCAGGTGCCCCCCTCCCTCCATCCCTCCCGCCCTCCGCGCCGCCCCCGCCACTTTTATTCAGACTTTATTTTGCAGCGGGGGTCGGGGGGCGCCGGCTCTCCCCTGGATTTCTACCCCCCTCACCTTTTTATTTTGGTGGTTTTGAATTTTTTTATTAATTTTTTTTTTTTTTTTTTTGGTGGGGGGGGTGGGGAAGGTGGCCAAAACCTTTCCCGCTCTCCGCATGTGCGTGATTTAGAGTGACAGAATTGCGAGCCGGGGATGGAGCAGCGATAAATCAGCTCCTCGCCGGCGCGGGTTGCCGGGACTCGCCCAGCGCCGGACGGAGACTGCGGCAAAAGAGACGGGGAAAAGGGGGGGAAAAAAAAAAAAAAGAAAGAAAAAAAAAAAGAAAAAAAGATAGAAAAGAAAAAAAATAGGGGGGAAGAAAAAAAAAAAAAAAAAGAGGGAGGGGTGGGGGGGAAATACAGGAAAAAGATCTCGGCAGCCCGCGGGCCGGAGGAGCGAGCGGCGGGGTTTGCGCGGGCGCGGAGCGGCTGCAGCGGCCCCGGTCTGCGCCGCTCCGCGGGGTTTGCCTGTCTCGGCTCCTTTTTTTCGGATGCTCTTTTCATAAAGATTTTTCGTGTTTCTTTTTCCTTGATTTCTTTCCTCCTCCTGTACCTTAGATGAAAATGGCTACCAGTGACTTGGCGAGCGTTGGGAAGGCAGATCTGGCAGGTTGCGAGATTTATTTATTTATTCCCCCTCTCCCTTCCTCCAAATAATCCAGAGGCAGACCAAAATCAAACAGCAAACTTTAAAGGCTTCGCTTTAATTCTTTCCGCCCCGCTCCTGTGTTTTCTCTGCCCCCACCCCCGGTGCGGTGCCAAGGCTGTGCCGGAGGGGGGGCCCGGAGGACGGGGAGCTGCGACGCCCATCACGGTCGCCCACGCCGGGCAGCGGCTGCTCGGGGAGCGGGCAGGAATCGGGCAAAACCGGGCAGAAATCGGGCAAAACCGGGCAGGATCCGCCGCGCTGCGAACTCCCTCGGCGAGTAAAAATGGTGCCGCGGAGCGGGCGGATGCTGCGGCGGACACTGCGCTCCCGACTAGGGATTATCCACTTTTTTTTTCCTTTTTTTTTTTTTTTTCTTAATTATTATTTATTTTTGTTGTCATGCCACAGATCTTCAACTGTACGTGCAAATAAAAGCGAGAGCTCACGGATACCGCTTTCCTTCCAGCGAGGACTGAGTAGTTAATCCAATAAGTATCTGTATTGTTTGGGGCGATGTGTGTGTGGTAGGGGGGAGGCAGTTAATCATGTATCGCAATGTATGGATAAAATATATGAATATTAAAGTGACGTGGGGAAAGAGTGCCGGCGCGGGGGCTCCTTTCGGGGGAGAGGACAAAGAACAAAGTGGAAACAATCTTTTAAAATATTTTCCATTCATAAAAATGGCAGAGGGCTTATCTACCAGTCTATTTCTGCGTCTGACTGAACAGCTAATGCGTTATTGCCAGCTTCAAAAGATAATTGTAGTGTCGGTAGAGACCTAATAATACAGTAGCACATGTAATTTTAAACAACACCTCATTGTTTATTGGGATGTAACTTTCCCAAAGTTTATTTGTAGCATTAAGAGATTTTTAAGTGCAGGAACAAATTGCAAATGAGCAGCTGTGGGGCGATGCACGGTTTGTGCGGCTACAAGAGTTTCTATATTTAGTGACAATCTGAATCTGAAGAGGATAAAAAAAAAATAGAATATTTTTAAGGAAATGCTTATTTCCTCCTGGAGGAGGGGGGAGCTGGGCTGGGGGATCTCCTGGCTCGGGTTTTCAGTTTTCTGAGGGGGAAATAATGCAGTCAGTGTGTCTTTGCCTACGAGCTTCAGGACTGTACATACACACCTGCTCCAAAGGCTCAGAAATAACCTTTTCATGCAAGAAGTTAAGGAAAGGGGTCGGGCATACATACGTGGGGCGGTGTCGTGATTTATGTGCTTTTCCAGGAATCCAAATAAAACCATAGTTGAGCGTATCCCTTTGTAAGGGCCACCTGTGCATCGCGCCTGCTTGTTCCGGGGGTTACCCTATGGAAATGTTCCCAGCCCAGTATAGAAGTTAACACAACAGTCGGGTGAGCAGAGGATGCTCTCACCTTCTCCCTGCTGTTAGGAGAGGAAAGCAGTGATTGTGACAGGCAGCCCACACGGATTACACTTCCTTTTTTTCTTTTTTTTTTTTGAAAGAAAAACTCCCTTTCTGGGAAAAAACAAACAAAAAAAAAACCCCAAAGAACAACAAAGCAGCTTCTCCAGAGAGATCCAGTACCGGCGCAGGGTGCCCAGTGCAGGGATCTATATTGCCAGGGCGTACAATGCGGCAGGTCAGTGAATTACAGTAATAAAGACTTTAAAAAAAAAAAATAAAAAAAAAATTCAGGTGCTGAGACTAACACATTTCCTTCGCTGTTCCAAAGGAACCATGGGCACTGGGAAAAGGCAGAGTAAGCAAAAGGGACTGGGTGCACTTCACTCTGTTTTTTTTTACAAAATCTTTTAGGCAGAAGCGTTGAGTCTCATGCAGGTTTTTGAGTTGTTACAACCAGCCTTTGCACACGAGCTACAGCACAGCTTTTATGGCTCAATCCTTGCACGTTATGAAGTTGTCTATAAAATTAGAGGAGGTAGGGAAGTAAAAAGTTACTAATCTTGGAGAAAGAGTATTATTCTTAATTCCCTAATTTAGTTTGAAGTTTATGGGCTAGAAGCGGGGGGCTCTAAACTATCTTGTGTTAGTGCCTGTCCTTTCCATGAAGAATATATCACCTTTTAATAAATTCATAATTTAGAGCTAAAAGAGGTATTTTTAATAGTAGAATAGAGAAAGAACTAGGAAAACTTGCGATGGAAAACTTTCCTGCTCTGTACCCACGAGGAAAGTGATCAGACCTTAAGTGCTGTCTTGGTTAGCAGGGCTAAAACTATTTTATAAAAAATAACTGCAGAAGAGAATTGTAGATAAATTTTGTGCCAGAAAAGCAGTAATAAGCCTCCACCTGTTACCATGCCCTTCTAACCAGCCTGTTTCTAACCTAGGCACAAAGTTGTCTGAGTTTGTGTCTGAACAGGCCACTCATATTATTATTTTTTTCTTTCCAAAACTTTAGCACAGGTAAGAAATGTGAAAAAAAATAAAAATACTTAGCATTGAAGCAGATTGCTGCTTTGATTTTTATTTACTTATTTACTTGGGGAAATAATGCCCATCTCATTGTGAAAGTTACAGACTCCAGAGAAAAGCCTGCAGCGAAGGGCAGCAGGGAATGCATGTTAATGAGGGCTAAAAGACCACCACTGCTTCTAAGCAGCATAGGTTGATGTTTAATATTAGTATTAATATTCCTGTTTTCTCTTAGACATAACTTTTCTTTGTCACATAACTGTTTGTGCTATCTGAAACTTTACAAAGTCCGGTCAGCAATTCTTCGGGTTCATTTTTCACACCCTGTATTGAATCTCAGCTTTTATATTCTGAGCGAACCCTGAATATAAAACGTTCTCATGTAAAAGCAGAGACAAAAGATTTACTTTCCTTTTGAGAAAAAGATTGCATAAATAAATATGACAATTCATGGATATATACTATACTAACATAAATAGTGTGTGTATTGGTGTGGGTGGGTATATAAGCAATATTTGCCACACCATGTTTATACCACTCTTGCGCAAACTTTAACAAGTGAAATTTTCATTGAGGTGTGCAAGATTAGGACCAAAGTGTTTATGCCAAACTGCCTGATAAAACATTGGATTTAGGACAACAGGAGTATCAGTTCTGCATGCTGCAATCACTCCGTACCACTGGAGAATGATTTTGTACCATTGTGAGAGGTGTCCCTCAGCTTCCACCAGTGATAACACTGCAGGACTGTGTACAAATAAAATACAGCTGAGGACTGTACCTATTTGCGTCTTTCCTGGCTGTGAACGAGGGATTTATCCAGCTGGATGCTGGCATCAACATGGTGGGAAGGGAGTTTTAGGTTCCCGCTGGCCTACGGTATGGCCTGGGCTGACAGGCACTGCTCGAGCCCACCCGTGAACCACGGTGAGCTTATTAAACTGCATTCACTTTCACAGGGAACTTTCACTTCAAAGTATATTTAGTTTTTTCAAATAAACCCTGCTTGCAAAGGGCTTTTTATGTCAAAAGTGTTCCCCATTATTTTGCTCCCCATAAGAAGATCTACAGCAAAACAAAAAGGGAAACGCTGCCTCTCCCGCCTCTGTCCGTTCTGTTGCTTCCTTTCTGCAGTCTGCACACTTTAGCTGGGAAGTTATTTCCTCTGCAGTGCATTTCGCAATAGGCTGGAGACCCTGTGGAAATGCATTACAACTCTGCAGGCGTTCCTGCAACGCGCTGGGCTCCGGAGCCAGTGCCCCACGGACGGCCGTGCCAGGCAGCGATGCCACCAGGAGCTCGTGGTCAGAGCAGGTCTTCTCACACAAAGATTGGCCAATTTTTATTGTGCTTATACCCACTTGCCCTTAGCACAACTGCTTTAGTTCCCCACTTGAATGTGGCTTTAGCAATGCACCTATGGCCCAGACCCCAAATGGTACAGCTGTTTTCATCTGCCAGATAGGGACTGCAGTACTTCTTCATCACCCTGCTCTCCTGCTGGGAATTGTGGCAGTGGACAGAAAATATTGCATGGAAAAACATTATTATTCACATGCATTTAGTGTATTTAGAATTTACATCAAACGTACTACTCTGCTTATTTAAGCTACTCCCTGAAATTTGGACCCTGGAAGTTGAAAGTTCTGCCCTCCTGCTTTAGGATGAGACAGTGTTCACAAAACCATGGTGTTTATTAGAACCATAGAATGGCTTGGTTTGGTAGGCACCTTAAATATCATTGAGTTCCAACAATCCTGCTATGGGGAACTCTATTTCAGGATCTGGAGCCTTTAAACTAAGGAGGAAAACCCTCTTATGCCCAGTTCTCTGTGCACCTGTGGAATGAAAAAGCAATCTCTTTTCCAGAGAGAGTCTTACAGAATACTCTCATTTTTGGTAGCTTCAGAATATTGTTGATTTCATGGTGGATGGTGGGACAAGGTTTGTAATGGCACTAAACTACTGCTTCTCCATGACATTTCTACTGGGATTTGCAGGCAGTTCCATATAGTGGGTTGTGGGACAAGAGAGGAACATCTGGGCATTGATTTCCATTAACCACACTGGCACTTAGGTCTCTTGGGGACATGAGTCAGCAATGTGTGGCTCTAAGGTCCTGATGGAAAAGGGATCGGGATCAAGCCTGGCAGTTTCAGGGGGCTTCTGGCTCTCAGCAAGGTGAAGCTGCTCCCAAGGCAGCCACAGACTCCATGAGGCTCTCCCAAAGCCACCACCATCACTTAGGGCCCAGGAGAGCCCCGTTGTCTGTCTCAGGCCTTTAATGATTGCTGCTGTATGTTAACAGGCCATACCACATATAGCCCGGCTATTGTCAGCGCTGATCCTTGTCCAACTGACGGGCTATTCAAAGCGCTTCTCAAGCCGCTCCAAAATCCCAGCTTGTTCTACCCCGATGACAGCCATCCCTCCCATTCGGAGTTCTCTTTGTACGCTTGATAACATGGTGGAAATCCCTTATTATGCTTCTTTTAATAATGCTTTCACATGGCAAGGGGACATGATGTTTTAATTTATGCAGTGCACATCATCCTTCGACAATTTGCTAAGAGGAGCCCTCGCGACCTAAGCCTGCGCCGAATAACACAAGTTTATGCAAAACCAGTGGTTTCCAACCTGTGGTCTCCAGACCGCTGGGAACCGGCGAGCTCCTTCCGAGGGGTCACCAGGAGGTAACCAGGAAAGCAGAGCCGCTGCCGAGAGGTTCAAACGCGCCGCCGCGTATGGAGCCGTGCTGTCACCAGCACAGGTCTGGGGCTCCCCAACTGCAAACTGAAAATCGCTATCTCAGGGGTTTTTACTTTCTTACTCTTTTTCCTTTTATTTTATTTATTTATTTTATTTTTTATTATTTATTTTTTTTGGTCTCTATACTCAGCATGCTGCGGCTGCAACCTCTGTGCCTTTAAATACCTGCTCAAGTCGATTAAAAGCAGTAAATTCAGAGGGGTAACCACACCGCTCCTTATGAGTTGTGTGAGTTGAAGTCTCACTTTGTTGTCAAAAAATAGCAATTAACCTTCAGATCCACTTGCTCTCCCCCCCTCCCCAAATTAATTTTGCAGTATTATCACGCATCTTGAGGCTTCCAGTTTTAAGCATATAATGCTTCTCCTGTTAATGAAGTGGGTATCCACGATCAAGGGGAGCTGAGAGCCACAGACAATTGTTTGTTTGCCTTTATTTCTCACGCCCTTTGAAGGTTTCTCTTTCTCCTCTGTGTTTTTTGGTTTTTTTGGTTGTTTTTTTTTTTATTAAGTGACTTTAGCAGATTGTACCCTCGGAGCTGTGAATAATGGGGTTATTCTACAAAAATGGCCAAGGCTAGTTAAGACACACAAAGCCAGGAAATCCTTTCAGGGATGAAATCAGGACTATTTTAGGGGTGCCGTGTAAGTTGGAGACTTTGCAGCTCAGCTGCTGCATCGCTGCCAGGCACGGCAGCGCTGCGGGGACGATCGGTCCTCCCCCACCGGGGGCTTGCCCGGCCGGGGGGGCCCCGCACCTTCACAGCACCGGAGCGGGGGGGAGCAAAGCCTGGGGGGGCTTGTAAAGCACGGGGGGTGCAAAGGTGGACGTGCAAAGGAGGATGGGGGGGTTTGCCAGTGCCAGGTAACTTTGCCGGTGCAGCAAAAGGAGCTTTGCTGGTTCAAGGGACGGGGGTTCCCCGCGCCGGGGGGTGCGCATGGGAGGGGTACCCGTGCGGAGGAGCTTCCCCGTTCAGGGGAGGGTTTTACCCGTGCGGAGGGGGGCTGGTTATCCATGCAGGATGGGGGGGTTACCCTTGCGGGGGGGGCTGGTTATCCATGCGGGATGGGGGGGGTTACCCGTGCGAGGGGGACTGGTTATCCATGTAGGATTTTGGGGGTTACCCGTGCGGAGGGGGGCTGGTTGTCCATGCAGGATTTTGGGGGTTACCCGTGCGAGAGGGGCTGGTTATCCATGCAGAATTTTGGGGGTTACCCGTGCGGGGGGGGCTGGTTATCCATGCAGGATTTTGGGGGTTACCCGTGAGAGGGGGACTGGTTATCCATGCAGGATTTTGGGGGTTACCCGTGCGGGGGGGGCTCGCACCGCCCCCTCGCTCAGGACCCCCGCGGCTGGGAAGGGGCTCGGCGGGGGCGGGACACTGCGGGCCCGCAGCGGGGCTGCCCGGCCGGCCGGGGCTCTGCGGGGGGATGCGGGGGATGTCCGTGAGCTCCGCCGCCCCCCGGTGCGGGTCTCCTGTGCGAATCGCGGCGATTGCGGAAATACGCGAGGGCGGGGGGGTGGGGGGAGGAGGAGGAGGAGGGAGGTGGGCGGGAGGCTGCCGAATCGCTTGTAACTTCTGCAAAGTCCCGGGCACTGGGAGCCCACCCGGCAAAGCGGGGAGAGGCGGCGGCAGTGCCCGGGCACACCCGCCCCGACCCCGGCTCGTCCCGACCCGCAGCCACCAGAACCCCCAAACCAGCCCAAAAGCCACGGGAAGAAAAAAATCCCAACACATCCCACCTAAGAGCCGGCGGCAGTTGGCTGCGGCGGGTTTTCCCTTCCGGTTCCCAACGGCTGCGAGTCGATTTTAGCCATAAAAAATATAAAAAAAATGCGGAAAAAAAAAAACCCAACCAAAGTGCCGCCAGCCGCCAGAGCCCGCAAAGTTTCTCTTGCACTGTTATCCGTGTTATCCCTCTTATCCCTGCCCGTGGGACGCGGCGCCGCTTAAACTCGTTTTTTGTATTTTTAACCCGATTCCCACGCTTTCGCAGAGGGAATTCGCTATTGTCTGCGCGGGGTCTGGGCGCGGAGGGAGCGCGGGCGCGCAGGGCTGCGCCGCAGCTTCCTTTTTTAATTTTTTTTTTATTAATTTTTTTTTCTTTTTTTTTTTTTTTTTTTTTTGGTCAGGGATTTGAGAAAACCGCTGAGCTTGACAGATTCCCCCCCTTTCCACCCTCCCCGCCCGTACGTGCGCGCCGGCTCCGTGCGCGCCGTCTGGAGCGCCCGCGGCCGCGCACAAAGAAACGCGCCCGGGCGCGGGATGTGACGGACCGCGGCGGGGACCAATGGGCGGGGCCGGGCATTGTGACGTCACCGACAGCCGCCCAATCAGCGGCGGGGGTGGGTGTTGCGACGTTTGAACTCCCCCGGGGGGAGGGGCGCGCCTTTTTTTTTTTCTTTTTTTCTCCTTTTTTTTTTTTATCCTCTTTTTATTTTTTCTCTTTTTTTTTCCTCCTCTTTTTTTTTTTTCTTTTTTTTTTTTCTTTTTTTTTTTTTTTTTCCTTTTCCGCCGAAGTTGGCGGCGCCCCGCGGGGACGGGGCCGCTGGCGGGGCCGGAGCCTCGGAAACCTCCGGATTTAGCACCCAAAATAAAAGAAAAAAAAAAGAAAAAAAAAAAAGGGAGGGGAGAAGAAGAAAGGAAAAAAAAAGCGCCTTTTTATTTAAAAAAAACTCACGTTTAAAAAATTATTTATTTCTTTAAAGTGTGCTTTGCAAAACGCTGAGTTGGGAAAAATGAGGATAACTTGCGCGCCCACTCGTTTAGCGCTCAAATATTCTGGAGTGGGGGAAGGTGCTTTCGCTCTACCCGTATTTATTTTTGGGAGGGGGGTGCCCGCGGCTGCGGAGGGGCTGCACTTGACCGTGGGCCCTGCCTAGAGGGCGCAACCAGCCGTCCCGCGGCCAAAAGTCTCCCGAAGGGCGCCAAAAGTTACTTAAAAGATAATGCTGGAAACCGCAAAAGGCTGGGAACGGTGCGGCACGGACGAGTGGGGGACACGACCCCCTCCCCCTCCACCTCCGAAACAAGCTGCGGAAGGGGATTTTTCCTCCTTTTCCCCTATAATTGGGAATTTTCCCCTGTCTGTGTCGTCGTTCCCCCCGTTTCCTCCCCTCCAAAAAGCCTGTGACTACGCGCAGGGACGCGGGGGTCACCTAAACTGCCTCCAGCATTAGTGGGAAACGCTATTCCCAAGCGGAAAGCGGGGGGGACACACCACCCGGGACACCCTCCGAGTCCCCAGGAGCGGGCTGGAGAGCATCCAAACCCCAAACCCAAACGTTGCCGGTGCCAAGACAATGCGCTCCAGAAGTGGCAGGAGGCGCGGGGGTATTTTTAATTTTAAGCGCTTCACTTTTAGATTTCATAAGTAAGAAAGAGGGGGGAGTGCGATATGCCGAGGAATTTATGTGTTGCTATTTTTTAGAAGAATTTTTTTTTTTTTTTTTAATGTGGAATAAGCACCCTTGATTCTAAAGCGCTTGATTTAAAATGACAAGTGCCAAAGGGGATGGGGAAAGTTGTGGAAGGCAACGCCGCTTCCCCCGGCCTCCCCCCCGCCCCATCCCCTCCATGGTCAAGGGCCGAGCGGAGCCGCAGCCCCCGGGCAGAGCAAAATAAATAAATAAATAAATAAATACATAACAATTGCGATAGAAAAAATACACACACGCACACGACACCCCCCCCCCCCCCCGTAAAAAGAGGAAAACTTTGAGCCGAGCCCCGCTCGCCTCTCGGCTCCGCGGCTGGCCGCGCTGCGGGGCGGCGGGGCGGAGGGAGGCGGCGGCGCCGCAGCCCCCTCCCCGCCCCTCCCCGCCCCCGCGGGCGGGCGGCGCGGGGCGCGGGGCGGGCGGTGCGCGGCGCAGAGCGGAGGGGCGCGGAGCGGAGCGGAGGGGCGCGGAGCGGGGGCGGCGGAGGGGCGCGCAGCGAGCGCTATGCCTTTAACGGCGCGCGGGGCAGGCATGCCGAGCGCGTAGTGCGGGAAAGTCGAGGCGGGGTTAAAGTTCAGCTCATGGAGCGGCTCCGCGCTGGCTGCAGTTTGGCAGAGTTGGAAATGTGAAAGCAAGAAGCAGGCTCGGGGCTCCCCCTCCTCTCCTCTCTCTCTCTCTTTTTTCCCCTCCTCTCTCTCCCTCTCCCTCTGTCTCTCTCCCCCTCTCTCTCTCCCTCTCTCCCCGCACACGCACACCTCCAAACCGCAGCCCCCCGCAGCAGTCATGTATTCTCCGCTCTGTCTCACCCAGGTAAGCGGCCGCCGGGGCGCGGTGGGGCCGGCGCTGCGGGGGTGCGCGGCCGTGCGCGCCGGGGAAGGGGCACCACCGCCGCTCGCCGAAACTAACTTTGTTGCCTTTTCGCTCGCATCCCCCCCCTCCACCCCCTTCCCGCACGGCCATTTGTGTCGGCACATGGCTAATGGCGCCTACTTATTAATGCTTTAATTAACGGGGGGGGCCGCGCGGGCGCGGTGCTGCGGGACGACCCGCACGGCCCCGCCGTGCTTGGTCATCCGCGATCGATGCCGCCGATGCCGCCGCCCGCGCCGGAGCGCCCCGCACCGCCCCGCACCGCGGCCCCGGGGCAGAGCTGGAGCCGCTGCGCCGCTCCCCGCCCCGGGCACAGCGCGGCCCGCACCCCCCGGCACCGCGCTCGGGGCTCCGCGGGAGCGGCCCCGCCGGCTCCGCGCCCCCCCAGCGCTCCGGGCACGGAGAGAGGGACCGTCCCCCGCACCTGGGCTCGCTCCCGCGGTGCGGCGCGGTGCGGCCGCCCCCGCGCCGAGCTCCCTCCGCACCCGCGGAGGCCGCCCCAGCCGGGGCACCGAGCGTGTGTCCCCCCACACGGACACCCGCAAACTTGTCCCGTGTGTGCCGCGTGTCCCCCCCCCGGCACCCTCCCGCCCGCGGATCGGGCCCCCGCGGCACTCGGCGCAACTTTTGCGCCCCCCGCTCGCGGCGGGACGGGGCTGCGCGGGGAGCGGAGGATGGGGGGGGTCGCTCCGCGGTGCCCCCCGGTTGCGCGGCCGCGGAGTTCCCGGCCCCCCTTTTCCCCGCGCGCTGCTGCAGGACGCTGAATTACACCCCTTCAATTAGCAGGATATAATGGTTTAACGAGGAAATGCTTTGTGGCGGACTCAAACCCCAGATTATTTCCTCCTGCAGGAGATTTTGACTACATTATTCTTATTAATTTAATTGGAATATTTTTTTTTTCTCCCGGTGAGAAAGCCTCTCCGGGCTCTTTCCGTCGAGAAAAAGGCAAGGAATTGCAGGGAGAGGGGCGGCAGCTTCCCAGGCAGCCCGAAGAGCTGCAAAAGTTTTGTCCCTTTCTCCCGCTGCGGTCCCCTCTCCTTCCTCAGCCTCCCCCAAATTTTGGGGTGCTGGCGAGAAAACACCAGGCCGGCGGGGGCACGAAACTCCAAACCGTACACTTGCTCAAAAGGCAGGAGGAAAATGCGAACAGCGGGAGTTTGCAGAGGATGGGATGCAGCAACTCCGGGCTGTGCCTGAGCAAAGTTTGTGCCTTTAATTCAACTCTGAGAAATACCTGGTTTTTGTCAGCGCAGCGGCTGCACAAGAGGGACCCCCGGACGCTCCGTGCAGGGCCCGCAGCGCCGACGCTCTTGGCATCTCCACGTGGGGCTCCTGGGGCTCAGTAGGCCCAGTCGCACATTAAGGAGAGAAAATAAATCCTTGGGCTGGTTGCTCCCTGGCCCAGTCGTGTCGTGTCCCCGTCCGTCGCCCCCCCCTCCCCTCCTCCCGCTTTTTTTTTTTTCCTTTAATTTATCAAAAGAAAAGCAGAAAGCCAGGCATGTGCTTTGACTCCGTTAGGAAAATGTCGCATTCTTGCTGCACGTTTGGGAAAGTAATAGGAGGATTAGAGGCCTCCTGACAAACTCTTCCCTCCGAAGGATCAATTAGGTGATTCTGTCATTTTTCTATAGAAAAAGGGGGCGAGCCCTGAGCTATTGCAAGTAATTTCCTATGTTATCGTTTCAAGAGCTTTTATTGATACAAGTTTTGGGAAAGATTTTTTTTTTCTTTTTTTCTTTTTTTTTGACAAGTTTTGGTTCAGATTTAAAGGGAAGCTCTTGGAAGTGGGTTAGAAAAGGAAAACAAACAGAAATCCTGGTTCTGAGCATATTTATCCAAGCCCTGGAACCAAAATGGCACAAGCATTTTGTGTCATCTGTCAGGAAAAATCCAAACATCGTTCCATTTACATATCTGCTGGGGAGCTAGGAAATAGTTGGGGAACATATGCACGTCTCCTCAGATTTACAAGCAAATGGATTGTAAAAATATTAGAAAGGGTCGCTGTAGCTGGATTAATTTCAAAAAGATCCGCAGAAATACATTGTTTCAAAGCCTCCTTTGCAGGATTACATTATCGAAGGCCCCTTTGGGTTGGGGTTGGGGTTCTTTTGTCATAGGGTTTTTTGTTTTATTTTTTTTTTTAACACCTTTTTGAAGAGCAAAGGAGAATTTTGGGGTGAACAGTACAGAACTGTGCGGCCCAAATTTTAGGTGCTGCTTAGAAACAGGCAGCTCTCAGAAGAGCTGTATCCTCAAACTTTGGAGAGGAGTGCAATAAAGAAAACCCTAACTTTTTATTATCGCTTTGCCAGCTTTCTGGTGTCTTTTATTTTTGGGTAACCCATCCAACACTGAGAGGGGAAAGCAAACGGTTTTATCAAATACTTTCAAAGTTTCCCTTCAAGCTAACTTGTGGACAGGGAAAGACCACTGCCTTTTCTACCAGTTCCTTAAAATCCTACTATTTCGCAGTGAGGTTGCAGATAAGTTGCACATCTGTTAGCACACTTGCACTGTCATATTTCCAAAACTTTTTGGGTTTTTTGGGGGGGCTGTAGCGCCACTGAAATAAAAAATTGCATTGTGCAGAGGCTCCCCCCCTCCGTCCCCGCGTCCAGCCCAATTCTGTTTGATCAGTCCTGGCTGCTTTTATTTCCACTTGGACTTTGCTAATACCTCAGCGCTGAGATTGAAGCGGTGCGATTTTCCGGAGCAGCGTGTTTACCAAGACACTTTGAAAGTTGTTTCTGTTTATGAGTCGTTAACCTTTTCTCCTCATACACCATTTTGAAAAGACACGTTAGGGTGTAATAGGGACGTGCACACCTCGCGCCCGAGCAGCGGTGCTTCTCCTTTACTTCAGCCACAGACCCAGACTTTGCACCAAAAGGCATCTTGGTTTCACCCCCCCCCCCCGCCTCCCTTTAAAGTGGTTTAGTGCTTTTTTTTTTTTTTTAAGTGGGTTTTTTTGGGGGGTGCTGTTTTTACCTCCCCTTTCAGGTCCACATCGTAGAAATCAGCTTTAGCGCAGGTTAAAGCAACTCTCTCTTGGATGTTATCCAGCGCCGAGCCAAAAAAGTCCCGAGCACATGAGATCAGGCAGGACAAAGCGCTGCTTAAAGCAGAAAAGTTAAAATATTTCAGGATGTACCAAGACGTGTTTGGAAAGTGGGAAGGCTGGAAGCGCTGCCCTGGCTCGCTGTGGGGCTGTCGAGCCTCTCTGCTCTGTGTACCTTCGCAGATAAACTTCCACTTGACAAAAGGCCTTTTTTCCTTGACTCTCCCTGAGTGGGGAAAGGGAAGGACAAGAGAGATCAGGAGGGAGGGTTTATTATTTTTAATGGCTTGTAGAGACCTGTAGTTTTTGTATTTTTCTTCTTTTTCCCCCCTTGCCTCCCCCCCCGTGAGAGCTGTTTCTGGTGGGTGAGAGCAGCTCCATGTGCTGGGATTGTGCCTCCTCTCACTTTTTGAATCTGCCGATTGCAAACTCACAGCAATTTTTTTTTTTTTTTAAACTTTATTGAAATTTGAAACTATCATCTTTTCTCATAGAGTAGGGGAAAAAAAGGAGGAATGTGCCAATCACTGGAGTGATTTATTTTATTTTACCTGCTTTTATTTTAATAATCATTCATAATACTTTGATTGCTGCCGCTCTGCTCTAATGAAATATATTGTGCTGTTAAGAAAGTTTTTAACAATCTCTGTTTAAAATAAAAATAAATGCAATGGTGCTACCTATAGATTTAAGTATCTGCAATTCTGGGGTCACTCAAAATAAGTGCAGTGAAAGCTTTTGGGGAGTCAGCAGAAGGTCTTGAATTACAGCAGGATTTTGCTGATAGATATTTCTACTATTGATTTCTCAATTTTTTCATAATTTCTGAAAAGAACAATGCAAATTAAAATAAAGTGTTGAAAGGAAGTAAGATGTCTCTTTTAATAACCATATTTGCATGACCCACAATGATTTGGGTAGAAAACGTACTCCATGGGATAATTTAAAAAAAAAAAAAAAGTTAGTTTGTTAATCTGAAAAATCCCCAACGTTTCCTCGCACAGGGGAAGGCAGCGGGTGGCTTTTCCCATGCTGGGGAAAACGTTGCACAAATTACTTTATTTTTCCCTCCTGGAGGGCCCAATCCTGAGAAAAGGAGGAACTGGAAGCAGGGACGTCCCCAGCGCACAGCGCTGGATCAGGCCCTACAGCCTGGATACATTTTTATGTGCAGCCTGGAGTTGGGTCATTCATTTATTCAGGGAAAAAACCAAAAAGCATGGCCCCAGTATATTATAATGTATTTTGATCTCTTTGGCTGATTAATGTAATATTTAGTGAGGAAAAAAAGATATATGTATATATATATAATTATTAAAAAAAAATCAACGGGTCTTTCTCGCCTGTTTTTAGCATAATTTTAATTGTGATTATTTTTGTGGCAGGGGCGAGGGGTGATCTTTAACTCCTCGTTACACAAAACCAGCAGTGTCTCCGGATGGCCAAACTAACTTTCCGAGTAGGGCATTTCTTTTTAAATAACTGAAAATCTGACACAATTAATAATTATTCGCGTATTTGCACAACTTGTGATACAGTTTTCTGTTTACCGCGTTTTTCAATTTTTCCTGGCTTTTTTGTTTTGTTTGTTTTGTTTTTTTTTTATTTTATGGGAAGTCTCAGAGTTTGGCTTTGCCTAATATGCCCAGATAGCAATTTTAATTTTTTTTTCTTTTGGACTAAATATAAGCAAAAATATTAAAAAGATAAATTGCAAGGCTTGCTTTTTCTAGGATTTTAGTGTTGGTTATGATTGCGCTTGCGGGATAAATCTACCGCGGTACTTCTCGCTCCCTTCACTGTTTAGGAGCCAGAGTGAAAACCACCCTTCATTGTAATTGTATATACAGCTATAGTGGCATTTTACTATTCTGCCGGCTGCTATTTCCAAATATATCTTAGGGAAAGTTTTACTATACTTTAGACTTCCCCATACAAACATTGATTGGCATCCAAATGTTTAGGATTTGCCAAATTGGCGGGCAAACGCTGGCTACACCGCAAGCAGCGGGGTCAGGGAGAGAGCAAAGGGAGATACGCGCTCCGCAAGTGGACTTGCAGAAGAGTTCTTGGCTTTTAACTCATTCTGCTCCTTTTTTTTTTTTTATTTTTTATTTTTTTAAAAGGTTTGCGGACTGGGGAAAGGGTGCCAGCGTTGTACCATCTCCATCTGGGCGCTTGGTTGAAGTTGGACCCTGTTTTTGGGGGGCGGGAGCGGAGTTTTCGGGTCGGCGCAAAAGGGAAGCGGGGATGTGGCGGTGGCGGGTTCGGGGTGCATCAGCGAGGGGTCCCACAGCCCCTAAAATTTATCAGCACCCTCGTAATTCTCACCATCCTGCAAAATCCCCGTTTTTGAAGGCTCTTTGTTGATGGTGACCCTTCTCTGTAACTTTTTTCAGGATGAATTTCATCCCTTCATCGAAGCACTTCTGCCTCACGTCCGAGCGTTTGCATACACGTGGTTCAACCTGCAAGCCCGAAAAAGAAAATACTTCAAAAAACATGAAAAACGCATGTCAAAAGAGGAAGAGAGAGCCGTGAAGGACGAACTGCTAAGTGAAAAACCCGAGGTAAAGCAAAAATGGGCATCCAGACTTCTGGCAAAGCTCCGGAAAGATATCAGGCCTGAATTTCGGGAGGATTTTGTTCTCACAGTCACAGGAAAAAAGCCTCCGTGTTGCGTTCTTTCCAATCCAGACCAGAAGGGCAAGATGAGAAGAATTGACTGCCTTCGCCAGGCAGATAAGGTCTGGAGGTTGGACCTTGTTATGGTGATTTTATTTAAAGGTATTCCGCTCGAAAGTACTGATGGCGAGCGCCTTGTAAAGTCCCCACAGTGCTCTAACCCCGGGCTGTGCGTACAGCCCCACCATATAGGAGTTTCTGTTAAGGAACTCGATTTATATTTGGCATACTTTGTGCACGCAGCAGGTAAGTGCCTTTCTCTACCACCTTCTTCAACTTTTCGGTTATCTCCGTGCCGGGTGCCGTGCCCCAGCGGCGGCTGCATGAGCCGGGGAGGGAGCTGGGGATGCCGGTTATCGCTCTCCCGGGGTGGCGAGGAGGGTGCCAAAAACTTCCCCCCCCAATTGTTTTTTGGTTTTCTTTTTTTGTTATTTTTTTTCCATGGGGTTTTTAAGGTGCAGCCACATAAAAGTGGTTCTTGTTTTCCGCAGTTAACAGCATTTCGGGCATCCTTCACAGGTGTTATCCTGAATGTTATACTTGGAGGGCTCACAGCCGGATGCGGCTTCCTTTATTTTAATTTTGGGGGAAAGCAGATAGATTTTAATTTAATTTTTTATTTTTTTTTTTAAATAAAGTTTGCATATGTTATGCACAAAGTTGTCTAGGTGGGCTAGAGATGCCTGAAAACTGTGGGTCAGGAGTACCAGGTATCCTCACCCCACAGGGATGAGATTGGGGAACATAAATCCTGCAGGATTGGAGGGAAAGGAAAAGACAGTCCCTTGATAGCAAACCTAGTCATCAGGTCTTGAGTGGGCATGAAACAAACCTCTGGGTAATCCTAGGGGGAAAAGGAGACATTTAAACCCCCCAAAATATCACAGTATATACACCTAAAAGCTAAGCAGGTCCTGAAAAAAATTCCTGATTTGACAATATTGTGCTTATGAGGAGGGGATGAGATGTTTTAATGTGTGATGAAAATCTTGGGATCCCAGACTCCAACAGAAAGTACGCTCTGCCTGCGGCGTGACTCAGTGTGCTCAGAGGATGTGTAGTATGTTGACTGGCATAAAATAATGTGCTATTGTAGTTCTCCTGAGTGATTGTAGTGCAGAGAAATGTGCGTGTGTGAAGTGCGAGGCCCCAAGTTTCATGTATGGGATGTGTGGGTCCCCCAGCCTATCCTGACTTGTGAGCTGAGGGGCTGGACAGGCTGGAAAAACAGAGGAGCAGGGGGGAGAGGATCATATTAGTAGAAACCACTTCTGTATAAATATTTATCGGTAAGAAATCCAAGCACATTACAGCCCAGGGAGCCTGCATTTCCCATGCCAGCTTCTTTCAGAGGGTCTTGCAGAAAGTTTTGGCTTCCCCAAAGTTTTTCTGCACTGAGTCCCTGCCATGGTTGTTGTGTTAGGCAATGTCGCCGCTGGGATTTTACAGATACGATCCCTGTTCGGAAATAACTTTCGAGTATCCTCATGGTATTTCCTACAGATAAGCTGCAACATTTACTTTTCACTTTGGTGTGAGGTGGTAAATCATAGTGCTCATTTATGGTGAAAGGGAAGTAGGCAAATATTGAGGAAAATTATTTATTTACTCTGCGCTTTATTATGGCCACGGTGAAGGAAGCATTATGGATAAATGGCTAACTGAAGGGAGTTTGAGGCTGGGGCATTTCAGGTCACCTCCTGTTCCATCACCAACCCTGAGGGGACCATGGACTCACACCCCTTTTGTCTGCCTCAGTTTCCTGCTCTGCATGTTGGAGTGGGGTGATAAATTTAAAATGCTTTGATATCCAAATATAAGCTATAAATGTCTATTTATTGATCTACAGCATGCAGATATTTATTATTTAAATTTATCTATAGCATGGTGCTGGTAAATACTGATCCATGTTGTATTTCCCAGGCTCTCCGTGGAGCGCACAAATCATTGATAGAAACCAACGGTCTTGGTTTAGCTTTCATGTAGGGTCACAGAAATGTAGGATGGGGACAAAAAGACCAAACCCATGGGTGGGAGGATTTCGGGGAGCTTCAAGGGGTTTCTCCCTGTTGCAACAGTCAACCAGTAGACGTTACAAAAGTTCAATATTGCGATTAGGGATATACCATCTTATCAGCACGCCGGTGGCAAACAGTAGTCTTGATAGCGAACTGTTATTTATTCCTGCCTCCATCTTCAACAGGCAGCGATCGCACCGATTGTCCTTCAGACGCGGGTGTTTGCCGCGGAAACTCAGCGCGAGGCCTCCACGCGGTTTTTTGGGGTTAGATTTGGGGATTTGTGTGAGCAGCCACGCACCCGTGCAGAGCGCACCGCGCCGTGTTTTCGGCCGTTGTTTGCTGATTGCACGCATTGCATTGTGCTCTCAATGCAGGAGCGTGTGCTGGCGTATTCCTGCTAAACCTCAGCGGGGAGGGGGACAAGATGATTTTTGGGAGGTGGCACAGCGTGGTCGCTGTCTATATGGCTTCACAGAGGTGTACCGAAAGCCTTGCGTAGAGCTACCTCTTTTTCTTCCCCCCTTTTTTTCCCGTTTTTTTCCCCCCTCCGATGTATCCCAGCAGTCTTTGTTACACCTGAACATTGGCCAAGTTGACAGCCATTGGTTCCCGCAGACCCGCAGTAATGGCAGCTTGTGCCGGGTGCGCAACAGGAAAATTACAAAAGAAAAAAATATTAAGGGTCCTTTGTCTCCAACTCCATCAGACCTCGCTCCCCAAATGTATGGACCGCGTATTTATAAGGAGGAAGTCGCCAGCGCAAATATTAGGTAGGCTGGTCAACTTACATATAGCGGATTTGACAAGCATCTGCTGTAGTACAGAAGATTTGTAAACACTAAACAATGTTTTTACCTCCTTAAAAGTTTTGAGAAGTTGCCAGTATTGGCAGGAGGCACAGACTCCGAAACGTGCTTGAAGATACGTGCCAAAACCATTGTGACCTTTTCACCCATAGTGCTCGCTTCTCTTTTTCTTGTGGGTTTTTTTTCCCCCCCACTTTTCGTCTTCTTTTCTTGGGGGGAGTATTCTGTTCCAAGATGCCCTTATTCGAGATGACTTCGGCAGCAAGATGTCCCTTTCCTTCTAAACATGTAGGATAATTATTGCTTTGAATCCACGCTTTTCCTTCAGTAGGCACTATCATCTGTAAGGGAACACATGTGCACAGATTTAAATAGTGCTTCTTACAAAGCTACTGAAATCAATTATTCTCTTTAAGAACTGGCTAGAAAGAGAAAACAAAAATATGCAAATAGGCAAAACTACATGTAATTTTCATTAAAAGGATAAAAAAAAAGAAATTAAAAAAAAAAAAAAAAAAGGAAGGGAAGATCGGTGCTTTGTGAATTAGAGGTTGACCAAAAAAATGTATTGAAATCTAGAGTATTGCTCTCAGTTTGCAGTTTCTAATCTGCTTAACTAAAAGCAGGCGGCATTTTTGTACCCTGAACTTGGGTTTGCTTTTTAGTTTTCACTTATTCTGCTCTTGTATCAAATGACAAGTTGGAAACCATTGTGGCAAACCGTTTTCTTTGTGGGAGTCGAACAGTAAAGCTAATTTATGACCGGTCCTTTACCAGATGATCTGTATCAGAATCTACAATATACTAGGCACGTGGCAAGGTCACAATTTAAGTTGTTAAGGTCACAACCTTAGCCACCAGGCATTTGACCTTTTAGATAAAGTTAACCTTTGTTCATTAGTAGGCACTCAACCGAGAACTTTCTGGAGTTTTTTACTGCTTTGGAGTTCCTCCTGCTAATGTGGTCAGATTGGAGAATAGATTTGCAATAGAAGTAGTTAAATTTTCTAAGAGGTCACAGTTTTTAGAGATTTCTCCAGTGGCCGAAGCGGGATGGTGGGCCAGGAGGCGATGCTGCAATGCCTGGTTTATTTTTTCGGCCAGCCATCGTTATGCGCTTCGGGCGAGAATTAAACTCGCGAGGTATTTGTGGCAGAGAAAATCTTTTAATCTTTCAGAAGGACATTTAAAAATCCCAAATTTAAGAAAAAATCTAGGGCTAGACGTTATTTGCGCAAACCCGTTTTTCTGTTTGCGTTTAGACTCGAAGGCAGCCAGAACTCAGCCTTATTTCTGTGCCTGAAAATTTACTTAACTTCTAGATGTGCTCTGTGGCTAATTGCTGGGCAGTGGTATATAGCACATGACCTTGAACTTTAAGCTCGACCCATTTTATGTTCCCGTTGACAGACTTAAAATATTCTACTTGGACCACCATAAAGAGGCATCGATGGGAATAACCCAAAGATGGGTTAATGCGGAAGCCCCCGTAGCCGTGGAGGTTTCGGGGGGTTCGAGAGGTACCCGAGGCTTCGCGCTGTAATCTTTTAGTGCAATTAGTATTGATTGTTGCTGCATTAATCCTGTTAATAGCCACAGCCGGGCCGGGTGTCGCAGGGGTGGCAGAGGTGTCCTGACAATACCGTACGTCACCGAAAGAGCTGTCGCAGCGCCTTCAACTCCTGATCGCTGCTCTGCAGAAGTGGAGCGTTCGACGGTGGAAACTATTGCTGGCTCATACAGAAACACACACCATATTGTTTACTTAATTATGCCGGAGCGAAGGCTCATTTTTAATTATTTAGCTGACTTTCTCGCTCTGCTCTGATACCGCATTTATTATTTAATTTGAAATCAAAAGGGCTTGCGCTCCCGTTAGTTTTTGATGCATTTTACTTTTGTTTTGGCTACGTTATTGTCATTCCATCGTACGGTAATCCAGATAGCCGTGATATGCAGATTGGCCAGATGGTCATGTTAACAGATTGAGAACCTACTTCCCACTGCTAAAGAGCAGGTGTAAGATCAGTGGGCTTTTTTTTTTTTTTTCTTCTTCTTTTCTCCCAAGTTTCAACCAAAATGCTCTTTAGACAGATCATAATGGTAGTTAAAAAGGGGCACATTTCAAATGGTGTTTGTTCTGTGGATATAATGCGTAATGTATGTGTCATTTTTACGCCTATCTGAAGACTTTTAAAGCATCCATGACATTCCCTCCACCTATAATGCTTTGAAAAACCTACTTCCAGCTCATGGCTGTTCCAGTGTATACCCAAAACTGTCTTGAAAGTTTTTTTTACTGCAGACAGATTGCATTTACTCTTACCAAAAAAACACTTGAGGCATCTTTCCAGCAGGTATCTCACATGTGTTCCCTGCACAGGGCTCCCAGTGCATGCCCAGGAGAACCTGAGCAGATCAGTGTTCAGCTGAGATTTTAATGTTTGTGGGCTGATAGAGTTGTTTTTCTGCTCCATTATTTTTTGCCAAAGTGAGACATCTGTAGCTTTAAAGAAAAAAAGTGACACTAAGACATCTCACAGTATTTCTGCCCTCAAGGAATAAAAGAAGGCAGATTTTGTGTTGTTTTAGCCTTACAAAAAGTACCCATAAAAAGTCAGTGGTGGGAGCCTGGGTCTCTATCTCAGTTGGGAAAGGTGAGGAGAGGACAGCCACAGCTCCTCAACACCCCAAATTTCGTGCACCTACCTATCATGGGCATGCATGAAACACGGCGACCTACACACCCTGCGTGGCACAGAGAGATACCCCCATCTTTGGATGATCTCCTCTTTGGGGAGTGGGACTGGCTGCTCGCTGCAGCCATGAGCAGGGTGGGAGCTGACAGAAGCAGGATTTAGGTGGGACAACTGCTCTCCCGGTGCGGGTGTAACTGAGCCGGTGAGTATCCGTGATAATTCAGATACTAACTGGTGTGGCACTCGGGACGGCCTGCTCTATCACGAACCCCTGGCAGGAGTTCAGTCATGTGGTTTAGCTTTTCCCTTTCTCCAACAACAACAACAGCAACAACAAATAAACACGGGATAAAGGCGTATTTCATGTGCCCAGGATGTTTTCCAGGTGGAGGGTTTGGACAGTATAAGGGTGTGTTATTTCCATGCCTCCTTGCTCCGAGGTGCAGAAGCAGGAGAAGCCTGTGAGTGGTAAGAAAGTTTCCCAATGCTTCTGGCTTTTCTACAAGCAACTGCACTTTTATATTTCCCTTCTTTTCCACCCAATGATGAATAGCATTAATTTAGATCTATTTAAGGCGAGTGTGGGAGAAACCACAATCTTTGTTGTGGTCACTGCTGTACACAGCAGGGCTGAATGTTTCTCTTGGTTGAGGCCTCAAAGCTGAATCTGTAGAACCCAAAACATCATGTCAGCTTTTCAAACCCTTCAAAGAGACAGTGGAATCCTAATTGTTCATAAAACCCGCTATTTATTATTACAATTATGTATTTTCTCCCCATTCGGATGTAAAGGAAAGGGCATTCCTCGCTATCTGTGCCTTGAGCTTCTTCACAGCTCCTCCTCCTCCTCCCCCTGATGCTTCTGGTTCAGGCACTGGTGAGGTTTTTACAACCAGCAAACAAACTCCAAGCCGCTGCTCCAAAACCCCTCAATCTCTCCCCAAAAGCCTGCACTTTCCTACACATGTGGGACCCTCCAGGCCTCAGTGATTGTCCCCAGCAAAATGAATTTGGGGCATCCTCACTGAGAGCCACGGATCTGGCTCTGCCCCTGCTCCTTTCCTCACAGACAAGGGCTGGAGCTGATGATTAAATTACAGGCTGTAAATTCAGGGGAAATTATTTTAGCCTCCTAACAGCAGCCGACCCGGACATTTCCTTACGCCAGTGAGGGCTTGTGGTAGATAAGCTTTGTCGGGGGGCTAAAACTCATTTTAATCGCTTTGGTTTTCCCGTTCATGTGGTGCAACCATATCTCTGGTTGTTGTTAATTGTCGCCTGCATTATGGGAGACATCAAAAACTGTGACTGACATCAGCACCTGTGTCACGGTGCCTCGGATGTGTGGGGCAGTTTTATCCCAGCAAGTTCTTTTGGGGCCTGCAGCATTTTCTCCCCAGTTGAAAAGGCAGTGACTGGACACCATCACAGTGTAATTAATTTTAAAGGGAAAACAGAGTATTTATATATATTAAGTGTTTTTAGCTACCTTTGCCCCATGTCCCTACGCCAGGGGTGGATGTAAGGTGCCTGAGCTCAGCCCTGTGTGCGGCACCGTTGTGGCTCGGGGTGTAGGAGCAGGATGTGGCGCGTAGAGCGGGTGGATTTGGGCTGGATTCGTAGCCGCTGCCTGTAAAACACACGAGGGCCTCCATTTTGTGTGCCGGGCTCTCACGTGCGAGTCAAAATGGAGAGCGGCGCGGTTGAGTTCGGCCTAGAGCGAAGTGTGTGGGCTCACGTCACCTGCGATCCCGGTGCCACCACGGTGCACCCAGACCCACGGCGAGAGCCAGCTGGGGTATCCTGAGCTTGTACATCCATCGGCTCCTCCTAAAGGGTGTTGATCTCTTCTCCATTAATATCCACCTTCCCAGTCCAAGTGCTGTCCCAATGTCATGGCCGGGGCCAGTGTGAAGGCCCCGGGGAGTTGTTCCTCCTTCCCGCGGGTTTCGGCACACATCAGTGCCGTTAGATCAGCGAGATAAAATCAAGGTGGGTTTAATGACAAGCTCTTCTGAAAGTTTCCTGGACTTTATTGTTCATAACTTGGACCTGAGTTGGGTTATTTACACATGAGGATTAAAAAGCTGCAAACAACTCTGTGAGTTTTAGGGGCTGAAAGTAATTAGCATATGTGGGTAGGAGGATACACGGCATGTCTGCGTTCCTTTAAAATATAAATCACAGTTATTTAATTATGCTTGGAGAGGGCAGATTTAAGGATATACTGCAAAATGCATTACCTATTATACCAACACGATAATCTTATTAACCTTGCTTTCTACTTTTTAATTTTATTGTGCACCCTGTACAACTCTTATGATATCAAAAATAATTACTTGGAGAATACATGATGTCAGAGGTCCAATATGACATTTATCTTCACAGTGAGGAGACGGCTCTCTTGTGCATTGCATCGCAGCTCGGGAGGCACTCAGCAGGTCCACACCGGGGGGAAGGAGGCAGGGATGGGTGTCATCAGCTGCTCTTTAATGCACAGAAATGTGTTTGCAGATTCGTTTTATAACCGAGGGGTGGCTTAACCAAACTTGAGGCAATTTGGCATCCTCAGGCCTTCCCAGATGTTTTACTTGCTCGTGCCTTATAACTCTCATAGGTGTGCCAGTGTTTCAGGGCAGTTCCATGCATTCAGCCCCAATCCCAGTTGGATCACCTATTAAACCCCAAATTCTCCATCCCATGTCTCTTTTTTTTTTTTTTTTTTTTTTTTAAATCCATCTCTCCTAATTTTTGAGATGTGTTGATATTTCCCCCTTTATTTTGGGAGGGAATGGGTGAGGGTGAGGGGAAACAAATGCCATAATAATATCCCTTTTCAGAAGAATATAGTTTAATTTTGTGTGTGCGTGCAGCAGCTGCCATTGGCAAGCTGTCGTCTTTGTTGCCATGGGCTTTTTTTTTTGGCATGCGTGCCAGAACATGATTGGATGTTTCAGCATGTTCATGTTTTGGGGTGAGATATATCTGTAGTGAAGCACAAAATTATCATGGGGTTGGTAGGTGTCCAAAGCAGGGTAATTTGGCCAGGTGAACAGGCTGTGCTGGACAGGGTCATGTGAGTGCAGTACCTGGTGGTTGTTTTGGTCAATGAGAGAAAACTTCCTGGTGCTCTGGATTTTTTGATGATGTAGAAAAGTGGTTTGAAGGCGTCACAAAAGGGTGTAGCACTGAGGTCTCCTCCAGCAGGACACCCTCAGGGTGCAGTGGGAAGCCTCTGGTGTTCCCTGGGGGGACTGCTGGTGGGTTTCTCCTGCCCATCTCACCCACCTGGTGCATGGGGAGGTTGTGTCCATCCCCAGCTCTTGCTGTGACTTTGGGAAGCTGGATGGTGGCACAGAGAGGTGCCCAGAGGGATGGAGCACACCTTGCACAGGTGTAAAACCAGCATGGCATTCACCCATGAGAGCTGCAGGTAGCAGCACGTTCTCCAGACCTGCCACCATGTCACCAAGCCCTGGCCAAAGGGAGGTAGCCAGCGTTGTTTCTGCTCCTTGGTTTAATCCATTTGCCATATCCATGATATGGCCATAGCATGAGTGTCCAAACAAAGTCTAAACCTTTTCTGCACTGTCCTCTGTGCTGTACATCTCTCTTCTTATCCCAGCCACTGTCACCCCACTTGGACTCAGTGTTCTTTTAGATTTTTTCCAACCCAAACGATTCCATTATTCTAAGTTGCACACAATGGGAAAGCAGGAGTGTTCTCCAGCCCAGGAAATCCACCATGCGTGATCATTGTTAGGTGCAAAATGCATTTACAAACTCATGAGGAGTATTTCATGGGGAGGCATCTCCTTACAGCTAAACTCTGGAAAGCCCCTGGCAAGGAGAAAGTTCTCAGGGCAAATCCAGGCTCTGTGCAGTCTGCTGACAGCTTCAGGAAAAGCAAGGGGTGAAGAACTAAATGAAAAGTGCTGGGACAGCCTCTTTCATGCTGTGTTTTTCTGCATCTACCACTTTAATCTTGTGTGTGAGGGACAGATAATGAGCTGCCTGAGCTTTGTAATAAGCCACGTCTGGTTAAATCACCGTTTTTGCGTTTAAAATACCTTGTAATGCACTGAACGAACAGGGATGCACTCCTGTAAGGGTATCAAAAGACAAGTTAGATAGTTGTTACATTTATTGTCAAGATAAACACTCATTTTGGAGATTTTAAAGCAAAAATACATTGTCAGTCAGATTTCATCCTGAGGGTATTCACTTGAAATTTGTCTGATCTTTTTACCTACTAAGGTTTTAATTTGATATAGAAGAAAGCGGCCAAATCCCCGAGTGATGCTGGAAACATAGGGTAAAATTTAAATTTAATTCAGGTTTGGTTGTTTTTTTTTCTTCTTTTGAGGCCAAGTAGTTTCAAGTAAATCAGAAGAATGAATTCTTTGTATTGGGATGCTTTTCTGAAGCCCAGCTATTGTTGGGATGCTTTTAGGGACGATGGCCACTGCAATGCTTTTATTGTGTGGTGATGAGGACTTTTCCTGACGCCACAAGGACTTCATTAAAAATAGCCAACAAACCTATTTATGTTTGGTTTTTGTCTCAAAAAGGGAAAAGTAGTTGTTGCTTATCTAAAAAGTAAATCCTGCATAATTTTGTGTGAAAGTTTCACAAGCAGTTTGCCTGGCTGGGGCAGCACCAGCCTCGGTAGTAGCCGAGCCCTTGCAGCAGGTGGAAAAGTTGGGAAAAACACGCAGCAATCAGTTCAGAGTGGGACTTCTGTGGTCAAGAGCTTTTATTTTCTTTTTCTTAGAGAAGGACATCAACAGTTCTGATTTAGATTCTTAGGCAGATGCAGTTACAAACACCCAGCCACGGAGCTCGGTGTTGTTCGGGGTGCACACTTGTGTCTCAGAAGTGCATCTTCAAGGTGCCTGTTCTGTCTAACCTAGATATATGAGCGTGATTTCTAGGCAAAATAATGTCTTCAGCTCCCACTTTAAAAATGGACATTGTTTCTTTTTCAGTCAAAAGCTGGAGGGCAAAATCATGGTGAGAACTGAGCGGACCAGTTGTTTTTCACGTACGTGGTCTTTAGTAATAAACTCTCCCCTAGAAGAGTGAGGTGTGTCTCACAGTGAGCAGCCCCAGGGTGTGAAGCTGTCTGTCATGGGATGAGGATGGTATGAGCAGTGTCCCTGTCCCATCCCAGAACTGGTTTACCTGCTGTGATCCTGTACGGTGCCGACGGGGGGACTGTTTGTGTGCTCCCATCTCCCTGCAGCCTGCTGAAGTTTGCTGTGGACATGGCCCTGGACAAAAGCAAACATAGAGAGTTTTCATTCCTGAGTGTCCTGTTGGTAGGGTAGGTTTCCATGAGGTGGAGTGCAAAGGAATTGTTGCTTTTCTCCGCATTCCTGGCTGGAGCTCTTCCCAGTTTTGCCCTTTGCAAGCGGCTTTGTTTGCCCAGGCTTGGAGCTGAGTTACCTTGGCTGCACGGTGCCTTCATCATGAGTTTGTGCTGTTCATCCCAGTTTGGGGCTCCAGCAGTTTGAGGGGTGGCAGATGGGAAGGCCAGGATCACCCATGATACAAAGTCAGGATACACAGGGCATTTGGAAAGAGTGAAATGAGTCAGAGTTTGAAAAGAAAATGGGACACTTGTGTCCACATGGTTCCAAAATACAGGGCAGCGATGCCTTGGAGCTGATAAATGGACTTTGAAAGCCTCAAAAAACTTTCTCTGGTTGCAGAAGCAGTATTTAATATTAATAATACTTCCTCATTAAAAAGGTTGAGGGATTTCTCAGACAGTCTTGCTCATGTACGTGTTTTTTTTTTGAACAAGTGTCGTCTACCTTAGCAACTTCTCCAGGGAACTTTGCAGCTCCGTGCTGGGGCTGCTGGTGCGGCTCGAGGATGGGTCAATGGCCGTGGAGGCTTTTAACATTTTAATTGCCTTCCTCCACTGATTGTGATGATGACCTGTTTGTTTGGATTATATCTCTTTTTCATATTTTTTAAAAAAGGGGGGGGGGAAGAAAAGAAAACAAAGGAAGTACAGTGCTGTGCACAGAACAGTTATTAAAAACAGTTGGGAAGCATATAAAAGGTACTGTTTGTGTGAGAAACGGGACAGCTGTGATGGTCTATTGGGAAAGTGTGTACAGATGGTGGTAGGGAGGGGAATGATGACTACATGGCTGATAAATGAAATACAAAAAGCATTAAATTGGTGATCTTTTTAAAGAGTACACTTTTGGTGAGCATTTTTGGCGCATCATTAGGGCTCTTTGTCTGCCTCTTATTTCACCAGGAAGTGCGACTATCGCCGCACATTTGTGCCTCTGATTTTGTTTACAAATAAGGAGCCTGTTTAATAAATCACATACCATGGAATTATTAAAGAAGATAATTAAGCACACAGGTTTTTCCTACATTGGGAATGGGCATGGGATCGTCCTAAAGACCTGACAATACCACAAATGCTGTTGGGCTCAAATTAGTACGGTAACATGTGGGATTTCCTGGAACCTAAACAGATTTCTTTGTTTTGCAAGAAGTGGGACCAACGGCACGAGCTGGGTTCAGGGACAGAGATTTCGGCATTTTGAAACCATGGAAGGCAAGCACTTCACATTTTGCCTTTATTTTATATTATCTTACAATCCCAAAGGTGGTGTCACCCAGTGATGAGTGCCCAGCCATGGTACCTGGGAGTTGCTGAGGCTCCCAGGGGATGCAGGAACTCTCTTGTGGCAATAAAGGGAAGAGGGACAGAGGAAGAGTTGGAGATAAGATTTTTCCCTGTAGTTCATAGAAGAGGGATCGTCATCTTCCCATCCTTAGAGCTTTATCCCATCCCTTATGTAGCTCATTTATCAGGGGCTGATGGATATTAAGGAAATACCTGTGTATTTCTGCACACTGCTGTAGAGACGGTCACTCAAATGCTGCAAACCTCGGCATGGAGAGTTTTTAAACTAATGGGCAAAATAATCCCCCTCCTCCCAGCATTTCATCCAGTTCCCAGCTGAAATAATTCCCGGTTTCCCTTCGCCTTCCCTCTCACCCACCCGTTGCTTCGTGTTCCTGCTCATTGTTTCTGGGTGCCATCAACAGATGAAAGCATTTTCCTTAATAATAAATAGTCTTTGGTAACGCCGTGCTTTTCCATGACCCAGACGGGTGTCCGGCCACCCCATGAGCCCCGGCCATGCCATTGTCCCTCCCTCAGGGGACATGGACCAGCGGCAACCTCAGATCCCTGTCTCGGGTGGCTTGAAGTGCCGCACAA
This sequence comes from Poecile atricapillus, assembly GCF_030490865.1. Taxonomy (NCBI): domain Eukaryota; kingdom Metazoa; phylum Chordata; class Aves; order Passeriformes; family Paridae; genus Poecile; species Poecile atricapillus. The sequence continues at coordinate 31,410,155 of NC_081255.1, forward strand.
AGGGACTTCACCAAACCTCCGTAACCAGAACCAGCTCGCAGGGAATTTTTCCAATGTTTTTTTTGTTGATTGCAGGTTTATTGATGGTCTGAATTTTCTTGATTTACAAACCTTCCAAAACTTCAACACGCCACTTTGGGGATTATTTCTTCTCCTGACGCCGTATCACAAACTCCTCTTGTTACCGGATTTGATGAACGACATGTTTCACTGTGCTGCTTTTTGGGCCAAGCCAATATTCTTCTGTATTTTCTTGAAACATAGGAAAAAGGAAAGATTTTTAAAAGGTTTAATGTGAAGAAAATGCATGACAACTTGATAGATTACTTGGGACTTCAGTGTAGAAATTGTATAAAGTAGGTTGCAATTTTTTTTTACAGATGCAATATATTAAAAGGTACAATAGACAAAGAGACGTAAAGCGCGAGGATGTAGAGACCATCTTGGCCAACCTCTGCAAATTTTTTCCAAATTTCAGTTATTAAATATCACAAAAACATGTTCATTGCAGTAATACTGTACATTTTCTTGGCTGCTCAGATCTTGAGTCATTTAAGGGGTTTTTGTACACCTTGACGTAAATACACTTCATCTCTTACCAAGAACATGCTCTGCTACATTTTCTGGACACAGTGGAGGGATGATTTAGAAATATCCAGGCACGTATGAAATGCTTGCATTTAGAGATGATTGCTTCCAATTAATGTGTTATTTTTTATCAGTGTGAATGCGTGGTCTCCTAGAGCTTCACTAAGTAGACGATCCAAGAGGTCTCCTAAGAGCTGTGCTGGTGGGTACCCAGAGGCAACAGAAACAAGCAGCTGTTCAAGATGCTGCTGTGGTGCCTCTTGGTGATACTGGTCCAAGTTTATTAATCTTGGCCTTGCAACCTCATCAGCTGCAGATGCAAACAAGAAACGTGGAGGTCTCTCGCCTTCTTTGCCGCAGCGCAGAGCGTGTATTGTGCAAGGTGTCTGCTTTACCCCCAATAGAAAACCAGATTTCAGATGGTTTAACCCACCATCCCTGAGAGCAGAATTAGGCTCTGAGCTGTTGGGACTGGGTTCTGGATCTCCTTCCTCCAGAGCCTCATCAGAGCGGCCGAGCACAGAGTCCACCCAGGTTATTCAGCTGCTATTTCAGTTTCTACTTAGGGATGTGCTGCCAGCAGCAAGGGGAGGGCTGTGACAAAGTATCTGGGGTCCTTGGATACTGCCCCAAGCTTTGAAAGAAAAGGTTAATCCTTCCTGAAGCCATGATTTGTGTCTTTGATTAGTTACTAATTTTGCACTCACTAAAATAATTCTCTAATAGTCACCCTTGACGGGAGAGCCCAGCTACATTGTGTGGCTGTGATTTACAACTTGTCTTTCCAAACTTTTCTATTTTTTATTTTTCTTTTGCTGTAGGGGTCTTGGTCTTGCTCAGCACAGAGGACCCTCAGCTCCATTTGAGATCAGGCAGCGCCCAGCCCCAGAGCCAGAACCCTGTCCCTGACGGGGCCCAGGCAGAGTGATGCTACTCCCATCAGCAGACTACAGGAAGGCAACTATTAAGAGTAGAAAGCTATTAAGCAGTCAGGTTTTTATTATGCTTTAGTGTTTTGTTTAAGTCTGTTCTTAATTGGTTGATTAATGTAAGCAAAGTCCTTTTCTCCCCCACCATCTCTACAGATGGCAAATGGTAGGTCCCAACTGTCATTGTGTGCAAAAAAGGTTATGGTTCAAAGTCAGAGATCCAGAGATACCACAATAATCAATCATAGGAACTTGTCTTGCTGTGCCCAGCCAGGCAAAAGTTAGGCTTGGTAGGAACGTTCCCTCCAAACTCATCTGGAGGAATTGCTTTACACTTTTATTTCGGGGGAGACAAGTTGCAGCAAAGTTCTCGCGGCTGGATTTGGGGCGTTTCAATAAATCCCGGCAGAGTCGCGGTGCCGGCGCGCGTGGCCGGCGCTTTGCTTCTCTTCGGCATCCTTCTCCTTGGCAGGGGCTCTATGGAAGCAGGAGGTGCAGCCCGTGAACCTCACTGCTAAAAAATGAATCCAGCAGAAATAAGAGCAGGATGTCTGCTTTAGAGAATTGCCTTCAAATACAAATCTTTGAAACGTTTTTCTTTTTTTAATCTAAGAGGATGATTTATTAAGGCTAACTTCCTTCGCAGGATGAAGCATAGAATTATGTTTCTGGTATCGATCTCTAAAGAGGATTTGCATTTTATTCATACTATAAAAGTGCTTTTAATGGAGACATCGCGGTAATTGAATTTATACTGTGTGTAACTATCGAAGTATCTTTTTAATTATTTTATGTTATGTAATACAATAACTAAATCTAAAGCCTGTGAAAGGGGATGGCTGTACCCTGTCCTTAAGAGTAACATATATAGCTTTTAATATTCTAACGGTGGAATGCAGTTAAGGACATTCTTTATTTGAGGGAAAAAAGAAGAGGGGGGGGAGAGAGAGAGAGGAGAAAGATTTCATTACATTCAGCACAGTATGAGACTAAGTCAAAGTAGTTTTGCTAATTAAATTCAATTGCTATCCATTAGACCAATGGAATGAGATGAATCTACCATATAGCTGACACAGCACAGGTATGCAATTTGGCTAAATGGCCATTCCGGAGCTGCAGCACGCCTTCCTCCGCTCGCTCGCGTTTCCAGGCTCACCATTTCTGCGCGGAGCAGAGCCGAGCGGCCCCGACGCCTCTCAGGGAGCACGGCCACGTGTTGGGATACGCAGGCTCACGGCCCGAGCACTCACTGCTGAGCGCTTCAGCATGTGCAGGAGTGAGCTCATAAAGTCCGAAGGCGACGGGGAGATGGGTGGAGGGCTTTCTTCTGGATTCCTTCATGGATGTTTTCCTTTTCTCTCCCTCTTTGTGTTGCATAGAGCCCTCCAGCTGCTGCTGAGAGAGCAAGTCTGAGTTACCAAAACGAAAGGCAGTGAGCAGGGTATGTGTGCCGGCGTTTTGGCAAGTTATACTACTTGGGGAGATCTTGTATGTCAGACAGAGAAGTCTCCTACCCCAGTGAAATGACAAGAATACCTCTCAAGCATTGGCGGAGGCAAAATTTTGACAGCCAGCAAGGCTGCGATGCTGCTGAGCGCACAGATTTACACTTCCTGCCAAGATTAAAATGGGCTAAACCCAAAAAGGGTATTAAGGATTGTCACTTTAGGAAGAAATAACGCCTTAGTGTAATGTGTGGAGGCGATCGGCCTTCCAATAGTTTTATTTCCTGAGATCTCGCAAGCTCGCGTGTAATGGCTGGTGTCATTGGGTCAGGACTGGCAGGACAGAAAAATAAAAAATAAACTTGTAAGACAACTGGGATGAAAAATTTTCCACCTCCCCAGCTTGGATGCTGGCGCTCAAGTTCCAGCTTTGCCTCTCGCTGGAGGAAATCTCAGCAAAGTCTGGGGAGTTTGGTGTGAATGAAGCCTCTGAACTTTGCTTTCTGCTTGTGATTAACTGCTGTGGTGTATTTTCCTTCAAGCTATATTTAGTGAAAGGAAAAAAAAAATTGCCAAGTTGGGCTGAAAAAAGGCCCGGCAGAAAGCTAGTCATTTAAGCCTCTCTTTGCTGTACGGTATCCTTAAACTTCCTTCCGACGGTATCCTTAAACTTCCTTCCGAGCGCAACCGGTGATGCTTTTTATGATCAATCTTTCGAGTCGGGGTATTTGCTCAATAGAATCCAGACAAATAAATGTGAAGAAAAGCATCCTGCTTTAAAAGAAGGAAACAATTAAACCTCCTACTTTGTTATTTACAGTAACTACCTTTTTTTACCAATTGTCGGAGTTCGAATGGAAGTAGCAGTGTGAAGAGGGAAATGTGGGAACTTTCATTTGTCGAGACTTTGCATTTCTTCTGCTTTATAGCCATCAGAAAAGAGATTGTTGTGCATTCTATTAAATACTGCCAGTATGATTAATTTAAAGGGTTACATTTTATTGAACCCTGGTGTAGATGTTCTTTGTCAACTCACATTCACTGCTAGTTAGAGTGTGTGTCGCATTTATCAAAACTTTCTGGAGCCCCTCTCACCTCATTAGCATGTGAATCTCTATTGAGCAGTTAATGTCCGTTACAGCGAGAGTGCTCAATTCTTGTTTTCAATAAGCCAGTTGTAAAATGTCAGACTGTCACTTACAATATAAAAAAGCAAAAATGATGGTATTTGTAAAAATGTTATCACCTCATAAAAACAAATTGTAAAGACATGAAAGTGATCTTGGTATGCTTTGCTTTCAGAAGTGAGTTAGTACAGCTGCTTTAAATACCAGTTGTCTGGATTCCCACACTTTCCTACCAATGGAGAGGTTTACACAAGCATAATTTAAGTTACAATTACCCTAATTAACATCTCATTTGCATAAATTGTTGAAGTCAAAACAACAAAGAATTGCTTAAGAAGCTTAACCCTATTTGTCCAAAATAAAGAGATGAGTTTTCACTTTGCAATCAAAATTGGCAGGTTCATTATGTCGGAGCTGGAATACAAACTGAAGTTATACTATTAATTAATACTTTACATTTTTATGATTGGGCTGTGCTTCTCCTATTTACAAGGTGTGAGATTTCAAAACATCCTGCTGTTGCTTTCAGAGGTGCAGAGTTGTCAGGTGGGGAGCTCCTGTAGTATTTCTGGAATTAGTAAACCCTGGCTCTGTCCCGCTCGTCCCTCTCCTCTGCATATGTGAGCAAACCTAGGCTTAGTCTGCTCTGGCTGGGAGCAGACATCCAGTATGGGCTGAAAATTCTCATCCTGAATTGTGGAATGGTGTGAAGAGGCCAAATGACAGCACTGACAATAGCCATGATGAGCAGAGACCCTCTGTCCCTGCCGTGGCAGAGCTGGCCAATCCACCTGAGTCCTCCCAAGTGCTTCCAAACTTTCTGAGGTTACTGCAAATTTTGGCGCTTAGCTTGGAATAGAGAAATGCAGAGAGAGAACTGCAAAATAAACTTTAGATACTATTTATTTAATAAAAACACAACTAGCCTTCCAGTTACGGTTTTGGGGTGTGGGTTTAGAGAAGCTTCTGCTGCTTGTAGGTGAGTCTTGGTCTTGCCCTCTGACCCACGTCCTTTGAACATCTGACTCCTGGTCAGTGCCTGCAGCAAGCAGAGAGAATGGATGAGTCTTGGCCAAAGCTGATGAAGGCAGGGGGAGTTTTCCCCTTGGATGGTTGCTACCCTGTGTAGGTTAAAACTGTTCCACCAGCTTTTTCTACACCTATTCAATGTCTTCTACAAAAAATTACATTTTCTGTGCCTCTGCCATTGATGGGGCCAGTCAGCGCTGTGATGCTGAGGGGTTTGAGCAGGGTGGGATATGGGGAAGCTCATTAGCCTGTGGGGATGGAGGGTGGCACGGGGTTTTGATGGGCTGTCAGGTGTCCGTGTGCCGGTGCTAATGAAAGCGTTCCCAGTCGCCGGGGCCATATTTTTTCTTTCCTGTATTATCTTGTTGCAGCTTCATTAGCTAAGTCAGAGTGAATGTGCATTAGCCCAATAAAACCCTTCCTGCAGGCCTGTGATTTAGCATCCCCTCCCAGCAATGCCCTCTGGATGGAGATTATCCGCCGGCGTCTGCAAGTAGGTGCCGATCGATTGAGCTGCGCCGGAACCCTGCATTGAGCTCAGGTTTAACTTGAGGCTGAACCTGTACTGGAAAGCTTTGCAGAGACCCCAGTGAACTTGTAATTGTAAACCAGCTGAACCAAAGAGGAATCTCGCCTCGTGGTTTTGCATATTCCTTTTTAAAGATTGCGTTATAATTGAGCGGTTGACTTTCGTGTGGCGCTCTCCTTTATGAGCCAGTGATTACACAGTGTAGGGCGCTTACGCTCTGAACATGAATGAATCTGCCAGTTCTACTACAGTACTCTTTATAAAATAACAAGGCTTACCAGGTGGCAAGAATTGCATAATTGAATTGGACTGAATCCTGGTTTTCCCAACCCAGAGCGGTTACACTTAGACGTAAATTACAATTAAAAGAGACAGAATGTTTCCATTGTATTAAGAATCCTTAATAGCAAACTTTTCACCCATAAGGCTCTGTTCTCTTCCTCAAGTGTGAGAGGAATGGCTGTATGTGTCTAACTACCATTAACACTAATGGGAGCGACGTACATAAATCCCGGCACGGCGATGGCAGAACAGACCCCAGATGCCTTTAAAGAGGAAAGTGCTTGTAGGGGATGAATAGAGGCACACGAGTCTGTTGGTCCCTCTAACATCTGCTCTGGAAATGTGGAAGAGCTCAATTTGAGGTGCGGGTTTCTGGATACCCTTCTTGAGTTTCACGAATTGTGAAACCAGCTCGCTGCTCCCTCAGCTGGGCTCTTCCTCCAGGGCTTTGGGAGGAAGCAGATCTCAAAAGCAGATAGGAAGATGCCATGGTCAGATTCAAATGCCACTAAAACCACTATTCATTTTAGTCCTCCAGAAGGTTTAAAAAAAACAAGCTGGCGCTATTTGCCAAGAGTACCCGCGCTCCCCAAGTTGTGCTCACCACTTCCTACCCTTTGGAGCTGGGGATATTGAGAACATCTGTTTCCAAATGCAACGAGAAGAGGATAGTCCGCTTCCTTCCCTCTATTCCAGAGGACCTTCGGGTTTCCCTGCTTCTTTGTTTCTTATTCCCCTTCTCCCTGGGATGCCTGTCAACAGCAATCCTAATCCAGCTGTGCAGGTCAGGCACTGCACAGAGCAATTCCTTCAGCCATCCTGAATAGCCAGGGACCAGCTTTCCACCCCCCAGCCCTACTCTGGCCATTTGAGCTTGGCCGTCCTATGCACAATTCACTCAAGAAGGAGAAGATGATGATAAAAAACCTCATTTTTATTCCAAACTCAGTTCTTGGTGAACTTTCCCGTCTGCACTTCTAGGTGGCAATGCAATACACTGTCACCTTGCCATTAGGGCCCAGTAATTAATAGCTGCCTAATAGGAGTGAATGTAGTTGCTCAGCAAAATGAATGATGTGTGCTACAAGGAAAAGCACTAGAAAGTAAAGCTGGAGCCGGGAAGTTGTTAGTGAGGAGAAAGTTCTGCTTGCCCTTCATTAGGAGAAGCTCCAAAGAAATGTAAAGTTTGATCACATTAATCAGAACTGCCATCATGCAATATTTTTCTTTGTAATTTGGCATAAATTGCATGCATTCAATGATTTAAATTGTGCATATACCTGCCATAATTTTTTTTTGCTGATATTTAATGAGTAGTGTGGGTTGTCTTTGAGCATTGGAACATACAGGCTGCTGAAGGCTGAACACAGCCCTGTTTTCTGCCTGACAAAATCTGTTTTCACGTGAGCTCCAGCACGGACAGGGAGAAGGGGACACATTTTGAGTGAGTTTGTTGCCATCAAGGCTCTCACAGCCATGCCTCCCTCACGCTTTTCTCATCACTCTTTTTTTGAGGATGAGCCCAGACCTGTAAAGAACAAACCAGCTCTTTTTGGACCTCCACTGTGACGGATTTTTAACCACTATGCTAGTCATGAAATGGCCACAAAATACCTACCACTAGTCAGAGACCAGCTGTGTTTTTGTAAGGTCTACTTTGAACAAGTTGCAGTCAATTTTTTCTGTCTTTTTAGAGGCCATGACTGACATGAGCATATATAACGTCAGGAATACCTTTATATGATTTTTCTTCTGTCCTGGTACTGTAGTGTAATTAGCAGGTCTAGACTTGCTCGTGCTCTTTTCAAATGCAATTCTTCTTGGGGAAAGAAATTAAAGCAAAGGATGATGCAGCTTTTCACAGCCACTCAGATGAAAGTAAGTGGTGGTTACAATTATTCAGAAGTACTCAGAGAAGTATTGAATATGTTAATCTTTGCTAGGAGAAAGCACTGGACTGGTGCACGTGGCTGGAAATGTGCAGAGGTTGGGTGCCCTTCCAGCTCTGCCACAGCCTTTCTTTGTGGCCTTGGGCAAACTATTTAACTGGTTCTGCAACAGTGCAGTTTGTCAGGAGCGCGAGTGGGAGCGCCGCTGTTTCTTTTCTTCTTTCTGTTTGTCTGCTGACGATATTAAAATTTCTGTAGCTCAGACAACTCTGTGTGTGTTGCTGCTGTGCCCAGCCCAGGCACGGCACAGATATTGATGTTTATCACCGTTACCATTGTTCTTGCCTTGCAGAAGATGTTTACCAGCCTAGATCAGAGCATGCAACAGCGATGTAAGAACTTACTTAAATGTAGCAATCCATAAAACTGCCTGCTATATTCAGAAATGAAAGTGGATGACACCCTCTCCCCCACGGCCCATCTGCTGGGATGGACGCTGTGCCTGGGATAATGCTGTCCTTGTTCTCAGGAACACGGCAGTGCTTTCTCTGGCGGACGGGGCTGGGGCCATTCCTCCCGCGACTCCACACGCACCTGCAGAAAGCCCAGAGATTCCCAATGCCTTTTGCTACTGACACATCCCCTTAAAAAGTCTGTTTAAAGTCACGGAAGAAGGATAATTTTGAGGACTGAGTGGTAGGATCTAACCTGGTAGGGTTTAAGAAATACTTTGAAATTTCCTCTCCCCTGGCATGTGCGTAGAACATTATGACTTTCATGAGAAATATTGGCTTCAGACAACCCAGAGCTCTTGAAAAGTTTTTTAAAAAGCCATGATAAAGTTCAGTATCTCTGGCTTTGACATGTGTAGTTGCAGCCTCTTTGTCCAAAATGCAGTGCAGCACATAAACAGAGGGATGGTTCCTGGGTCTGTGCCACGTGGCTGCTGGAGTGTCTTCTGTAAAACCTGAATGGCAAATGGAAAGGAGGCAGATAAGACCCAAAAATGGTTTATTAGTTAGACTAGGAAGAGAGGGCTCGTGCACAGTGTTGGGGCTCATCAGGGTAACAGTGCTCAGGGTTTGCTCTTCCCAAAACAGGGGTATGAGCTGTCACAGACATGATGTGGTGAGACAGAGAAACTCAGCAGGAAGGGTCCCTGGTGTGACAGTCCTGTGGACCTCCGGTGGGGGTGGGACTGTCTGCTTTTTTTGACTGCAAAATTTTTCACTCATTCCTAGAGCCCTTACCTTGTCTATGTTTGAGTAGAGCTGCTGATGCCCTTGTTTTGCTGTGGGTACCATCCCTGCAGCATCATCTGAGAGCTTATAGCTTGAATGAAGAAGAAAAGCAAATTGCTCTAGGACATCCTGAGAAAGCAGGCTTGGAAAAAAGGCAAGGGAAGCAACTAGATCTCCTGGGAAATAGGCACCAAAGAAATACCTAGCATGAGATTTTGTTGAGTTTATTTCAAGTAAAAATTAACAGAGGTCTTCTCTTCTTTTAGAACCACATTTACTTCATTATTAAACTTACCAACAGCGAGCACCACGTGGTAGCAGGAACATACCCATCACTGTAATGCTGTTCTTACAAGCCAAGGAATTTGCATGTCCAAACGGGATGTGTATCATAAATAGACTGTTTACAGTAGACTTAAATTATATGATGAGCCATATAACAGCAGTGAATATATCACACCGTGAGCCCCTGCCAACCATGCATGACTACTATTTGCTTCTCATCAGGCAGTAAACAAAGTTTTCAGCTGACCTACTGTTTGGTAGAAGTGCACGGAAACAGAGATAAGCAGTGCCACTCGTAACGCTGTAGTGGAATAAAATCTGGCATAAATTTGCCTAGAAAGTAAAAGGAATGCATGAAATATTATTTCTTAGTTCATATACAGCTCTTCTGCCAGCACACCATGTAGTACTGCATTGCTAGGAAAAGGGGATTTATTTCTGTTTCTGCAAGGGTTCATATTCCAATCAGGTGGTCGAGGCAGTGTGTATCATATGAATATCAAATCTTTTGAGATGAAGTGTGTATTAAATGGCTGGAGCCCCTCTCCTCTGGAGCCAGGCTGGGAGAGCTGGGGGTGTTCAGCCTGGAGGAAAATCCCAAGGAGATCTTAAGAGCCCCTTCCAGGGCCTAAACAGGTTCCAGGAGAGCTGGACAGAGAGCTGGGACAAGGGCCTGGAGGGACAGGAAAAGGGCAATGGCTTCCCAGTGCCAGAGGGCAGAGTTAGATGGGAAATTGGGAAGGAATTTCTGGCTGTGAGTGTGATGTGGCCTTGGCACAGGTTGTCCAGAGAAGCTGTGGCTGCCTCTGGATCCCTGGAAGTGTCCAAGGCCAGGTTGGACAGGGCTTGGAGCAATCTGAGATAGTGGAAGGAGTCCAGGGGGTGGAACTGGGTGGGCTTTAAGATCCCTTCCAACCCAAAGCATTCAGTGATTCTATAAATATTCTGAGCTAATAACCTGAAGAAGCACACAAAGGGGATGAATTACCCCATATCATATTAAAATGTCTCGAGATTCCCACTGGATTCAGCAGGACTCGGAGTATCCCTTCCAACTTCGGCATGAACACTTTAACATAAGGCTAAAGAAGGCACATCTGGCTTCCCAGGATGGACCTAGACTTCACCTACGCTCAAAACGTGCTGTTTGGGGCTCTGCAGATCTGTATAACACACTTTGGACTAATTTTCCAATGCCTAATGGGAACGTTGTGCATCCCAGCCGGTTGTTTGTTTGTCTGCCTGCTCCTCGCCTCCCTCCTACCCTATTTATATACGCACACATGCAAAAAATATGAGAGTTAAAGAAAAATGTCAACCATATGTAACATACATGGAGATTAGTGACAGTAACAGTGAATTCATTGTGGTTTTGGCAGTCAGGACACCATCCAGGCCATATTTTAAAGTTTTAGACAAATCCACATGTATTCCAGAGATTGCTGTGGATTTTCAGTATGTGTGGCTCATTAGATACGCAATCTGCCTGCTATTCTCTCCTGTCACACAAAGCTGATGGCAGCAAACTGGCATCTTGGAGATGTTGGTAGCACTGCAGATTTTAGCATTAATGCCAGCCTTGGGCATCCTGGAGCTCCACTGCCTTGTGTGACACGTGCTGGCGGTGAGGGGTACCGGTGTCCCATGGCTGGGAGATCATGGACAAGCCTGCAGCAGAGGGCTGCTGCTGCGGTTGCAATTCTGCTTTCAAGCAAAGTACAATGATTAAAATTAATTTCTCAGAAAATCCAAGTCTCAGATCATTGTCCTTAAAGAAGGAAACAGTGAAAAACTTTGAACCCTAGAATCAGATTCAGCTTTTTCTGGTCCATCACAGCTACAGTGTTTTTGCATTGTTACCTTTTATCACAGCTTGAAACTACTTTTGGGGGCGCTATAAGTGAACATAAACCTCTTCTTAAGTTTGTAATGTTTTTCAGATTTTTACATTGTTCTCAAATTCCTGTAATTTTTCCTGTAAATCTTCACAGCTCCATATCCCTGTGATTCTATCTGTATAGAGCTGTTGCTACCCATCTAATAACCGTGTGCAGCGTACAAAAGCACGGCTTTGATTCACATAAAAGTGCTAAACTTGCCTAAACCCGTCGGAGTTCAGGCGAGGCTACGTTCGGCGCGGGTCTGAGCGCTTAAATATAGGTGAAGGCAACTCTGGTCTGCTAATTTCAGCAGAATGTTTCAAACAAAGTGTTACTGTTTAATCTGGGCACATGACGGGTGAATGAATGTTTGAATGAAATGACATAATTGTTGGTTAGCCTGTATAATTTGGAGAGCATTTGCACAAGTTTAACTCTCTCTGGAGGCAGCGGATCCTCGAGGCGGGAAGGGAAGCGCCTTCCCCAAAGGCAGAGGATGGCCAGATCCTGGATCCCTCTGCACACACCAGCCTTTGGAACGCCGTGCTGGACTGGCTTTTGGTTCCAGAGTACCATCCTTAGCCCCTCTCCTCACGTCGTGTATGATATTTAATGCGTCATCTTTGTTTTAAACAAACAATACGCAAGCTGTTGCTGGCAATGGTGGGAAGCTGGTGGTCCATCTGGAAAGCAGGGAGATAGATGAGGGGAAAAAATAGCATTAAAACTGTTTAGGGGTGTATTTGCATGTGTAAAACCCTGGGAGGGGAGGGGGGTGTTTAATAGATTTTTAAAAAGAAGTTTGAAGACAGGGGAGATGCTTTGTCTGTAAAGGAGTCTATCAATAATAGACATTATTTGTGTAATAAAACCAGAGGGTTTTTCCAAAACAAAGCAAAGCTGCGAATCCGTACCTTTAAAAAGTTGTTTATTCATTATTTCTGCTGCATCAAGTCCCCTCACTGTAAAATTAACCAATTTTTCCTTGACAAAAGTTCAGGATGGTATAAAATTAACCAATAATATGGCTTATTAATTAAACCAGTGGCAAAACAGCCATTTGAGCGTAACGGGCTCCACAGGATGGTTACAAGTCGGGTTTCTGGCTGAGTGCTTCTGTCATTCCCAAAGACAGAGCACCCCACCTCAGCTCACCACTGCCCAGCGTGCAGCCAATCTGCCATTGAAAACCTTGATTATAACCAGAGAAAAGTTCATTGAAACCAGAAGAAGTTACAAAATCATTAATCTTCCCTGCCATCTTGGATTCTCTCTCTCACCAGAATCCAGCCAGATGTTTTGCAGTCACTGCATGCACAGGGCGCTGCGATCCTGTTTGCACAGCTCGGGGTTTTTCCTCCATCCTTAGGGATCTTTGCTCTGAAATTATGCATTTTGCCTTTGCTTTGGAGATTCTCCATCACTGCTGAGAGCTTCCTGGAGAACAGGAGGCACTCTTTTGGCATAAGCCTATTGGTAAATTAAACTCTTTTATGCGTGCAGCGGTTTTACTGCCGCCCTTGGGGACCAGGGCTGAGCGTTTTGGGGAACAATTCCCTGCAGGAATGCTGAGCATCGCCGCCGTTTCGGGCTTGCCAGGCCTGAGGATGATGTATGGAGCAGGTGGTTGCAATTTAGGGTTCGCTGCCGTTCCTGGGGAAATGGGTGGAAAAAAGGAGGGTTGGGAACAGAGTGAAAAGGCAGCGGGAACAAGGCTGGCATTATCCACACCGCTCCCAGCCTGAGCCTGCGCCCTGCATGGCTCAGAAAGCTGCATCTTTCCCCCTTAAAAAGGACCTCAGTGAATGAACAGGCGAAAGACCTGAGCGAAAAGATTTTCATAAAAAAAACCCCAAAAAAAAAACCTTTAATTGGGGCTCACCGAGCAATCCGACATCACGGCAAATCCTGCTCCGAAATATATGTGCTCTGCTTTAATGACAGCACATAGAGTACTGCTGAGATAGTGGAAAATTTTACAGGGAGTTTTGCTTAAGGAATAGCTTTAACTCAAGTTACCTGTAGAGCCCAGTGTCATATGGAAACACTTAGGGAGCTGTGGAAAACTTTCTGAAATACAGTGGAATTTATCTAGCGCAGCATTTCGCGTAGGGAGGAGGAATATGGATTACAATGGAGTCAGGAAGGAGCGGGCTACGGCGCTCTTGGAGACGGCCACTCGCAGCCCTGCGACCGCAGATGAAAAGTACATGTGTAACCGGGGGGAGCATTCCTCACCGGCCCCGTCTGGGATGCATTTATGCTATTTGCCATGCACGTAACCTCGTTATAGGAAACAGAGTCCAATAACCTTAAAAAGATGAACAGTAAAAGAAAAAAAAAAAGAAAGAAAAGGTGCAAGGAAGCAGATCTGCTTCCAGATTTGCATGCCCGGGGCCTGCAGTGGGGTAGGAATGGTGAAACACGGATCTGGGGGCCCCCGGTGCCGGCAGCCTGTGTTCACTGCAGGGATGGTGCTGATGGAGCTGCAGCTCCAAGGTGGAAGAACGCAGGACAGCCCTGGAACAGGGGGAGCGCTGCCTGCAGTCCTGCATGGCCACGGTGCACCCTGGAGAGCCGGTGTTTGGTGCCGTGGGGTGTCCCAGGAGCTGGGCAGGAGAAGAATGGGAGGAAGCAGAGATGTTTTCAAGTGTATTTCGTTATATATTTGCTCCCTAAATGCTTATGGCACTGGCCGCCAGAGCATCTGGGCACTTCACAATAATTAAAACTGACAAATCCATAAACAGTAAACAACAGGCTACCCACTTGGGCAGCCAAAAACCCACTACTGCATAAGCTCAATAGCTGCACCCATCTGCCAAATAAAATCCTCTCCACTGCCTCCCCTCGTCTGCACAAGCCAGGACAGAGCCAGGCCCTTCCCCACCATCGCCCCCCGCCTGAGCACAGCCTGACCCCTCACCCTCCCTGGGGCGTCTCCAGGGCTTCGTGCTGGCTTTGAGAGCAGCAAGAGTTTATTTCTAGGGGTTTTTTTCCAAATTTTTTTCCCCACCACAAAGTGTCAAGAAGTAATGACACCCTTTTCCTTCTGACTTCTTGGCCCGCTAACCCTTTCGCAACACAATGGGAAAGCAACCGCTCGCACCCAGGGGAGGGGATTTAATGACTAGAAAATAAAGAGAAAGAATTTACTTGGAAAAACTGTGGAATTAAAAGTTCTGGACAAAACATGCATCACTGATGCATAACATTTTTGTTAATTGGGTCTTAACAGGTTTGTGACTCAGGCTGTAATTATTTGAGAAATGGGTCACACCAGGCAGTGCCAGCCGCGCGTCCTGCCGCTGCGGGAACTTTCACCTAGTTGTAAAATTACATCTCAACGCGTGTTCCCTCCACCCCAGCAGAAATCCCGGCCCTCGGAGGAGCCACGGCAGCGTGCCGAGCCCGTGGCCTCTGGGATGGGTGTTGGGGCACCGGGATCCTCCCTGCAGACCCCTCCTGGTGCGGGAGAGCTGGGACAGCCCCGTCCCACTCTCGGTGCCATGGAGAAGTGTCTTATCCCACCTCAAATGCTCTCCCCCTTTCTCCCATGCTATTGTTTTTACTTTCTCATTTTTTCCCGTGTTTTCCTGCACCGGCAGAAGCACTAAATCTTCCTAATGCCTCCCTGCCCTCGTATCACAGAGCAGGCTGCGGGAAGTTGTTCTTTCCTTTTTTTTTTCCTTTTTTTTGGACTAAAGCGAGATTAATTAAAATATAAAAAATGCACCCAACTGTGGTAAATCATTTCTCTTTGCGGAGTGATTGCTCCCTGCTCCATCCACCTCTGCTTTCCTCGGCAGAAGTATCTCCATGCGAGCTGAAGTCTTCTAATGCTTGTAAAGCACCCGAGATATTATCTCTCTAATTAGCAGCTGGAAAAAAATAAATGAGAGATCAATTAATGCTATAATTATAAACAGTGCCTTTAGATGTGTTGTTTGTGGTGAACGGAGGTTTAGGCTGACAAGAGCCACGCTGTGATTCTCCCCCCAAAAAGTTGGAGCAGGAGCCCCCTCTCCAGCCTGGAGTTGTTCCAGGCTGCATAGCCCACCCCAGGGTGCTGGGGAGGGGTTTGAGGGGGCTCCCACATCCAAGGACATTTTTTCTGCTCCCTGACTGGCTCTGGGGAGGTGATGGGGTCCCACGGTGGGGCCAGGGGGGGTTTTGCAGCTCTCTCTTGGCCCTTCCCTGCTCCAGGGTAAGCTGTTTTTCATATATTGTAGCCTGGGAAAGCTGTGTTACTGTTAAAAGAGTAACCATATCCCTTTCTGAGCTGTTGCCAAGCAGATGTAGGGTTTTGGAAAGTTCCCAACAAACTTCCACAGCTGATACTTTACCGACTTGTTCCTTCTCCCATCCCTCTACTTGCACCTATTTAAATAACCAAAGGACATAATTTGGGGGAGGGAGCGTTGCTCTGCAGCTTCTACTTGTTAAATATAATTAATTGAGAGTGACCCGTTAGTGAATTACAGTGTATAGCTTCGAAAAGAAATGGGGAAATATAAAATATTACTGTTTTACCAAAAAAAAAGCACCTTATTTTGTGCTGAAGTAGGACAGAATAATGGAGCAAATCGAGCCCTTTGTGCAATGCGGGGCTGCTGCTGCCTCGCGACAGGGCAAATATCTCATTTACTTTCTTAATAGCAGTTTGTGGGGTGGCTGCAGGAGGAGGAGGAGGAGGAGGAGAAATCAGGAGAAATCCAGTCTTTCAAGGCTGGCAGCGGTGTGAAACTGGTGTCGATGCAGATCCCACTTGCGTGTGCTGGAGGGGGCACAACGCAGGGCACTGGAAATATGGAAAGCTCCCATAAATCATATCTCACAGGAAAGGTTTATGGGAGTTCAGAGTATAGCAGAGGGGATGGATGTCAGGTTTTCCTACACAATAGAGGGTCTTTTGTTTCCGCGCTGCCTCTTGGCAGCAGCCCCCATGCCACTGCTGGTAATTTCCTGTCCATCCTTCGCCGAGCGGCGGGGCTGGAGCAGGGGAGTAGTCCCACGTTTTTGTTTAGACTGTGTTTTTTTAATGCTGAGCCTTGTCCTAAGCAGGATATCCCTGTGTATGTTTGGAGTTCCTGAACTTCTCTGGAGAAAATTATCCTTAAAAAGCCCCTTCCACAGTGCTGAATTTCTAACTTCTCTCTTGAAAAAAAAAAAAAACAAACCCACAAAAAAAGCCCAACAACAAAAAGCCGAGGTTTAATTGCTTTTGCTTGTGAGAGCTTGTACCTTGCAGCTTAATCCGCTCGTGTCTCAAACATCCGTCAGCGTTTTCCTTCCACCCAGGGGCTCAGGAGAAAACCAAAAAGCGGAGGCGATTGGATTGGCAGTTTTACTTTTGGCAGCTGGGGGACACTTCAGCAGGACCCAGACCCCACCAGGTGCCACAACGTCCCTCGGTCTCTGCGTGTTCCGAGGGCTCGAGTTCATTCCTGTTTCCAAAGCGTAGATATTTGGCAGTCAGAGGAGCTCAAGGGCCTGGCTGATGGTGTTTGGCAGCTGTAGGTTTCTCAGAAAATCTCCAAAATTATGAACCAGCACCTAGTTTGTTTTTTCCCTGTCTCTCCCAAATTATTTTCTCCCACTGCCCTGACTGCATTTGTTGACACTTCATAGTAAAGACAAAGTAAAAGTAAAAGCAGGGATCCCAGTGGTTGGTGTGTGGAGGAAGCAGGGCAACCTCCCAGCTGTGGCTCCCTAGAGGAAAATATGGAAAAATACATCCAGTAAATCCAAAACGGAGGCGCCTCCATAATGAGTCTCAGTGACGGGACAGTCCTTTGGATTTGAAAAACACCCCTGCATTTTCTGTAAAGCTCCCATCCCCTTGACCAAACAGCCCAGAGGAACCTCAGGGGTGGGGTCTCTTTCTGTAGGGAGCACGGCCCTCGCTGCCGTGCCCCATGATTTGGTTGTAGAACCCCTCTGGATTTGCAGCTGGCACAGTGACCATTCCAGGGCAGCCCAGCCACCTCCGCTCCGCTGCGTGATGATTATCCTGTGCTGGGAGAGCCCGGCTGACAAGGGTTGGGAGCAGGGCTGGAGTTGGCCGGGTCTCTCCCAGGAAGCCCTGCTGGTGCAGGGTGCTGGACAGAGCTGTATACGAGGCCATACAGTGCTGTATGGCACTGAGAGAGCAGTGCAGTGCTCTGCGGGGCTGCTCCCTGTTGCACTGCACAGCACTGCTCTGTGGTGCTGTATGATGCTGTGGGGCACCATACACGGCTGTATGGCACTGTGAAGTGCTATATGGTGCTATATGGTGCTATACAGTGCTGCCTGGGGCGGTATGGTGCTGTGCAGTGCTGTAAATGGACAGTGCTACACTACCTACAGCCCTGCACAATGTTGTGGGGTGCTGGAGAATGTTGTACGGTGCCACACGATGTTGTACAGTGTTACAGGACATTTCACAGTGCTACACAAGGTGGTACAGTGCTGTAAATTGACAGTGCTACACTACCTACAGTGCTACACAGTGTTGTAGGGCGCTGGAGGATGTTGTACGGTGCTACACGATGTTGTACGGCGCTCTACGCGCTCCCCCGGCTCAGGCATTCTTCTGGGTAACCTGATCTTACTTCTGTCTGCTTTCAACAGATAGGGGAGGTGAAGTTATGTTAAACATGTCGCAGTAAGTTTGATTCGCACCGCTCCGGTCTGGTTTTCTTCCTTGATTAGCTTTAATCAAACCCTCTGCATTACATGACCTTAATAAAGCTATTTTTCCTGACAAGCAAAGGCCGTCTTAACAAGCAAAGCTCATCTGGCCTGAAACTAAAGCCAAGTCAAGATGGTGTTTTAGGTCCTCATTAAAGTCCACAGCGTGAAGCGAGAGGGAAAATGATGGAATGGTGCTCCACCAAACCATCTCTCCTTTACATTTAATTAGAGGAATTATAAGCAACCCAGTAGATGCCTTGGGAAAGCAATCACCAGTGGGTTTGTAAAGAGCCCAGCAGTATAAAAGCGGGCAGCTCTGGCTTTGGCAAAGGGCAAATTAACACCAGGAGCCGGGTGGACTTCGGGATCAACCAGGAAAACAAAATAATCAGACGGTGTTAATATGAAAAGAGCTGGGAAGCCGCCCGTCCCTGCTCCGGAGCTCACACGGGCAGCGCTCAGCCGCCCCGCAATGCTCGGGAGGGAGAATTTCCAGACGTGTTTGTTCCCCCTCAGCCCTTTCCTTCGGTTGCTGCTGACTCACGCAGGTTGGGGAGCGACCGGGGCCGGGCAGCTAGGCGAGGAGCCGAAGGAAAAGCCCCGGCAGGGAGCGATGCCACGGGGCTTGGCAGTGGGTGAGGAAATCAGCCACATGCAGACAAAATGCGGTCAAGCAGCCGCCCCATGCAGAGGATGTCCCTTACGCTCATTAGCATTGTGTTTGGAGCAGCGCTTATCAAAAAGCAGCCAACAGACAGAATCTGTGGTTTGCGCTTTCTGGCGTTCCCTTTTTTTTTTTTTCCCCTACTCTCTTGTTTTCCTCTTTTTTTTTTTTTTTCTTTTTTTTTTTCCAGAGGGTTTCTAAAGGGATGTAATCCACTCTGTTTTTATTGCTGTTGCCTCTGGACATGCTACAGCTCCAGCCAGGAGTTATTCCAGGCTCTCCAGCCTCCCTGCGAAGGTCTGTGCTGTGGCTGCTACTAAACTGTAAAACACAGGGCTTCCTTAACCCTTTGCCTTCTGCAGCTGCCCAGAGCATGGGGACAAAGGGCCCTCCCAAAACCTGAACCCCCCTGGGGCTTGCAGCTCCCCCAGAATATATTTTTGCACATTCATGCTGTTGCTTGCAAAGCTGAGGGATTGTGGATGTGCTGGCTGAGAGGAGACCCTCAGTGCTGCTGTCCCACAGGCTCCCTTGTGCAGATCCCAGTGGGCTCCCTGGGTGCCCCTAACCCATCAGCTTTGCCAAATGCAACCAGAGTCCTTTCCATGTTGCCAGAGGGCTGTGGGCACAGCCTGGCATGGGGTCCGAGGCTGCTCCCCCATTCCATTCAGCAGCTTCAGTGGGATTAGGGAATGTCTCTACATCCTGCAGTGCCAATGTCACTGTGACTCGTGAACCTGCCATCTCTCTGCACCTACTGCACACATCATGCCCAGCACCACCCATTTTCCTCATCTCCACTGTTCCATCTTTAAACTCCACTTTTCCCTCTTGGGAACAGAAACAACTCTCTGTGATACAGTCAGAGCTACTTTGGGTGCACAGTTGCATTTGCAAAATGCTGTTCTGGCTGTGCGTGTCCCTTTTTTTCCTCCACATCTCCCCATCTCCCAAGGATGTTTGTCCCACCGTGCTCTGCTAGCCCATGGATGAGTGCTGTCCTTCCCTGCCCCATTCCCTCTGAAAATTGCAGAATCACAGAATGGTTTGGGTCAGAAGAGAACTCAAGGCCTATCCAGTCTCACTCCTGCCACAGCCAGGGACACCTTCCACTAGACCAGGCTGCTCCAAGCCCCATCCAACCTGGCCTTGGACACTTCCAGGGATGGGGCAGCCACAGCTTCTCTGGGCAACCTGTGCCAGGGCCTTCCCACCTTCAGAGGGAAGTATTTTTTCATAATAACCTTATCCAAACCTGCCTTCTTTCAGTTAAAGCAGTTCCTCCTTGTGCTGTCACCCTGTAAACACCCCGTATTTGTTCAATCAATTATTTGCTTTCTTGTCCATGAGGATATTTGGAAATAGTCTCCTAAAAAGGCAATCTCAAAAAGGTCCTGTTGTTATCCATATTTGTACACAGGCTTGTGAGCGACAGGATTCCTTGGGCTTGTCTACATGGGGACAATTGAAATGGATGTGAAATAACTTTTAAAGTGGATTATCTAAACTGCATTACATCCTCATGTAGACACTGTCATTTAGAAATGAAACAGCCTTAATTTGGTTTAGCTGTATTTTGCTTTAGAAATTTAATAAAGACACTTTAAAGTCAGAGTGAGGAGTTTACACAGGGATTTAATGCAGTTTAATTAATCCACTTTAAATTCACAATTTTAATTAATTAGAATGAACTTTCCTTAAGTCTTCCCCTATTGAGATAGTGGCATGGCATTCCCAGCAGCCTGGCCTGATGACCTGGTGATCTAGGACTCAGAAGAGCTGTTGCAATGATGCATAACCAGCCCCCAGAGCTGGGTATATAAAGAAAGTAATTTTAAAATCCTCCTGGTCTGGCTACAGCAGGGAAGTCCTGCCCTGCAGTAAATTACCTCTGGAGAACCCAAGTTCCTGCTGTAATGAGCCACCATCCTCCCAAGTGCTTTAGGTTCTTGTGTTGCCCATGAAACCATAAGCAGAAGCATCTGTCTGATGTGAAAGGGGTTTGGGAAGATGTGGCCTGAAACAGGGAAAGGCACAAGAGCCTCCTTCAGCTCTGTGAGTGCCGCGTGCGCTGACCACCGACAGGGTTCCAGTTTCTCACCCAGTGTACACCGTGGTTTTACAATATTGGCAAACCCACAAAAACACTTTCTGTGTAGAACAGCACCTGGGCTGGTCAGGGCTGCAGAGCTCTCCTTGTTCCTGGTTATTTATGATCAATAGAAGTGCCTGCTGAGCTCACTGTGCAGGTGACCTCTCCTAGAATGCTGGCCCTGCCCTGGGTCTCCTCATCATCAGCCTTCATCTCTCCAAGCCCACTGGCAGGGGCAGAGTTTGTACAGAACTTTTTATGATGCAGTTTGCACAAAAGTTTCTTTCTGTGAACTGGCAGATCTTGCTCAGCTTTCCAAGACCTCTTCAGTCCCTACTCAGCTCTGCAACTTCCATGGGGTTTGCTTTGTATGGGACTTTGCTGGCCTTGGCATCCACCCTGTGTTCTCCTGCCCAAGCCCCACAGCCCTCTCCATCCTTGGAAAATCCTACAGCAGCATAAGGTCCATCCATGGCTGTGGTTTTTTTGGGCTGTGAGCTATGCACAGCTTTCCAGGAGCTGTTAGGGACTGGGTAAGGTGAAGGAGTGAAAGGGCAGATGAGTGGCGTGAAGTGTTTGGTAAATGAAGAAGCTTACTGACACCAAGTAAGGGTTTTGGCATTTTTTAAAATCATTTTACAGCTTTGGGCACTTTTAAAATCCTTTTTAAACATTGCAGCCAGGGTGCTGGCAGTGCTGTCAGTGGCAGGGATCACTGCCTGTCCTCACCCTCCATCACATGGGCTGGAGCATCCTCACTCCCACTCTCTGCCCAGCACACCAGAGCTGGGCACAGCTCAGCCTTGGTTTGTAAACACCAAACTGCTTTTTAGGATTGCTAGGCCAGTGCCAAAACCCAACACAGTTTTGCTCATAGCCTTCATGGCACTCGCTTCCTGCCACGGTCCAACGTGACGTCGTTGATTGGAAAAGAGATCTGCCACCAACTGCAAGCTCAGAAGTGCCAATTTTTATTAAAAACTTCTCTTTTTCAGTGTGTAGGTTTTATCTGTGGCTAAAAGGAGGTGGGGAAGTACGCTTCTTGGCTCTGGCACTTGGATCTCTCTAGGCTAAACAGTGTAGGGGAAGTTTTCTGTTGTTAAATGCTTGGTAATCGTGTATTCTAAATTTAGAGTTAGTCCATTTTCTCTGTCATAGGAGGGGACAAGAGAGGCAAAACCAAATTTTTGGCAAGCATCAGGGTAGAGACAGTCTTCCTAATAGCCATAAAAAGATTGTCTTTGATAGGGATTCTGTTATTTCACTGCAGAAGTCATTATAAGGGAAGATCTCATATCACTGTAGTTAGCCACCAGATTAGCTATTCATATATTTTATTGGTAAAAAATATGGCAGGGGATTATTGTGTGAGAACTTTGTGGAAAAGAAAAGAGATAAAAGCAGTTTAACTGTCAGTACATTACAGCTGTGGTTAGCTCTGCTTAGTGTTACTGGATGGAAGGAGACTGGGTCTCCAAGGACTGTGGTTTTTCTCTTTGGATAGACATGGACCACGTCAAGGCTGGGTGAGAGGGATGAGCGCAGGTAGCTGAAAGAGGGGAGGCTGAAAATAAAAAAGGGTTTGGTGGGGCCAAAGAGATGAAGACATTGAGGGAAGTCAACATTGTCCCCATGTTCATGCAGAGGACGGGTCCTCATCCAGCTGCAAAAGGGCTCTTGACCACGTGGATGTGAAAGTTGGTTGCAATCACTGCATTTCTTCTGCCTTCTTTGCACATGCTTCCTGAGGTTTTTCACCTCCACTTTCCTCATTTCTCCATGTTTTTGGCTGCAGACATTCATAAGTCTTGGACAAATGGCTGTGGTGAACATACAAATTGGCTGCACAGCAAGCACGCCGGGAGCACGCACGGAGCTGCCACAGCAGCACGCTCCATGTCCATCTGCACAGCACATGTGCACCAGGGCTCCTGGGGTGGGGCATGGAGCCTGGCCACCCAGCTGCTCCTCTGGAGCAGGTTGAAAAGTGGTTGTCACAAGAAGATTTGTTTTGGAGTGATCCTGGATTAGTAGGGGGAAAGGCTTGGGGCTCCTCTGTGTGGCTGCTGGGAGCCTTGGCACAGGTGGACCATCGTGAAGAGGAGGTAAGTGAGCTGCAGAAGAAATGCCCAGGATGGAGGTCCTGCTTTGTGTCTGTCTCAGTTGGAGTGCAGGAGAATGGATAGTGAGGTTCAGGAGAGCACTTGGTTTGGGAGAAACATGGTTGGGTCCATGCTCTTCACAAGGTGCTCGTGCTTTATAGAAGTGCTTTATCAAAGCTACAAAGATGCTGTATTGCTGTGACGCCTTCACTACTGCCCTCATCACCATTGCAGGATTAAATTCGTAATTTATGGCTTCCCTTCCACGAAATCAAACTGTACAGCACCTAAAGCTCATACTGTACCTTGTTTAGAGTCTGACCTGACCGTGTTGCCATCCATCCTTGCTCCTCCTAAGGGTAACTGCGAAGTCTCGCTGTATTCCATGGGCTGTGCTGTTTATAGTTTGCAGGTTTGGACACTTCAATGTCTTGATCGGTCCTGCTTTGCATGCCAAAGTGTTTTCATTAGCACAGCATTCATGCATGTGAGATTGTCGCTAACTGATATAATTAACCAGGATGTCAAAGGCTATTTGTTTATTGCATATGCAATGGCTTTCCTGGAGTAAGAAGCCCTTTCTGCTGACACTGTGCAAATGGGAACATGCTCAACTGGAGGAATAACACTGAGCTGGTGGTGGAAGTTAGGAACAATTGTACTTAAAAAGAAGCAAAAATAAAAATGCAGATTTGAATGGGTTTGAGTAGACGTGGTTAGTGTGTGGAGAAAGGAGGACAAGGATGAGGAAAAAAAAGTTTGTTGGATAATTCCCCCCTCCAATTACAATTATTATATGGGAATATAATGTTATTCAGAAACACAGGTGTTGACTCTCAGGTGGATTGACTGAGAACTCATTGAGCCTTCTGTATATCATGTCTGTTTGACATAATTCTGGACATCTGCACAGTTTTTAAGAGATCTTGTCAGGAAGTATTTAATTTTACTTGTTTATAAATAAATATTTCTGGGGGTCCTCACAGCAGGACTCAGCAGTTCCTACACTGTGAAATGTTAATTGTAGCATTCACGTGTTAAGTATTAAAACATGTAGTTTATAACAAAAAGATGGGGAGTCACATTCATGAAGGTCTGAGGAAGTTCTGTGAGTTCATGGTGGATTGTGTCCCAACAAATCTGTGTGCTGCTGCTGTAGAGAGACCCAAATATCTGCACCAGCTCAGTGAGTGTCAGAACCTCTTGTCCCCTTGTGTTGGAGGTATCCCAAAATCCTCATTTAGGCTTCCTCCTCTACACCTTCCAGATCATTTGCTTCTGCTCCCCTGATTTCAGCTCCCATAATGCGCAGTCCATTGCTCCCATCCTGCTCTGCTTCCCTCTGCTCAGTCTCATGGCTCAGTCTCATGGCTCAGCCCCTTCCTATAGCTGCTTCTGCTGAAGCAGTTAAACCATCAGCATTATTTAACACCATCAAAAATTATTTCCCATCATTTATTTATTTCCCATCACCGCTTCTTCTCCTTCCTTCAGTCTCTGGAATTACTGCCAATGGATGGCCAAAACCAGGGCTGCATCTTTGACTTCTTGTTCTGTAAACATGGAGACAATCTGTACCTCCCTGTCTCTTGCCTTGCCCATCCCTCAACTCATGATTTTTCACTAGTCCTGGCTGCTGCAAGGCTGTAAATTCCATGGCCTGGATTTTCTCAGTCTCTTCCATCTACGCTGTTTCACACTGTTGGTGGATTTCATCCCTGGCCTTTGACCTTGGCTATGCTGTCCCTCAGAGCATCTCCCAGCCATGTTGTCCCTTAGCACTCACATGTCTATTCACCAATGTCCTTTGCCCTGCCCCCTATCCCTTCTCTCTCCTCCAGCCTTCCTTGTCCCTTGGTTCAGATTCCCTCTGTGTCTTCCTCACTCATCACCTTCCCTGACCTATCTGGTACTTTCCATCCGGGGTGCATCCTCAGGACCCTCATCTTCGGGTCGCAGGGGCTGTCCGTGACACTGCACCTCATAAAGAAAAACCCCATATGCTGTGTATCTGTGCATTCCTCTCCCTGTTAGCTTTTCACCTGCTCCCTCTTAGCACTTTGTTGTTGTCTTTGGCTTATCTTGCACTGTAATCTCTGCAGGGCACAGTGGTCTGTGTGTTCCTATAATTCATATCGTGCCTGCTGCAATGCAGCCTTTGCGCTGTCGGGTACATGGGAACATTTCTAATGCAAACAACTAATAGCTAGGAAGGGAGTTAAAAAATTAGAAAGGACTCCAAGCCCATGTCACATATTCTCTTGCAAGGAATGGGGAAAAAAATTGTTTATTCTGGCCCCAAATTTTAATCACCCAAGGGCTGTTAAGATAAAAATAGTCAGTTCTGCCTTCTGTTTATGGTATACTTGGTTGAGTGCAAGCCAATTTTGAAGCTGAACATACTGTCTGCTATTTTTGCTTGATTTTAGATTCCACATTTTAAATAGTTTCTTTAACAAGAAGCATATTTTCACTGATACAAACTTAGCTTGAGGAGAAGCATCCTGAAGTTCCAGCCATATTGAAGATCAGTGAAATGTAGTAAACTCTGGTTTTAAGGGTTTTGTTTTCTCCAAGAGCTGAAATGAAGAGTGTGTTCTGGCAACAAGTGCTGGCACGTTGTTCATTAAAAGCTCTCTTCCGAGCCTTGGTTCCCACACACATGTGCCCTCATTCTTCAACGGAGCTTCCAGGCAATGGCATTGGCAGTGCTCTAGTCTGATCTTCAGCCATACAATTTGTCTTAATTGTCTACTAGCATCTAGGCAAGACTTAGCTCACGGGTGGCCACAGCAAGGGGCCACATGCAAACCGATGAGCTTCTTAATGTGGCCTGCCCGGCAATCGGATGATTTAATTATCTGTGCCCGTCGTAGGCTGCCTGGCTGCTCCCCATCCCGCCTGCCCTCAGGCACGGCGGGCTTAACCACATGCAGCCATGGGGGCAGCTGCATTTGATCTTCCTCGCCAACGCCAGGGTCCAGCCCCGACAACAGCCTCTCTGTTCGGCGCTTTCTTTCCCCTTCTTTCTTTTTCCGCTTCGTTTGGCACCGTGCCCCCGGCATCATTTGTGTGTACGGGAGGATGGGAGAGTTGGATGGCAAAAACTTAGAGCATGGAGTTGGGTGTTGACAATCCCAATGATTAATTGATCCTCCGAGGATCCAAGATGATTTGCTGAAGCATCAATAATAGAAATCCTGTCATTATACAGTATTTACTTGGTCTTTCTGCGGGAAGACATCCTGTCTCACTATGTGTCTGCATCGTGTGTCTCACACGGGGCCAGCCTGCAGCTCCCAGGGCACAAAGGACTGGACTGTCACCCACAAACTTTCTGCCATCACACGGTGCTCTCACGTGCTGTAGAAAAACAGAGCATGTCCAGTACGTTGATTATTTTCAAAATCGACTCAGCAAAGCCCTTCACTCCCCATAGTTGTGGAAAAAAGCTCAATCCCCTTTAACTAGCACAGAACACCAGAGCTGGGCTGGGGCTGGGTGGGATGGGGAAGGCAGAGGGTCCACGGTCCACTGCCTGGGACATTCCCCTTGAGAATGAGAGAGAGCTGTTGGGATACTTGTGACCTTTTCCCATTAGTGTTTCCTGCTCCTGACGCATGTCAAGTAAGGGCAGAAGATGGTGTGAGAGAAGCAGTAGGCTCAGGATGACCTCGTGCCCGGGGCAGAGATCAGGGATGTCCCCGAGGATGACCTCTTGCCATCCTGATCTCTTCTTATCTGCCCAGGTTGAAATGCAGCTACTTGGCTGACTTGGTGCTACCTTGGAAGGCAGCTCTGCTACCTATGAGCAGGGAAAGGAAAGGTGACACCCAGGCTGGAAGTGATGATCTGCTCTGCATCAGGGACTCTCCTCACCTCAGCCTGGGTGTGCTCTTCCTTCCAAGATCCCTTTCTGATGATGGTGGTTGTCTTGCTGCAGGGAGGTGTCAGCTCCAGTGCTTGTAGTGTTTGTAAGCTCCTCCCTGCATGTACCAACGCCAGTGTCATATTGATAATGCTCCTCATGGGAACATCTCAAAGGCTTTGGGAGCCATGAGTAATCCTTGTAGCTTCTAGTCACTGCCATCATCGGAGTCTCACTGCCATCCTGGCTCCTGGATGCTGCAAACACGGAGTATTCGTGTATCATGGAATCTTTAGAAATGTTGGGAAAGGAGAGGTGGCCAACAGCAGCATGCAGAGCCTTCCTGGGGCTGAGTGCACTTCATGGAATGGTTTGGGTTGGGAGGGACCTTAAAGACTATCTCATTCCACCCCCTGCCATGGACAGGAACACCTTCCACTAGACCAGTTATTCCAAACCCTGCCTGTCCTCACCTTTAGCACTTCCAGGGAAGCAGCATCCACAACTTCCCTGGGCATCCTGTGCCAGTGCCTCATCACCCTCATAGTGAAGAATTTCTTCTGAGCATCTAATCTAAATTTCTCCTCTTTTAGTTTAAAACTGTTTCCCCTTTTCCTATCACTATCTGCTAGTGTGAAAAGAAAAAAAAAACCCAAACACTTCCACAGCTCTATGCCAAGGCAGAATTTTATCCAGGGATTCTGTGGTATTTTTCATCTGTACTAAGTGTAAGGGAGTCAAACATTTTCAGGTGGTGTCAGTCTCTAATGCTGCAGCCAAGAAAGGCTGTCCTTTGGGTAGTTAATGCATCTCAGACCTGCTGGTAGAGTATAAAGCTTTAAACATTATTAATGCTTTAGCAGACACCTCAGGAAGCATTCATACTCCTCTCTTCATTTTGCTTTTATGCAGGACGGTGCCTGGGGTGAAAGTATTTCACAGAGTTGGGAAAAGGGCATCAAAAGTGCTTGTGTCTGCCAGGCACCGAGAATATTTTATTCTTTCATTGGTGTGGCTCGAGTTCAGCTCCTGGATCCTGCTCACTGGGTTGTTTTGATGTGTTTCACTTTCTGAAAATAGTGATAGTTTTGGAACAGGCTGCCCAGGGAAGTGGTGGAATCACCATCCCTGGAAGTGTTCAAAAACCATGTCGGATGTGGTGCTTGGGGACATGGGTTAGTGGTGGGCTTGGCAGAGCTGGAGGAACAGTTGGACTCGACGATCTTAGAGGGCTTTTCCAGCCTTAATGATTCCATGGTTCTGAAAATAGTGTTGAGTCATGGCCAGATTGGGAATGCTTGTCCCTTGCACCTCTTAAGTGCCTCTGGATGCCTTCTCTGCACAGATCCTCAGCCTGCCAGCCCAGCTCATGCCCTGGGGGAAGGTGGCTGCATGACCCCAGGGCATTCTGGCCATGGTGTGCCCCATGCCTGGGTGCCAGCTGCAGTCCCCACAGCCACCTCCTCCACAGCTCCCAAATTATCCCACTGCACGGCGTGCGAGGCATGAGCAAACCTGCGACAGAGACATGGGATGGCAGGATGGGACAGCTGATTTTAATTATTTTATATATAAATAACTTGCAGATAATTTGCAAGTTTGGCAATAGCTGCCGGCGTAGCAATGTGACCTTGTTACTCTTACCCCATTCCTCCGGGTGTTTGTCTCACTCACTTGTTTTTTCGTGTCTTAAATTAGATTGCAAGTGGTCAGGGAAGGGGCTGGGGCCACCCCTGCCCCGCACAGCCCCACGGTCCCACGGCAGCAACAACAACAAATAGGGATAAGACATGGATTTGGGATCTGCTGAGTCCCTGGGGGTATGAAAACTCCAAGTGTTGTGTTTTTCCCTGGGATGGTGTGGTCAGCCCCCATCCTCCAGCTCCACGTGAGGCTCTTTGCTGGCGGCCAGGCACAAGGCGGGGGCTGCCGCATCATTCCAGAGGGATGTAAGGATGAGGAGGGGGACGGGTGTCCTGGATTTTAGCACTTTGGGGAGTTTATTAGTGTTGACAGTGTGTGAACTTGACATCCTTTGTAATAATGCGGTTTTAAAATCTGCATTATTCATGCGCGCTGTTTGAATACAGGCCCACTGTGTAAGTTCAGGAGGAAAATTAATTAAATAAATGTCAGCATCCTTGAAGAGCACGTGAGATTTCACATTGCAGGATAACAGCTCTGGCTGCTTTAACCACCAAAGGGAGTAAAGGGTGGGAAGGGGAAGATCTGCACTTAGGTGAATAGACTTGCCCTCACTGATTGCTGAGGAAAGCTGAAAACATTAGAAAGAAATCAGTCCAGCCACAAAGATCACTAATATTTCATATTTTTATTAATAATTGTCATTGGTTCTACTATTTATTTATATACACTGGATAGTTCTGAATTATTTTATCCCAGGAAACACCCATTTACTCTTAGGTTAAGGTTTAAAATTAAAGCATAGAGCAGATGCCTGAGGATGCACTGGCTGGATAAATTGGACAACTCTACCAGTGGGTGGAAAGGGAATTACATCCATGAATATTATTTGCAAGAGTAACAGATAGTTAGAAAAGTTGTGTTTCTGCTGAAGCACCCAGGAAAGGGTGATGGGACAAAAACTGCCAGGATAGATGAACAGGAAATCAAGGTTTTAGGTGAAGCTTGTAGGTATTTTTAATGAGGAGGTTTTACTTTTAATTCTGTAGCAGGAGGTTGAACCCTTTCCAGGCTGGGAATGGCAGCAGGACTGACCAGGAATGCTTTTTTGAACACAGAGCTCCTGCAGAGCCTGATAGTTGAGTTAACTACTAACTTGGTAGTTAAAAAGTATAAAAAGAAAGAAAATTTTACTTGTTAGGTCAAATCAACACTTTGTTCTGGTTGCTGTACTTTTTTCAGAAGGAAGGGAACAACTTCCATCTTGTTCGAGGAAGGTGTAGGTGTCCATCCCTGATGGAGATCACTGAGCTCTTACACCAAGCACTTGACGTTCTTGGGGCTTGGTGTTTACCCTCCAAATTCTTTAATACCTCTGTGCAGGACCTTCCCAGTAAAGTGTGTTTAATAGAATCCTAAAATCCCAGAATGATTTGTATTTGAAGAGATCTTAAAACTTCTCTCATTCCACCCCCTGCCGTGGGCAGGGACACCTTCCACTATCCCAGGTTGGTCCAAGCCCTGTCCAACCTGGCCTTGGACACTTCCAGGGATGGGGTAACAACAGTTTCTCTGGACAACCTGTGCCAGGGCCTCACCACCTTCAAAAGGGAGAAATTTCTGTTAAATGGGAGAAGCTTTTCTTCCAAAGTGAGCAGGGCAGGGCACTAAAGGGCTCGTTTGCATTGACATGAGGATCAGGAGTTGCTCTTGAGGTGGGTGCAGTGAGTGGCTGGGATGGTCTGTGGTATGCTGCACCTGTGAAATAAGCTGGAAAAAAAAAGGAATTGGGAGTGCCACAGTGATTGTGCACAGGTCTACTCCCAAAGTCAAGTGTACATAAAGTCCTTGCAGCACTCCAGTGATTTTGAATTGCTTGACATTGTGGGAGCGCTCCAATCTCGGTCTCTTTGAACCTCAAGAGCCTCGGTGTTATCTGAAGCACAGAATCATTTTATAACCCAGGCAAACAACATCCTCACCTCCCAGGTTTGAATTGCGAGGATGTGTGGTTACACACACCCGTGCTCACAGTTTAATGCACGGGGCGGGGGGAGAGGGAGGAATCCGTGCCAGCAGGATAGCCCAGAATGCACTTTCCCACTAATGCTGAGAAGCAACAAAATCAGATTGCAGGCCATGAATGTCCCGTCACTGAGAAAGGGGAGTTTAGAAATAGGCCCACAGATAAAGGAGGGCATTTATCCCCACGATTGTTTGGCAGAAAAAGCAATTTCCATAGTCTGCTGATGGTCAGTCAGGAACGTGCTGCAAGGGGCCCACAGTTGTCTCGGATGGAGCTGACGGTTTTACTGGCCGAGTTTTGTTTCAACTTAATGAAGTAAGTACTTTGCCTGCGTCCAGGCACTGACGGGGAAGGTTTGTAAACTCCTCGCCTTTGTTGGGGTGACTGAAGTATTTTTTTCTTCTTTTTAACCAGCCATTTTTGTTTCTTCTCAAATTCCTTGCCATTGACAAAGGGTGCGTTTACTGTTAAAAAAAAAAAAAAAAAAAGGAAGGAAGAAAGAAAAAGGCTTTAAACCTGGTTTGCATCTTGAGTCCTGAAAAGCCCATTTTTTATGCAGGGGAAGAAGAGAGCCTTAGAAAAGGCAGGAGGCAAGGACGGAGGTGAGGGGGTGGGGAGCTGGAGATTTATGGCCCTTTGAAGACAGCTTTTCTGCCCAGCATCCTGCCCGGGTGCCGTGGGCTGCAGTGGTGGGACCAGGCTGGAACCTGCACCTCGCCAGGAGCCAGACCCAGCAGGGACCCAGTGGGGACACAGGTCCTGCCGGATCCCCAGGACCTCCCAGGGCCACTGATCATACACCCACCCCAGCCAGCGCGGATGTTTAGCTTGAGATCATCACACAGCCTGAGGTTTTTGAGGTGGTTTTGCTTTTTTTAACTCGATGTGGAAGCGATTGTTTGATACCAGCCTGTGCTGGAGCACAGCAGCCTGCCCATGCTCCAGGAGAGGGGCACATGGGCAGCCCGAATCCTGCTCAGCAATACAATAATAATTGAAGATATTTAAAAATGTATGTATCTTCCATCTTTCCCATATGGGCTCCTTAGGCAACATGACCTTATGTGGCCATTATCTGACCTCTCTTACACTTGGATTACTCGGTACAAAGCAAATTTATGGTTGTTTATTCTCTCCTCCTATCAGCTATTAGTGCCTAATCATATGGTCTATCGATCAAGTGATTAATCGCCTGCCTAAAGAGGCAGCAGGTCCCGGGGAATGCTGCACTGCACCAGCCTGAACTTCAACCTCTTATACAAACCGGCGGAGTAAAGGCATTAGTCACTGCCTGCAGCCCGGGGCTGGAATGCCGCGGGAACGCCAGGAGGTAAAGCCCCCGGCTTTCTTCAGCAGCCGACTTTGTATTTCCCTTTCTTAATGGATAAAACTCCACCTAACTGAGCGGGCATACAGTTGTAAATGGGATGATTTCCAATGCATCCTATAAATAATGATCAAAGAGGAAAATATGTGGGCCTTATTACAACAGTGCCCGCTAGTGCTGCTATAATTAAGGGTCTGTCAGCATTTCTATTATAAACCCTTATTTTCAAGGGTTTATAACTCGGCCATAAAATTTTGCTCTGGCTGAGACTTGGCATAAAACGTCCCAGCATGTGACCAGTTTTTCTTGTTACCAAATTGTTAAAAACCTAGCGATCAGCCCCTTTTTAGTTATAACAACATCCAAGCACCTTTGTGTTTCAGAACCACTTTTACTTCTTAAACAAGCCGCTTACTATTAAATCAAAATTAGCATTTGAAATCAAAAGTACGCACTGAGCCTCTCTGCTCTTTATTTTAACCAGCCCTAAAAAAGGAACATGTTATTCCTTTCTGCCTGGGGTTAGGTTGATGGCACCCACGCCGTTGCCATCAGTGGGACACGCTGTGGCCAGAGTCTTGGAAGGGTCTTACGGGGTGCAGGGCTGGCGTTGGGTCCTTGGCTTGTCCAGCTTTGCAGGTCTCCCCAGTTGTCCACGTGCTCAGAGCAGCAATTAATAAAACCAGTGGGCTGATTTCAGCCATCAACGATTGTGTATAAATCCAGAGTACTGGAAATGGGAGCCCTGGACACTCCGGTTTAGCCGAAGTGCTGACCTGCCTTAAGTGGATTTATTCCTCCATGATCCATGCACATTAACTCCTGCTAATGAGAATTATGGCTTAGTCCAAGGGGGGAATCTAGAGTTCAGTTTGAGCGAAACTGAGGGAGTTTCACTCTAAGAACACATACTAAATTTTAAAAATGAAAGGTTGCCATACCTGTACCTCTCTGGTTTCAACGGGAGTATGTTCCATTTCCAGAAACATGTCCTTGATTTGTTAGCAAAGGACAGCAAGTTGGCTCAAAAAGATGCAGCCACTTAAAAACATTGATTCTCCCAGGACAACACGCCAAAATGCAGAAATAAATTAAACATAAGCAGATGCTGTACCTCCTTTCCATTTTTGGCTAGCACGTCCCATTGTGGGACTACTAGTGGGACAACTGAGAATGACTGACATTTACTCAAACTTAAGGCCTTCTTGGACTGTCCTGGCAGAAGTGACAAAAATTCGGGCTTGTGCTAGTATTACATCTGAATGTTTCACTGACTTCTTAAGGGATGTATTACATCAGTATAGTTTATCTTCCATGCCAGTTTTATACTACTTCTCTGTCTTAAAAGGACCTGATCAAGTTTGCTAACATCATCTTGGATTTTCAAAGGAGCACTAGGGAAATATGGACCCAAACTCCTGTTGAAAATCCCCACCTCAAAACTCCCCCCGCAGAGTTCTTACCCTGGCAGGGATCCCACAGCTAAGCTCTTTCCATTTCCAGAAAAATCATTGAGCTGAGGCTAAGAACACTCATCTGGTGCCTGTCGAGTGTATTGTCTGAATATAAACACAATGATTCTGGAGCAGGGAAAGAGCCTGAGACTTAAATGGATTTACACTGACTAAGAACCTGGCCTTCCACACTCGACTTCTGACATTACTTGAAAGTAAACATTGATCTCAACTATTTTGTGATTTACAGAGTGGTTTAAGATGCGTGCAGTGACCAGGCAGTTGCTCTTACTGTAAGCCTCACCAGGTTTGATGTTTTCCTTAAGGTTCCAGGTAACCAAAAATTTCCATGTGTATCTCAGCTGCCATAAAAAGAAAAAAAAAAAAAAAAAAAAAAAAAAAAAAAAAAAAGAAGAAGAAAAAAAGATGAAAGCTCGAGTTTCTGACTCTTGAGAAAAGCCTGAAAATGTTCCTCGTCTGCACTTTAACGGCTCAGAAAGCAGAAGGCAAAGAGAAAAAAAGGAGTTTGAAAATGCCATGCTTTTTGAGATGTGACATATGCTTTTGCTGTGCTCCGGGTTGGCAGGAGGCGTTGCATGGTGGATGCAGCCCCGCCAGAAAGCAGGTGCGGGAGCCCGAGCGAGCGGCGCTCCCTCCGTTCCGCTGGAGTCGGAGCCATCCAGTCGCTTTTCCTTACTCCTGTGCCCCACTGAGCAGCAGATTGTCTGCAGGAGATGGGATAAATAGTTGTGGATGTGCCCTGAAATCGTCATGTTGGGTGGTTAACATGGGAGCCCCTACTGAAGGGCTCGTGCTGTTACCCTGCAGTGACGAGTCATGAGTTTTGTGTCTCAGAGCTGCAGGAGGGCCAAAAATCCCAGGACAGAAATAAATCCACTACTGGACAACCCAAAACTCTCACTTTCATGTGCTGCAGGCCAAAAACTGTGGGTGAGTGGTTTTCAGGATGACAGGGGTGACCCAGGTGCTCCTCCAGCCTGGCACAGCACAAAGCTGGATGTGATGTGGGTTCCCAGGGAATCCCCAGGGGGCTGTTTCTTCTCCAGCCTGGGGTTTGGCTAATGGAGCAGTGTGTGTGCCCCAGGGTCCATGGGGGGGCCCCTTCAGTCACCTTTCACCAGGCTGTCCCTAAGATGGAGGGTCTCTGCAGTGATGCTTCTTGAAGTCTTTGGTCCCATCTCTCCAGGTCTTCTGCAGGGACACAAAATCTGGGACCCCTCTCACATCCGTAGTGTCGCTGTGGGCGGCTCCTGCTCAAGGACAAAGCAGGATATCCTCTTTGCCCCCTTGTTCTCACTGAGAGTGTTACTTTACCTAACTTTAAATGAGGGAAGGTTCTTCTGCACAGCACATTTTTGGTTACATGGCAGAGAAGAGCCAAAGTCCTTCTCCATGTGGGCTCCTGCAAACAGAGCACCCAGGGCACAGCCTGGGCAGCTGCAAATTGCTTTTCCAAAGCCATCAAGGGAGTTCTGTAAATTTATTCTGGACTGGTAATTCCCTTCTTCCCTGTTCCCTGAGTTCTGGAAATGCTTTTCTCCTTATGTGAAAAGTGAACCAAAGATTTTACAAACACTGAGTCTGGCCCCTTAAATATGATAATTTTAAAAAGTTCAGCAAAATCCAGGGGCTGGGGGCAGGCAGGGGGGCTTGATGTTCCTTATCGAGGGGAGGAATGATGGGTTAGCAGCAATTCCTTCCTCGCAGTTAGTCTGGGTACCATTGGAAGCAGAATTTGTCAGTTCTGAAGTGCACAGATTAGAAAGGAATGTGGAATTTGGAAACGTGGCAGCTTGTAGCACTGTATGGTTTAAATTAAACCTTTTTTTGGAAAGCAGAATCGCTGTAGGCCACATTTAGGGGGAAAGCAACAGCAGAGAGGGCTGGCTGTGGTTTTTGCTTTGCTGTGTAACTGGTCCACTTTCTCTTGTTTTAACACAGAGCTTTTTTTTTTTAAATTTAAAAAAAAAAAAAGAGGAAAAATATATGCCTCTGGCCTCCTTCTGCCCAACCACAGCCTTCACTGCTGACCACAAAGAGGAAGCCTGGGGAAGCAGCCATAGGATTAATACCCACTGTCTCTTAACCCAACAGGGTGTGAAAACATTTTATAAAACATCTCTTTTTTTATTTTTTTTCCTCTTTCAGATGGATAGCGTGGCTGGGATTTAGACATCTTGAAACAAGCACATGGTTGCATTGTGCTTCTCAGAGGGGGGAGGTCCTAAATCACCCTGGCCAGATCTGTTGTTTAAAATCTGTTTACACCCATCTCCAGAGCTTTCTCCTTGCAAATCATCAACAACTTTGTTGGTCTCACTGAAATGGCAGGAAATATAAAAATGAGTCTGCTGCGAGGGCTGCGTGGTGTAGATCTTGATCAGTTGGAATATAATTGTTCCTAATGAAATGGAGACGCCTAGCTCTTAACTGAACAGCCTTTGCTTCTTTAGAAATAATAAGATTAAGATTATGGATTCTATTAATCATTTGATCAGCTTTATTCATTCATCTTATTTCCTTTACATGCAAAAAAGCCCTGCTCTCTCCATGCCTTTATCTTTTAAGATGATGACATTTACATATTTCCCGGCGCTGGAACGTCCCGGGCGTAATATACAGATTGCTCCGCTTGGATCTTGTAAACTGACTATTTCCATGTGCTAAGTACTCTCGGTGATGAAGATCTTAATAATGTGATTAACTAAATTGTGTCTTTATGCTCTTCCTCGCGCCTCCCTCCCTTCCCCACCACGGCCTCCCAGCCGCCGCGCTTACCACAAATGGCATCAGCTGCCGGGACGTGCCTGCGGTGGTGACCCCGGTGACAAGGAGGTGTCACATAGCACAGAGCAGAGAGGTCTGTGCGCCTCGGAGTCAGGGTGTAATTCAGATGACCTGTGCATTAAGGGAATCTGCTTTCCTGGCGTTATGCGGGAAAGATGCTGAAAGCAGGAGTTTGGAAACGTTGAGGGAATTATTAGATGAGAAATTTGTTCCTCCGCAGCGTAGCGACAGCATTGTTATTTCTTGCTTGGATGTGCTGTTGGGAAGGTTTGATTTTGTTGTCATTAGAGAAATCTCTCTGTTGTTATAACGCTTTCTATGTGTGAAGAAATACAGACATAATGTGTATCTAGTCCATTAAAACACTCTTTCGGAGCCTCCACCTGTGGCACAGCCTCTCTGTACTGCCAGTATTTTGCTGAGTACTGTTGGTAATTCCTCTCCTTCTGCCTTACATGGATTAGTAGTTCCAGAGAGTTAAAAGAAAAAAATAAAAAATCCAAAGTAGCAGCAGGTTCTCTCTAACTTCTGTTAGCTGAGCTGGAGAAGTTGCATTGCGTCTTGGATCTTTTTCATCTTGGTGGAATTATACTGTAACTAATTGAATCCATTGATCACTGTCTTGTTTTTTTCCATCTTCTTCTCAGAGGATTCATTTCATAGTGTTCCCTACATCAGTCAAGAAAATGGCTGCGGTGGAATTACCAGGGTTGATAATAAAGGTAATTTAGCCCAGTTGAAATTATTTTTTATGTATCTAAGTAGGGTAACGCATTCAAACGTGCTGCCTTAAATCTTGGGATGAAATACCTGCGTGATCTAAGCTGCCGGATCCCGAAATAACTCTTCTCAACAACCGCAGAAAGTAGGAGTAGCTGATCAAGGGACCTTTTGCAGCCTGACAATGACCAAACAATAATCAGCAACATTCATTTGATCAAAGAACTGTCCCAGAGCAGGATAAATAATCTCTGGTTTGTGCACTTCATGGGACAGGGAGTATTTTTGGATTAGATAATAAGTGCTTAACAAGCAAGAATAGCGGGAAGTGTTGGGAGAAGCGGTGGGAGCCGGGAGTAGCCGGTGCTGAGCAGTCTCCTATGATTCGGGTTAGAAATAGGAGCCAAATCTGGCCTCAGCCAGGAGGGTTTTACCGAGGATGTCTGCTGGTGGCATTTAGCTCTTACTAAGTAACAGTTTGGAAAAGGATTCTCCTACTAGATTAGGGCTGGTCTTGTCAGTAATGCGCAGGACAGGATGTCAGGAGATCTGAGCTGAGGTCTGCCACAGATTTCCAGCACGATTTAGGTCAAGTTATCTAATCTTGCCTCCTGACACAGTTTCACCCCGAGACAAGGTGACAGGAGAGTTTGTAAAAGGTTTACTTAACGGAGGCATTTTTACTCTCTTGTTCTCACCCAGGTCAAGGGCTGGACACCAGAGCAGAGGCATCTCCTGCTTGCAGAGCCACAGGCGTGCTCTTTGCTCCCGCTCCCAGAATTCAGGCCCTGGGGCAGCGGGGTCACATCCAGCCCTCTGAAGTGCCCAGGTCCCTTGGGCAGCAGGGCTCATTCCCAACAGGAGGAACCCCCATTCCCAGACTCTCCCTGGCAGCAGCGCAGTGGCTGCGGGAGCTGCAGGGCTGCCTACGAGCACATGCCCTTTGCCGAGATCAGCACTTTTTTGGACAATGTATAGTATTTGCAAATGGGAACTGACAATGGAAGAAATACAGCAGAGTGAAGGGTTTAATATAAAATATTTATACAGTAAAGATCTTTCATCTTTTGTCAGTCACAGGGTAGGGAAGTGAGGAATGTATTGGGAGTACATTACCAGGAGTATGTTATAAATTAAAATCTCAAATTGAATAATACTGGCTGCTAATGTGTGCAGCGTTGGAAATGAGTCACTTCTGAATCAATGTAATTTACTGTGCCAGCTGAAAGATATTTACAAAAGAAGGTATCTTCTTGTTGTTTTGTTTTTTTTTTTACTTAGATTTTATTCCACACTTACAGATAGCCTGTGCTGTCAACATGAACTAATTTGTCACGGAGAGAAAGTCACAGCCGTTAGAGAGCAGAGCTGTTTCAAAAGCACTTAGAAAGCAGAAAGGTGGGCTCCAGGCTGCATGGGTGGTCAGACAGTCTGTACTCATTGTTTTCTCTCAAATTTAATACTGGTAATTAGTAATACAGCAGTTTTGTGGAGATTAGTTATTGGAAAAGAGAAGAACGACTGTTTCCTTGTAGAATTATGGAGTGCAGAAATGACTGTTTCCACTGCATCCTCCCATCCCCTTTGTGTATTTCAGTTTTTCTTTGGGCACTGTAACCTCAGAGAAGTCAGGGTTTGGTCCCATGTCTGTCAGATGGTTGGCATCATCTCAGGAGGTTGGTCTGGTTCATGGTATTTCATTGCTGGGGCCAAGATAGGATTTATTACCTTGGAATGCCCAACACTGAGGTGAAAGTGGTGCATCCAAAAGGTAGGACTTTGAGAGAGTGTGGATTTTGGAAGGTTTTTAGCCAAATGCTCTGCAGGAACTGGTAACCTCTAATATCCAAAACACATTTCAGTAGGTATAAGCAGTCCTGCTGTGGTGCTGTGCATGTGTGTGTGTGGTTCTCGATCCTGGGGAGGGTGGCTGCTGCTATTTAAGTATTTTAGCACTGCACAGGCCACTCCATGACAGACCTTCAGGTAGCCATGTGTTGGGAATGGGGAGTCCCACATTCATGCAGATGCAAGGAGCCAGCAGAGAGTTGAATAGAAGGCAGGTTTAAAAGCCACGCCAGATCCAGGTTTCTGCCTTGTTCCTCTTTCTGCCACTGATTTTTCTAACCTTGTCATGAAAAGAGGGATGCTCTTGGAATTTTTGTCCTAGTCTGAACTGTGCCAGATTATTATTCCACTTGCTTGTGCCACAGACTGATCCAGGCAAATATTTTGTGCTTGGGTCAACCTCATTTAAGTTCTTCTGTCTTAGTCTTAGGTGTTTGGTCGAAGATGGTTGTGTAGACTGGTTCTGTTGATTGATGAAATGGAGGGTGGCACTCCCCAAGGGCATTTCAGCCCAGCAAATTCCTCTTGGAGCTGCTTGGCTCTCACTGTTTGCTCCACAAAGAGCAGAGGCATCTCACTTTGAGCTGTGCCCAACCATTAGACTGACACTTTTAGGTGAGACAAATCTCACCTCCGGTCTCTCTCTGCCTGTTGGTGTTTTTATCAGTGCAATAGAAATAGTTTCAGATAGACATGGTGAGAATAAGTATTCTGAAGGATGGGAGAATATCCAGAAGGAGAGGGATGTTTGCAGTAGCTCTTGTAGTCTGATGGAACCTCCCTCTCCCTTTGCATGTCGGCAGTACCAGGTTAGATGTAACTGTGGAGATGCAGGTGGTCTGATGGATTCATGGCCAAGCTTCTATACATAATAAAATATGTATCAAGGTCATATTCTAGCAGTGCTGTAGGGAAACTGGAGTATTCTTATGCCATACTTTTTGGTAGGAATGCTTCTGCTGGGTTGCATCACTGTCTGTAAATTTTATTGATTATAATTAAGTCAGTCTGCATTGTCTCTAAGAACCTACATGGGCTTAAAAATCAATACTCCTTATATTCATCAGGGGAACCAGTTCAAAAAGGGATTATAGTGGGAATAAGCAATGCATTTATAGCTCTGAGTTTGTGTTTACAAACCATTAAATGCTGGCCTTCTCGACAGTCCTCATTTAAGGGTCAGAAATAGGTTTTTTCCCTGTCTTTTACTCCATGAACAGTAACAAAGATTCTCCTTTCACGGAGAATTTCTCCTACCTTATTTTGTACCTGGTGGATGGAGCTCTGCTGTCTCAGTGACCTTCCGGGGGCAAAGAGACAGCTTTGGACAAGCAGGAACATGAGCAAACATGGTAAAACCAGGAATGAATCCACCTCAGTCCTCTCAACTGTGTTGCTTCTGTGGCAGTATCCTGCTGCCTTGAAGGGCTTCATTAGTTCTCTCCCTTGGCTTGTTTCTCCCAGAAAATATCAGTTCCAGTTAGTGGAAGCTCTAACGGCCACGCTCATGGAAAGTCAGAACAAAGAGCAATTGCTGAGGGTATCTGCTATTATTGATTTATGGGTGAAGATTAAGGCCAGATTGCCCTGTCCCTATTTCTTTAACAGCCCCGTCCTCAGATAGACTTCCTCCAACTCAATGGGCCCCTTATTTAAGTGCTGTTTATTGAGGATAATCTTATCGCAGTCTGGTGCACTAAATATGTATAACTCACCTTAGGGAGAAGATGTGAAAGGTCTTTGATGATATGAAGGGTGTGAACACTAAGGAGAGTGAAGGATAATTTAGGTTGGGACTTGGGAGTGCAACTAA
The DNA here is from genome assembly GCF_030490865.1 of Poecile atricapillus. Classification (NCBI taxonomy): domain Eukaryota; kingdom Metazoa; phylum Chordata; class Aves; order Passeriformes; family Paridae; genus Poecile; species Poecile atricapillus. Next base: position 31,450,423 of record NC_081255.1, read on the forward strand.
AACACATACCATCAAAGAAATGGAGTAGATGTGGCGTACTCCCCAAGAGAAAAATTAAATGCCCTTCAGTTTGAGTCATTTGAAAGCAGAGAAAGGACTAAAACTGTGTTTGTATGGATCGTTCTGTAAACACAGAGAGCTGGGTGATCTTACCGAGCTTTTCTACTTTTTGTGTTTTGTGCAGTGCTCTGATTCCTATTTTATTTGGCCAATAATTGAGCTACATAATGCACAAGGTATTCCACCAGTGATGCTGTTTTAACACTGTTATACTGCACCTCAGCCAGGGACACTCATGGAATTTACTAGATTTGATTCAATTTATTTTGTCAGTTTTAACAGCTTTTAGAACAGCGGTGAAATGGCACAAACCAAGGCATTCCTTTAGCTCGTGAACCCTTCCAGGATCCTAGGGGAGCAGCATCCATGCATGGCTCCTCAGTGCACTTGGGAAGATTGTAGTTGAAACATGCAGGCACCCATCCACATCCCCAAAATAACCATAGCAAAACTGACATTTTTTGACCGTATGAGAAGACCACAAAGGAAAGACCAAGGGAAACTGGGCTTAAGAAGGAGTCAGAGTGGTTTTGAGATTGCATGGCAAAGCAACTTTCTCATCCTAGACACTGCTCTTCTACATCATCCACATTTTGATTGTATCTCAGGGCAGAAAAAGCAACTGCCTGAGCTTTGGGTTTTGTGCAGAGCCCTACAAAACTGCTCACTGCTAATAAATGCACACATAGACACGTATACTTTAAATAAAAGGGCCTGGAGATTGCTGAAGGAACTGAAAAAATCCTGTGCAAAATAGCAGAACCTTTTTTCTCTTTTTTTTTTTCCAGTCTGGGTAGCTGTAAAGATCTGGTCAGATCCGGCTCTGGGCATTGGCAAAACTTGCAGGCTGGGCCTTAAAAGCACACAGGGAGTTGTGAGAAATGTTCTTTTTTGGGGCTGTCATTAAGATAGAAACCACTGCCCCAAGCCAGGCTATCCTGGAAATTTCTCAGGAAGATTTGAAGGGACCTGACTGACAACTGAAGGTCTGGTGGTATCTGCTGTGACAATATTTTCCAGTGTGTGCATTCAGCTGTAATGATTCATTACAAAATAAGTTTAATTGTGGCCAGTAGTTGTGAATATTTCTTTGTACTCTCTTATCAATGTTTTCCGTTTGCAGCAGGACTTGGCTTGTTTGTTAATCTAAAGTTCTCCATTTATTTGGAAAACAAGGTTTGGCTTATCATATTTTTTGGCAGGAGAGAAGAAAGGTGAAATGCAAAGCCCCTAAAACCACAGAGCAAGGAAAAGAAAAAGTTAACTTTCAGGGAAAAGTTCTCAGTCAGTGGGAACTGGCACAGCTGATGTGGGCAAATGGAGTGTCCAGGTCTCACTTGAATCACACAAATAAGCAAAATTATAAAATCATAGAGTCATGGGTTGGTTTGAGTTTGGGTTGGGGTTGGAAAGCTCTTCTTGTTCCAAGCGTCTGCCATGGGCAGGGACACCTACCACTAGACCCAGGTGATGATGGTGAAGAGACCTAATCTGAGCAGCAGCTGAGGAAGATACAAGGCAGTTTTACTCCTCAGAAATGTTTGAAAAGCCACAACTAGTTTCCTTGGACATTTTCAAAAAGCACACCTGTGTCAGTGTGAAAACATACACACCGTTTTTCTCAAACTACAAATTGTAAAGTTCACAAGCTGCTGTGCAACTTTGATTTAGTTCTACTCCCCAGTGTAGTACCAAGTAGTAGCAAGGAATTCTTCAAGTTACTGAATTGTTCATGTGACTCTTGTGTTTTTAAAATGCACACAACACTTCGAGTTTTTCACAAATGCACAGTGTGGAGTGGCAGTGTTTCCATTTTGCTGGTAAAGATTGGGCAATGATAGCTGGAATCTGCATCGTGTGTGAAGCTGATGCTAGAACCCACATCTTCTTAATCATAAACAACTCACTTTCAAACTCTTCCCATTGACCTTAATAGGGACAGGGTTTGATTCCAAGTGTTTATTCTTCATTCCAAGCTCAAAGATGCATATTTTTAATCTGAATTTGAATATATGTTTCATGGCTTATTCATGCTCGGAAATACTTCTTGGCAGAGTCACCTAAATTGAGCAAAATGAGAAGCTTCTTTTAATGCAGAAATATTAAACAATGTGTGCTGGAGTGCAGAAAGCTATTTGGACACCGGAAAGCTTTATAAACATAGATTTGATTGTGATTGAACCAAAAATAGTGGTATTAAATTAAAGTCTGTTTAAGACACTAAAAAAACCCTCCGCGTTTTCCAAACTGCTAAGGATAAAATCAATCTGCAAAAGTATTTTAACTTTGTAACAAAAATATCATTGACAAAGTAAAGTGAAGATAATAAAGCAGATTTAAAATTACTTGGAGGTCTTCTTAAAAATTTATGACCTCTTTCCAGTTGGAGCTCATTTAACTCCAAAGCCATTTAAGAGCCTGGAAGTGGCCGTGTTTGGGCCTTGCAGGAAATACTCACTTGATTGTTCAGAAACAGTGGCAACTTTGGGTAGAGAGAACCTGTTGGGTTCTATAATTATGTGTGAGCTGCAGTAATACAGTATTTCTGTTTTCTTAGGAGAGAGATTACTGGGATGTAGCTCACAATCTTTACAGATGCACAGGGTCTGCCCATACCAACATGTGATCAGATCCATGTCCTTCCCCCTCCCATAACCTCTGGTGCCAGCAGTCCTTCTGGAAGATCATTTTGGGAACTGCTTTGCTCGTGTCCCTGTCCCAAACACTGAGTTAAGAGGCAGAAGCCATGGTTAAACTCAACCAGAGACTAGTTTGGGTCTCAGATCCGAGCTCTGTGCCCACAGGAACTGAAACTGATAGCAGGGCCTTGGGCTGTCGATATTTTCCATTACCATAACTGCTGTTTAGCAATGTCTCGTTGATACGAGGGGAGTGTGTGACTGAGGCCATGTTCATCTCTTTGCAACAGGAAGAATTATGGCATTCATAGATTGGAAGAGAGTGGGTGATAAATAAAACTGAGGCTATCCAGAAAGCCCCAGGGAGCTTCCTCTCCACAGAAAGAATAAGAAATTTATAGATGTCTAGAAATTACAGTTGAGCTTTTTGCCTTTTCTTTTTTTTTTTTTTTGTTAGCCTCTTTCAGTCATATGACTGGAGTTCAATTATCAGCACAATAAATATTCCTGTGAATCGGAGCCATGTGTTGGCAGCAATTTCGTGCTTCTTAGAAAGGAAGGGACATTTAGAATTGTTTAAAAACAATAGTTTACCATCAAACTTGCTCCTAAAGTCAGAAAGTGGCAGAGCCCAAAAATGCATGAACTAAAGAGAAGTGTGTTCTGGAGGACTCAAATACAGGCAGGTTAATGCAAATATATTTTTGGAGTAGGATTGTACAATTATGAACTATTCAGACTAAAACAATACTGTGCATCTTCATTGTTTTCAAAACAAAGCAAAGCAGTTACTAAGAGGCCCTTTTTGCTGCTTTTAAGAGGCTGCACAGTAGGACTGTTACCTGCAAATCAGTTTAATAGATAAATTGTTATGCTAGGAAATACCAATGGTAATCATAATGTGTATCCCCTAAGGTGAATTGTGCCTGCCAGGTGGGAAATGGGAGGCATTCTAGTTTTCTTCCCCGTCTTGAATTTTCTGGAGTGGTTGTATGGCTCCTTTAAAATATTCCCTGGAAACTCTCATTGCTCCAGTAGAGCACGAACTGCTGGGGCTGGGCTTCAGCCCTGCCTTGTCCTGGGCAGGAGATGAAGCGTGGTGACAAAATTTGAAGTTCCAAGATAATTTGGAATGTTGGAACACTTTGATTCATCTCTCAACTGCCTGGGCTTGGCAAATGCCAGAATTATGTGTCTTCCCCAGGACAGTCCATTGACTGACCCATATTGACTTGTTTTCAGTGCTGTTCCTGTTTGGCAGGACGTTTCTAGATCTGTAAGCAGTTTCTCTTAATTTAAGAGAGGCATGACTGTTCTGGGCTCAAGAAGGTCTGACAAGAGGGAGCAGAAGTCATCCCAACTGTACACCTTTGGCCAAGGGGACTGTAATTCTTGGATCCAGCTAACACAAGCTATTTTAAGAGAACGACTTGGCCTCTTTACAGTAAACTTCTTTGGGGGAGAGTTCATTGTACCTAACAGGCTTCAGCCAGTCTGGATCAGCGTCTGACATTTGAACTCGATGCTCTTAACACATTTGTCAGCTCTACATGCACAATGCTTTGATAGCTGCACATTTCCAGGCAATTCAGCAAAACCCGATTCATTATTAGCTTTTAAATTTGAGGGGATATATGTGTGTATTTATGAATATTTCAGCAAGGCTCTGGGTGTTGAGCATTGCAGGAGCACAACTGCAGTAGCCCCACAGTCACGAGAGCAGCTACTGAAGTTATAGGCACCCGCTGCAGCAGTCTGGGGAGTATCCGAGTGGAATTTTACAAATGACAGTTTAAAGAGTTATAGTTGCCTAAAGAACGAGGCTGGAAAATTTGCAAAAATCTGTTTTCAATTATTGGGTTTTTGGTCGGGTTGTTTTTTTTTTTTTTCTTTTTCTTTAGCTTTAATTCCTCCTGAGGAATTTCAGTGCACTACCTTAGTTGTTCCTTTATAATCCTGAATTCCCGTTGCTTTATTAAATACCTGGAGTTATAATCTTGTTTATGAAATTGTTATTATCTCTCCAGTTGCAAATTGCAGCATTACGTAGAGAAGTGATTATGGCATGAGGCATGGAAAAATCGGATATGCAAATGAAGCAACTTAAGCATAATGATGGTTCAGTCCCATAACGGGTGAAAAAAACATCACTTTGCTTTGGAGTTGAAGTGTTCAGCTTTACACCGACTTGCAAACTGACCCCATCTTTTTCCGATAAATGCTCCAACTGGCTGAAACAAAACAAACAGAAAAGAAAACAAAAACAAACTATCTCAGAAAATACATTATAAAAATAGGTTTACTTCTCTAAGTAGAATACTTTTGCTGTGGTTCCAGAACTGAAAATGGAAAATTCTTAAAAACTTTAGGCTCAGTGGTCTAATGACTTCGGTTATATATTGTTTAAAGGGAGAATTATTTTAAAGGGTCATCAACTTCTGGGTTTGAGTGTGCAGCATTAAATAGTAAGTGAAACCTAACATATATACTTACCTTTTTTTGATTGAGATTACTCTGGATAAGTTAAAACTTAAAGAATAAAGATGAGGCTATCAAAATCCTTATTTAAAACGCTTTCTCCTTTGGGATAACTACTTGCTGTACTAAGGCTCGTTCTTGCTCTGTTACATTCTCACCCAGCTGCCGTACAGTCGAGCTGGCCTTATCCTGGTATCAGCCCTGCGCACATTCCCAGCTAATCCAAGTAGCAGCAGCCTCATTTTGAGACTCTGTTTTCTCCCCTCTGCCTTGTTTTTAAGTGTAGCTTTAATGGTGGGTTGCTTTGGACCCTTTGGTGTCTAAAAGGGGAGTAGGGGAATAGAAACACGAAATGAATCTGATTTTCTTGCTCGCATCTTTCCCTGGAAGCGGAGTTAAACCTGTGGCTTGTGTTCCCCGGCATTAAGAGGATTGTTGACCAGCTTTCAGAGTTGACAAGGTCACTCGAGGTACTGTGACAGGGCATTTAGGTACAGGAGTTGATCCTGTGTAATGTTAACCCAGGAAGCTGGGGAGAAATGGGGATGATCTTTCTCCTGATTTTTCTTGCCTAATTAAGGGTGTAGGAAAAGCAGGCATTGCAACAGAACAAAATGTAATTACGGAGATGTTGCCTGGCATGTGTCCACTAAGCAATTGCGCCTCCCTCCCTTTTCAAAATAACTGTATTTTAGTTCCTTTTGGAGCAGTTTAAACCTTTGAACAGCTCCACTGCTCCTGCACGGACCAGGGAGGAGTCGGCCGCGTGCGCCAGGGAAGATGTTCAGAGTTTACTCACTGGCTTGCCCGGGGTTTGGGCGCCGTGAGGAGTTCCCTCTGTCACTCTGGTGCCAGGATCCAGAAATATCGGGCAGGTTGGGCCAAGAGGAAGTCAGAGCTGCCCTGCTGAGGGAAGGAGATGTCTGGAATTCCTATTCCACCATTCACAGCCCTAAAAAGGGATTTTTAAAAATTCGTTGTCGTTGTTCTGGGGAGTTTTGGGGTTTTGTTTTTTGGTTGTTTTTTTGTTTGGTTGGTTGGTTGGTTTTTTCTTTGTATTTTTTGTTCAGGTTTTTTATTTTGTTTTGTTTTGTATTTTTGTGGTTTTTTGTGCTCTGTCCTGTATTTTTGCTCTGTTGCTGGAGATGTGTGTTTGAGGGAAGTCTGTAGGGCCAGCAGGTCCAGATGATGTTGGATGCTGACATGGAAGCAGCTGTGGCACTTGGTGCACTCAGAGAACACCATAGCTGTTAATTCGATAAAATAGCTTTTCCAATTGAGATACCCATCCTGGGACAGCTGATCTTTTGTACAGCACAGCCCAATCATGGCTTTAAAGCAGCAGCAGCACCAGAACTTCCTGGAGGGAGCCTGCACTTCACCGCACACTTTGGCAGCCTCACCATAGGCCTGAGGGATACTTTCAGATTTCCCTGTAATTAATGAGCACCTCTGCACTTATGGCAAATTACAGTGTCTGATGTAGAATGTTGACCTACAGCTGCCCCATGCCAAGTAGCCTATTTAGACCTATTTATTTCTAAATAGAGCCTGTAAATGATAACCGGAAACTTCACTATTGATTCATTTAGTCCTAAATGCTTCCTCTTTCAGGTATTGAAGTTGAAATAATTTTTGATAATCCTATAGTTTCGCTGTGCCTTGGATTTATTCTATATTTATTATGTGAACATTCTCAAGCAGTTTTCCAGCCTTATAAAGCCAGAGAAATCAGAGATGGAAAGGGCTTGTTTGATCTTGCATAGCCTGTCCAATAGAGCTCTGATTATCTACTTCACTTCTGAATGTCCCAAGTAATTAAAAAACCTTCCACTTCTCAAAAATGTTGGACTGCCAGAAGTTTCACTGACTTTCGCTGCCGCCCTGCAACATGGCTAGCTCTTGTATAACCATCTCTTTGCTGTCACCGTTATGCTTATTTTGAAATGTTATTTCCTCAATTTTTCTCTCCCTGTCATTATTTGGTTTTCTTATTGTGTTTGGCCATTTTTCTGAAACTACATTTATTCTGTGCTCAGACTGCTTACAGACTCCTAGCACCTTTCTTTGTCCTTCTGATACATCAAACATCTGGTTCGTGGCTATGTACGATTTTAATTCCCTTCCTATTTTTCTTTTAAGAAAGATTTTAAATAAAATGGGGTTCTCTTCCAAGCTGTCTTCTTTCCCTGTAATACATCACTAAATGAGTAGGTTCAAACCAGAAGGGGATTATTCATAATTTTCATCCATTCCAGTAAGTTTTCAATCCATACAATAACTTCAGAATCAAGTCAAAATAATGCTGCGGATGCAGAATTTTATGAGAGTTTGCACTAAGTACTTTGCCAGAATCTAAATATACAACTTCTATTGTTCTATTAATACTGTCATCCTACTTGATATACACCATAGATATATCTGGTTTGTCAAGAAATATCCGCACTAAAACAGTAATTCTAATTGGTTCAGGCAGCTCAGTTGTCTCCCTTATGTGCTTGGATTTTGTTCTGTTAATTTTTTACTCTGTAAACATTAGTTTGGACCGTTAGTGCCAGGATTACTCTTCTCTTCTTTCTGGAAGATTTATATCGCATTTCTAATTTTTCCAGTATTCTGATCTCTTGCCATTTCTCTGAGAATTTTTAGAAATAATTATTCATGTTCTGGAGGGCTAGTTAGATAATTCAGTAAGAGTTTTTGTACAATTAAGGACGGTAGGTTGTGGATAATAATTTTAAGCTTGATCAAAAGTCCATGGAAGCCAAGGCTTCTTAAGGCTTAAACTACTGTATTAATTTTACGGTGATCTGCCTCTCTTTGCTGCTGATTTTTTGCTCACCTTTCACATTGGGCAAGTTCATAGGTTAAAATAATGTAAATCAGCACAAGTCCACTGGAGCCTTTTGTGCCTTTAGAAGAACCAGCCCCTCAGGGTTAGGTGCCTTCCTTTCGCCATATACGCTGTTGGGATAAGAACTACTTTCCTCACAGGAGTGTTTAAGGCTTAATTTTTTATAGCATATAAAGTGCTCAGAGATGTTCAGATGAGGGATGTTGTGAAAATGCAAAGTAGTATTATTGTTGATAAATTATTTAAAATATTGTGGTCCATTGAGAAAATACTGGTTTGTAGGCAGTGAAGTGGTTAATACGATTGCATCTCTTACAGGTTTCACCAGATACACTCACTCACTTACAATGGATAATTGTTAGCTCTTGTTGTGCAGATGCTGTTGCAGATGGAGCCCTGTACCTGCATGCATAGCAAATGAATTAGACTGGCAATCCCCTTTATAAAGCATAAATATGTAATTTGTTCAGCTGTTGTAATTAAATATGTATGTGTGAAACAGCCACCATTCAGGTCATTAATGATGCGCCATGCCAAATTAGAGCTTACAGACAGTAATGTACATTGTTGTGCAATGAGGGAATTGCAAATAACATAGCTAAGCCTTTCCTAGTAAAGTGATGGATTCAGTGGCTTTAAAAGGAATATTTATATTTCTAGCATTTTGATTGCTTCAGTCTATATTTACATTGATGCTCAATGAAAAAGATACAATTGGATGAAATTTTTCCTGTGTTTGTTTTATACTCTTTGAACATGATAGAATACCCATTAGGTACGTGTCACACAACATTTATTGGGTGTAACATTTCATACCCACTGGTAATAGGCTGAATATGTTGCTATGATCATTCTTAAATATATAGTCAATTAAGACCTAGTAAGTACCTTTTCTTCAGCATAATGTAGACAAACACTGTATCAAAGCATTGGGGCAATTTTAATGTTTTCTGTGTATCTGCTTTTTAATCGTTGGACTTCAAAGACATGATTGGTAAAGGAATCCTCGCTGTGGTAAGCAACATATATATTTCCACAGAAATCTGCCTGATAGAATAATTGTTGTAATGAATTAAGCTTGCCAGTGTAGTAGAGTTGTTTAAATACAGAATGACTTAAACATCAGGCTTGCCTTCTTCTGTCCACATTGTTTCTTTCTTTATATTTAGCAGGAAAAGGTAATTTGGCTTCAAAAAAATCTTCATTGAGTCTTCTGGAAAGAACAAAAAGTTAACAGGCAGCTGTTGTTGCAAGGCAGAATGAAAAATCATAACCTTAAATGCATCTGAAATGATCCTTCCTAAGCGTGTCTCCTTCTGTTTAAAGCAGATGAAGGTTTAGCCCACGTTTTGTTTTGACGGTGGGTTCCCAGTATACGAGAGCTAATCGTTCTGACCTTTCGGCCAAACAGGGCAGCAGAAGGAAGCATCTCAGAGTTAATTCTGTCTTGTTCACAGTGGGAACAGAACATTCCTCTGTGATCCTCTTTCACATGATTCACTTGGGCCTCCTGGAAGCCCGTCCTGATACTATTAGTGCTGGGCTTCTTAGGTCTAAAGGAGATCGACGGCGCTGACATCACCCGCCGCTCACGGGCTGCCCTGGGCTGGACAGCCAGAGCAGAGGTGTTAAGACTCACATTAAACAAGAAACTTTCATGAGACAGTTTCTATATAACTCCAGATTTCAAATCTTCATCAAGCTTTCTCTATTAACTCCCTCGTATTTAATAAGAAAAGGGAGTAGGAAATGGGATTAGTCGATAGATTAATTGTAGAGGTTTACAGTGAATTTTTCGGCTTTTTAAACCTAGACTAAGAAAGTAATAAGAAGTAGAGATTTTTGTCTGGCCAAGAGCTGCTGCAAAGCATGTAACTTGCTACAAAACATCTGCTTTGGTAGATAGGTTCTGACAAAACTTGAGTATTTCAGTTGTTTAAATGCATACATTAAAGGCAACACCAGAATAATGATTTGTGAAACTTCTAACATTTTAGTTAAATTATAATATGAAGGCTTGCTTGCTTTTTATTAATTTAAAACTCTTCCTTCCTTAGTAACTCCCCTCTCTTTCTTTGAGATGTTTTCCTGAAATACAGTTTTTCCTGTTTGTTCATAGGAAAGTCCACTTGATTTACAGTACGAACGAGTCAGATGTGCAGGGTCTTGGCATGTTCCTTTACTGCATTTTAACACTGCAATTACTGGTGTACTGGGAAGCCATTTCAAGGATGACCGCAATGACAAAAGCCCTGATCACAGCCAGGCCTCCTGCAGGGTCCCTCTAGTTTATTTTCTTTCCCCTCCTTTCCTTACCTTTCCGGAGTGGTTTTATGAACATTGAAGTAGCTGAGTTCGTGAATTCAGCTGAGTAGCTGAATTCGTGAGTTGAATTAGTTGCATTCTGTACCCCTTACTTGGTGAAGACTCTAAACTCTGTTTGGTTTGGAGGGTGGGAGAGAAGTGAGAAAATCTATTTTTGTGTCCATTAAACATTATTATGTGCCCATTATTGCAGCACCAACAACTGCCGTACCTTTCAAAACCTATCCATTTCTGTCCCAGCACTCACAGGCCTTTGGCCGTGCACTAGCTTTTGGAGAACAATTCAACTTTGGAAACAGGCTGGGCAGAAAGTGTCTGAGCCACCCAATGGCCTTACAGACCTTCACTTAACGAAGGGTTAATGCTTCGAGGCTGTGCAGAGGCCGTGTTCCCTCACGCCAGGGACCCTCATGCCAGGCCGCCAGTGCAGATGAGGTCGAACTGGCACATTTAATAAATTAACCATTTCCTGGGCAGGGCAGCAGGCGCGGGGTGGCCGACAGCCAGGTACTCGGTGATAAGCGCCCGCGGGCCGGGCCGAGGCGAGCGGCTCGATCGCTGGCAGTCGCTGCGTTGGCCAGTGCTGCAGTAAACACTTTCCCTTGGATGTTGGTGTTCTGTTGTGTCTGGCAGCCACAGAGGGCTGCTTGAACTTTAGCCAGAGGCAAATATTTATACATCAGAGCATGCAGTGTTCAATGGGTCCAGCCTGCGAGCGCAAGGCGCATGGCGGGCGATCCTCTTAATTGCGCCCGCGATGCGGCGAAGCGGGACCATCTTGGGGGTCGCGGCGGGTTTGGCGGCAACGCGAGCTCTGGAAACCTGTGAAAACATTGCCTTCCCTGCTCTTGGTGGAGGGGCCATCCTGACGGGAGCCGTGTGTGCCTTCAATTCCTGTTGGAAAGTTTACAGTTAATATTTTCCCTGGAACGCTGTCAAGCTTTTGACAGTGCCTGAGTGTATGCTGAGCTGTGAAATTGAGACGCAGAGCAAGTTGTGAGAAATCTGTTTCTACTCAAATCTGTAAAGGTTTATAAAAACTTCAGCGGAGGGGGAAGGAGGGGGAAAAAACGTTGGGGACAAAAAGAAGCCCTGGGGCTGGGGCTGGGCTGGGCTGGGCTGGGCTCGCTCGCCGGGCGCGCGGCAGGGCCGCCATTTTAAGGATGCAGCGAGGGGCGAAGCTCCCGCTCCTTACATGGCGGCTGCTCGGCTGCAGGGCCGGCCAATGAGGCGGGCGGTGCCAAGTCACGTGAGGTGCCACGACGGCACCGACAGCCATTTCCTCATTTCTGGAAAACTTCGGTGCCTCCGCCGAGCGCTTCACCGTGTTTTCGGTGCCAAACGCTCCCTGCCGCATGTGCCTCGCAGGCTGGCATTTGTCCATAAAGTTATTTTAGTAGGTAAAAAGTCTCGGAGCGCTGGAGCTCTGTGCGTTCTGTATGTAAAATGGATTTCCCTTGCTGGCCCCAGGCCAGGAGCGCGGAGCACGCGCTGGGCGAGGGGAGCGCGTCTCTGCAGAGGAACTGGTGGACTGACACACTCTAATTTTTTGGCTCCTGACCAGATGAGCTAGATGGATGCCAAAATTCAACAAAATAACACATTATTGTGTAATAGGAACAGCGTTCAAAGTGAGCAAGAGCTCACAGGAACTGAATACCAGCACTTTTTTTCCCCTTTCTTTCTTTTTTTTCCTTCCTTTCTTTCCCCTTGTACAGCAGAAGCTCAGAACTGGCACTTTTAATATCCAGCTTCAATGGGACATGGAATAAATATATCCACAATGTAAAGAATGAGGAATAATGTACAACCGGGAAGACGAAGGGGAGGAGAGAGTAAGGGAGGGAGGGAGCGAGCGAGACGGAGAGAGTTAAAATTACTTTTGTGAGACTTCCTTCAAACATGCTCCATAGTGCTCAGGGCTGGTTTAACCCTGTCTTCCCTGCAGCAGATCCCCAACATGCCTCATGCATCTTTCTTCCTCCTTTAATTCCATGATAAACAAACACACATGTTAAAGGCAGCACCCAGCACTGCGTGCTGCTGAACCGGGGCCATCAGAGGGGTTGGAATCAGTGCAGAAAAAGCTTTCCTAGAAAAAAACCTTTTTTTTATTTTCATTGTCCTTCTATGAAAGAAGGAGAACCTGAAATACTGTTTTTCCTCCTCAAAAAACCAGCATCGCCTGGGTTTGTCCTTCCTGTAGTAGCACCTCCTAGCACCAACCCAACTTTGCAGTAATAAATTAATTAAGCTTCCCTGAGAAGCTACGGCGTTCCATAGCTTCATCTGCAGAATGCAGGTGTCTCTGGGCTGCGCATGGCAGCTCCTGGAAAGTGCAAAGCAACACAATAGGAAGTGAAAACTAACACAGCCTATGGAAACTGCGAGGGGTCATCGGGTCAGCAGCATGTAATTACAAGAGCTGGAAGGCGGCCAGGATGAGGATGCCCATCGTGTCAGGGAACCGCCATGTGCCCACATGGATTGAGAACTTTCTGGTTTCAGGATTCGTAAAATCATAGAGTGGTTTGGGTTGGAAGGGAACAAAGATCATTCAGCTTCATCTCCCTGGGATGGGCAGAGAGGTCACCCATTCAATCAGGTCTCCTGGTCATGCTGATGGGGAGACCGGGTGGAAAGAGCATTCCTGGAGGGGCTGTGGGGGACATGGTCCCGAGTGGACAGTGCCAGAACTTGCCTTCCATTCCCCTCTGAGAACTGGTGGACATGCTTGCAAAGAATGGGAAACAACTTTGCTCTCCCCTGAGACTTCACCATCCCAGAGCACAAAATAATGACCATAAACCTTTTCTACCCTCATTTCTTCCTACCCTCTACATCTCACAGAGATTTCCCCCCAAACAGATCAAAACCCACTGGAGCTTAGGCCGATTACTGTCCTCTTAGTGCTCCTGTTGGATTTATCCATCTTATCAACCCTGTGTATTCCTAAGGCAGATACTGCTGTGATAGATTATCACCAAGATCTAAACCAGGGACTTTGCTGGGATTGCATCTTAAAATCTCTCTGAAGAGGGCAAATACATGTTTCTCGTGCCATGTCCCAGACTTGACCTGTCAAAGAGAAATAAAGGGCCTGTGCCTCCTTGTTACTGTATTAAAAAAAGCCAGCCAAAAGCACTTGAGGAATTTTGAGGAATATAGTTGCTACATTTTAACATGAGAGATGTAAGTAACCACCAGAGGTGCTGGTTTGGGTTGAGTCCCAAAGTGGTGCACGCACCTCTCCTCCTCCCCATTGTCCCTGCTCTGAATTGCCTCCAGGCAAGAATAAACCAAGGTAAACAAGCTGGTTTGGTGTGTTCGTGGCCTTGAGTAAAACAAACCATATTAATGATATGTTATATTATTTAATTTGTTTTTTTAATGCCTTATCAAGTACAGAATAGAAAATGCAAAATAAATAGTAAATAAAAAATAATGATATGGGAGTTAGAGTCATCCTGGTGTGCAATAACATTAAGTGTGGTTGTAATTATGGTTTGGACTTTCCATGGTAAAAGCAGATTTTTTTTCCCTCATAACTGGTTTTATATCCTTCTGGAACAAAGTAAAAAAAAAAAATCTTCTGGCAGTTTTTTAATTGAGGTTTTGTAGCTTTAATGGTCTGATGCTATAAAGAAGTCAACCCTTCTGCCAGTTTTTTAAGGCCAGATAAGGCTTTGCCATCATGTTGAATGCATGATTCTCCCGTGTGCATGTATCCACATGCTCCTTTCTCTTTCTCTTTCCCTCTTTGTCTCTGGGAGAGGGAATAGGAGACCTTCAGAGCAAATATTATTAGAGGATTCCGAGATGTAAAAGAAGTTGTTCTCCCCTCACTGTGTTTGGATTGTTTCTCTCCGTGGAGCTGGCTGGATGTACCTGTGGTATAGAAGTGAACTGAAGTGCAAAGAGAACATTTCTGGGAATGGTTTTATGCAGATGAGAGTTATGATGGAACCACTCCAGCCCCACAAATACCTGCAGTGCTGCAGAGGCTCAGCTGCTGCCCCACTGTTGGCTTTTCAGAGCAAACCCTTTTCCCAGCTGGCAGGGAAATACCTGGGACTCTGCTCCGGAGCCGGGGCTTCACAGCCAGGAGCAGGTTAGAAGTTAATACAAATTACATGAGCTTTACACCCAGAGCCCTGACTTGCCTTGGGTTACCATTTTGGCACAAAGGGTTCAGGGAACATCCAGCTTTGCAATGGATCCTCTGTTCAGTGTCCAGATTTGCAGCACATCCTTCTGTGCCGTGTGCTCTTCCCCAAGGAGGAACTGGCTTTCAGTGCCTTAAAGAAATAAGAAAGCAGTTAAAAACCCAAACAAACAAACAAAAAGCAGTAAAAAAGCAGTAATTAAGGGGTAAATCCCCCAAACTTGTAGGGAAACCCAGGGCTGTGGGTGGTGTGTCCTGTCTCCAGGTAACATCAGGCAATAATGTGGCACAGTTAAAGCCAGTTAAAAACTGTGGATGTATCATCGGACCAGTGCAACTCCATCATCTTCAGAGATGAGCTTGCATGGATGTGATAGAAGAATTTTGTATTACTTCTCTCTTGGGGTTTTTTAATGTTCTGATATGTTCTTTTCCACTCAAATAAAAAACGCTTTAAGAATTGGGGGGGGGGGGGGGGGAAATAAAATTGCCCAGGTGCAGTAACAATAGCTGATCCCAAACAAACAGCAATTCACTCTTGCCACTCTGTAAAGATAAAGCCTGTCATGTACATTAGCAAAAGATAACTGACATTAACACAGTAGGCAAGGTGATTACGCACCACACTATTGACTCTGCACGCTCATTACTGCTATTTGGTGGGTTGCTTAAGTGGGTACCTGAAGGTTAAGTAATAACTGTAGAAAGAATGAGAGGGAAGCAGAGAGAAAGAGAGAAAGGGAAAAGAAGAGAGAAAACATTGACACAAGGTTAAAATGGAGGAAAGTGGATAAGTGGGGGTGTGGATGTCTGAGGAGAAAGGTGAGGTGGCTGTGCCTCAGTAAGTGATATTTAAAGGCTGGTGGCTGAGTAAATAATGCATCCAGTTATGTTTTCTTTGATATGTTTAAGTTTGTAAAATAATAGAAGGAAAACACAACTTTGGGGTAAACCTGTGATCGTAAAAAAAGCCAGAAGAGAACCACAATCTAAATTTCCCAAGACATGTTCTCCCTCCCCAGCTTTCAACAAAATCCGAGAGAGTGCAAGGTCAGGATATGGAGGTTTTTTAAAAAAAACCAACCGCCTTTTAACTCATCTACTTTTTTTTTTTCCTGTGAGCCTTTGAAAATGCTTTGTTTATTTTCATACTCTGAGTGTGCACGGCCAGAGAATTCCTGAGCCTTCCTTGCACGGCTCGGCTCCAGCGCTGCGATGGGAGTCGATGGCACGGCTCTCACAGCCCACGGTTAAGGGCACTCACCGGGCTTAGTTAAGCCATTGACAGCAACTCTTTGGGGTGCTGGGCATCTTCCCTGTCTGTGTGGCCTCTGTAGTGTTCTGTGGGCATTGCTGCTTCACGGTGAAATAGGAACTGTGTTCTGGAATCGATGATTAATGCCGGCTTTTCCTCTGGAATGCATTTCTGATATTATAATATCATGCTGCAGAATCAAGTTTAATTTCAAATTGTATTAACCTATTTACGAAACATATCAAGGGGACATTTTTCAAGGGAATGGTTCCCTTCTTTATATAGATTGGGAAATAAAATACTTCTTTTAATATTGCGTTCTCCAGGCTCCAGGACTAACTATTTCCCTGGAATTAGTATCTAAAAGGGAGTCATTGCAAATTTTATATTGACATGCAGAACCTAACATTATGGCTTTTTAGGGTGTTATATGCAAAAAATATGTATGTGCATTCCAAACTAGCTAATAGTTTTGCAACTGGTGAACATAAATTTTAATATCTATACTTCCCAGCTTGTAGCAGTGTTGTCTGAAGTCTGGGATGACTGATGTTAATCTCCAACTTGTTTGTGGCTTTCCAAAAAATGAACTTGAAGTAGAATAAAATGTAGTATAATTCCCATTCATATTTAAATTTATAATAAAAAGTGCAGTGTGGGATCTGTCCTATATATTCCTTCTTAGCCAAACTCTAAAATGTAACTGTGTTCTTGCATTGCAAAAGGAGGAATATGCACATATGTTAGCTGTTAAATACATTGCTGTTCTTAGGGGCTTGCACTTAGATGCCTCCCATATCATAAATTCATCCTCCTTTGCACTGAAGTTTGGAGTTTTTAGACATTTAGCAAAAACAAAGGAAAGGTGGAGGTGCTGGTGCCATCTCAGTTTCTTCTCAGGGAGCAGCATTTGGGGAATGGTGTCTTGTTAAGACACACAAGAGAATTCTAGAATTTCATTTTTTACTCTTTCTCTGGAGTTAGACTGAAATTACACAAGCCTCGTAGCTGAGAATTTTATAGGTAATCCCTTTGAAGACAGAGGATGAAAGCCTGGCTTCACTAAAGGAAAGAGGAATTTCTGCTGTTGATCTCAAGCTGGCTCCAAGTTGCTCCCTTGGTGTGTCCGGGGACTGAGTCTTTATGCAGTGAGTGCAGCGCTGCTTGGTGTATCCCAGCCCGTGGCTTTTGTTAGGCTAAGGCACGTTTCATGGCAACATAATGATTTGGAGCCAAATTTCAGAGATGCTGAGCCCCCCTCCTTTCCCCCTGCCACTTGCATTCAGGTCAGCGAAGCCGAGAGTCGAACCCTTCGGAAGGATCCAGCAGGAATGAGGCAACGGCTCGGGACGTGCAGGAGTTTATTGGGTGTCTCTCTTGCGCTGTAGTTTTAGCCATGAGCGCTGGATTTGTTTGAGAGCAAACAGAGACGCACTAATTGATGAGAGTGTTATGCAAATAAAAAAGAGAAATGGGATGGGTAAAATAAAGGAACTGTAAAACACTTTATTATGCCTGGAAAGCCAAGCTAATCCCAGAGGAATTCTGCTAGGATAAAATGTTAGCTGCTTGGACATTTTAAGCCTTTAATAGTTGTCCTGGAATTTTCTTTTTCATTTTTTTTTGTTACTTTGTTAGATCAGTCTACAGAAACGTGGCTCACATTTTCCTCCCTCCCACCCTCCTTTCCTTCCCCACTTGGCTGAAGGTAACTCAGTCCATGCTTGGCTTGCAGGGGAGATGAAATGGTTAAGCAGTTGAACCTCAGGTGCTTTGTTCTTGTGCTGGATGCCTGCTGCTGGGAGGCAGGCAGGAACTCCTCAGGAACGGCAGGGCTCCCGCTGGGAGCAGGGACTTTGCTTACCCTACAAGACCACAAAACGAGTGGCTGCAGTGGAGTGGCCTGAGCACACTGCGGAGCCCCAGGCAGGGCAGAAAGTGGGTCCATTAGCTCAACTCCTTTTCTGACCTTTTCTCTCGCTGTTTTCCCCCACCTTTCACGGACTTTCTCCCTCTTTCACCTCAGATGGGTAGGCAGGCAGGCTGCTTTAATGAAAGCAATACTGTGTCAAGAGGGATTGCTGGCAGAACCCTTCCCAGCCAGTCTGACCTAGCACCTCAGCAATGTTCTTGGCTTTGGCCAGCAACAGCTTGAAAACCCAGGTCTGTTTCTGAATCCAGATGGTGGTGCGTTGCCATATGTCAACAACACATGTCATCCTGATTAAAATTTTAACCACATCCATTCTGCCATCCCCATAAACCATCCTCGGCCCACTGCGTGGCAAAGGCTCCTTCCACAGTGATCCTGCTCCTCCAGCAGTAACGTGCTGCTGGCATCAGTGCAAGCAAAGCCATTGCCTCTGCAGTGGTATCTGCCTTCCCATCCAGCTCCATGCCTGCAAGCTCCACCTGTGAGGGTGCGTGGTCCTTATCAGCACTGCTGGAACCAGGTCTTTGCTTCAACTGACTCCAGAGTCAGGCTTTAAGTGTTGGAATAGAAAAGGAAAAAAAAAAACCAACCAACAAAAAACCCCCAACCTTAACTTATTTAATTGCTTGTCAGGGCCTGTTGGGTTGTCTGTTAGGAAGTGGCCTGCCCAGCCTTGGAAAGAGAGATAACATATTCCTGTTGAAACACAACCTTGTCAGGTTGCCACTGAATGGCATTTTGAAGTTGCCGATGTGTGGAAGACCAGCCCAGGCTGTTCTGTACCTGGGGTGAATACAGCTCCTTTTGCCTTGGTTTCTAAGGTCTGAGGTGCAGCCCTTTTCCCTAAGCCACAAATGCAAATTCCAGCAGTTCCTGGGGCAGGGAAGTGTCCTATAAGGGGTTTGCATAGCAAAGCTCCTGTGCTTTTCCACTTGTTCAAAGAAATGGTACCAGTGGGCAGCAGGGACAGGGTGTGCTACTAAATTCAGACCTAGGGTCTCACTCCAGTCAGTTGTTTGAAGACTGGGAGAATTTGTGAAGTGGAAGTGGTTTCCCGAGCTGTGCCTCTCAGTTCTTTCCTCTTTCAGCTTGGTTTCTGCTGCAGCCTCCCCTCTGCCCGTAGGTAATGCTCACAGAACATTTATCCCTTTGGCTAATTTCATTCCAGTATGACAGACAGATAAAAGCTCTCAAAGACACCAAGTTTCTACTTTTTTTTTCCTTTTTTTATGAAAATGGTGGCTGAGCAGGGAAGAGACACCCCCATCCACATCCTCCCAGGAGGAATGTCAGCAGGGTGAGCCTCACCTTTGTCTGTCTGGCGCGTCAGTCAGCAGATGCAGAGCTTGGAAGCAGCCACACGCAAGCTGCCTCTCGCTCTTCCAGATGTGAGGGCCAGAGGTCGGGAAGGGAGGAATCGCAGGGAAGGGGAAGATGAATCATAAAGGAGTTGGGGGAGATGTGCAGGATGTTGTCCTGGGAGGAATGAAGACATGCGATGCGAGTCCTCAGGAAACAAGGCTTTGTTTTCTCTGATGGTTGTGTGGAACAACTTGTCTTTCTGAGAAGAAGAGGGGTGACAGCAGGGGAAAGAAGGTGGAATGGCTTCTGGTTGTTAAATATTTTCTTTCATATATGTATATTTTCCCCTACCTCTTTGCAGTATGGTGGATCTTACAACCACATCTCTTGTGGTAGGGCATAAAATGTCTGGTTCAGAGGTTGTGGAAGTTAGGAAAACTGGCGGTAGACATTAGTTGTCTGTATCTGAACTTGTTTATGGTCTGGAAGAGTTGTTTTAGAAACTGAGTTGCTCCAGTCCCCAAGGGGAATCTGGGATGTTCCCCATCTAAACATAGATATGGCTTGTGTGAGTAATCTCCTAAATCACTGCAAGTTAGTAAAGGGAGTATTAGGAATCTTGGAAGAGTGAACTTTCTAATTTCCTTTGGAGGGAAAATGATGTTTTGGAAGCCAAGGATGGTGAAATGTTGACCTGCTCTAAGGTCTGGGACCATGTTAAGCGTTTGCTTCAAAGCTTGGGTCTCTCTATCATAGCAACAGTGGTATTCCTGTTCCAAAGAGAAGCCTAAAGGCAACACTTGGACTGGAGATGGGATTTTGGACAAGAACTTGTAGGGAATTACCTCAGTCCCCTAAACTGCTATAGCCCAGTAAATTGCATTTCTAGAGCAGGTACCCCCAATGGCATCTTCAGGTTCACGCTGTGAGTCATAGAGATACAAAATACAAGACTGACAAGGTACCCAAAGGAAAAAAAAATCAAACAGAGAGAACTTCTCTAATACATTGTACACAACTGCCTGCCCTAGGAAAGGGATGTATTTGGATCCTGTTTTTCTGGGCAGACACATTTTTTCAAGACAATGCCAAGAGTGTGCTTTCGGTTCTCTTTCAGTGACCGAGTGCCGGTGGGTATGTGCCAGTGGAGAGAGATGCTATTTATAAAGCCGGGTTTTATTTAGTATATATTTGCACCAGCTATTGAGTTAGATTCCTGGCTAGCGTAACACAAGACAGCTCCGTTGGCTCCTGTGATTTCCATAGTTCAGAGTCTGGCATATGTTTTTCTTGCAATGTATATTGACTGGCCTGTTAAAACTCTCGCCGCTAAACCTACGCTGTTGTGTAATACACTGTTGACTTTTTGCAGGGCTGCTATGAATAGCTGGAGGAAATGAAGTAGCTGTGAGGATGACTTTTCTTACACTATATAAAGTCTGCTCGAGGCTGATACAAAATGTAAATGTCTTTGGTAAAGTTAGATGTGGAGCCTAATTCTGGTGGAGGAATCACAGAATGGTTTGGGTTGGAAGGGACCTTAAAGACCACCTTGTTGCACCCCCTGGCATGGGCAGAGACACCTTCCACTAGACCAGCTTGCTCCAACCCCCATCCAACCCGGTCTTGAACACTTCCAGGGATGGGGAAACCTGTGCCAGGGCCTCACCACCCTCTGAGAAATCAGCTTTGAAGAAGTCCAGTCCCAGTTTTGCCTCAGACCTGCTCAGGGATTTGGGGGCTTGCCTATGTTTCAGTTTCCTCTTCCATGAAATGGCAATAATGTGTGAGGATTAATTAGTCAGTGGATAGCAAACCCTGGATTTTGAAAATGCTGGCAGTACTGTTTCAAAAACTTCCTTTTCTGGGTTAAAAGGAAACAAGCCTAAGGATTATTGAAGTCTTAAGCAACATTGTTGAATGTTTTTTCAGTGACGCAAATACAGATCTCAATTTTAAAAAGATCAGAATGGACATCGATGGTAAATAAAATCACTGGCCAATAACTTGCAGCGATTAAAGCAAATTTGATTAAGCATTAACTGTGGAGAAACTTTCTTAGAGACAAGTAGAGACTGCAACCCTGGATTTATGGCTCCATTCCTGCACTTCCAATATGTGTTCACCACCCACCCAAATAAATGCTGCTGGAGGGGACCCCTTTGGGGCACAGGGTTTGGGTGCTGTGCAGTCATAGAGAGCTCAGGTGGGATCTTCTTTGTGTCCCAGACCAGGACACTTGGGTACTTGCTCAGCTTGGAGAAAAGGAGGCTTAGGGAATCTCTTCACTCTCCACAACTCCCTGACAGGAGGGGATTGGGCTCTGCTCCCATGAAACAAGGGACAGGACAAGAGGAAACAGCCCCAAGTTGCACAGGGGAGCTTTACATTGGAGATGAGGGAAAATTTCTTAACAGAAAGAGTTGTTGGGCATTGGAACAGGCTGCCAGGGCAGTGGTGAAGTCACCAGCCCTGAAGGGATTTAAAAGATGTGTGGATGTGATGTTTATGGATATGGTTTTAGTGGTGGGGTTGGCAGTGCAGGATTAGTGGTTGGACTCAGTGACCTTAGCTTTTCCAACCTTGGCTTGAAGGAAAGGCCACCCAATCCTCCAGCCAACCCTTAGGGACTCATTTGATGCATGTGTGCAGCAACAGATGAAAAATCAAAATATTTGAACTGCTTGAACTGGACTGACATCAGGCTTTGGGAGCCCACCTCTGAAATTCCTGCTTTCTTGCAGGCTTCAGGCTAATTTCTTCTTGTTTCCTCAACGATGATACTTGTGGTTTCATTCTTACCAGATTGTTTTCTTTAATTTAATGAGATTTATCCTCCAGGTCTGAAAGGGAAATCCTTTGGTTTTGTCAGTTAGGTGTTTAGTCACAACAAGTCATGTGGGAGTGTTTTTCATCAATGGAGAGAGATGGATGCAGCTGGAGAAGACAGCTCCAACATTTTTGGGATGGGAAGGCTGCTGATCTGCTCTTTCTCCACTGGTGTCCTGGGAAAGCTTGAGTAACTGGGTTTGACATAGGAAAAGCTGGGTCAGGGACGTGAGCACAGGCAGCAGAGGAGGCAGAACTGTTGTGCCTATCATACCTGCAGGTTATGAAATGAAGGGGTTAAGTTTCCCAACCTGACACATGAGTAGCACCCTGTTATTTGCTTAACAAAGATTTTTGTGTCTGCATCTCTCTAACCCAGTGTGTTTTAAATTCACTGCAAATAATTCTTTCAGCTGTTTCCTAGACATCCTGTCACGCAAATGGATAAAACAATATAGCCAGCTCAGTGGAAAAAACAATAAATTATACAATAAAAACGTATACAGTGTACTCTTTGTGTTAGGGCCTGACTCGTAACTGTGTTACTCCAGGTTTACACCACCAGAACTTGACTTCCATGGTCAAATAGTGGAAGGAGACAGTGGCACATCAGGCTGGTAGCAGTGGGAATGTGACAAAGTTTCAAAAATTATCGAGAACAAAATAGCTATGAGATGCTGCATATGAAGTTCATTACTTTCTGGTAATGATGACTGGTAGTGTTAACATTTAGGAAAATATTTCTTCTTAGAACATTTTCATATGCATATTCAAAAACTGGAAATCCACTGTTTGCACAGGAATGCCAGTAACGTCATAAATCAAACTGCACCATTAAAGAGAGTATACTAAAAAAATGAGAAATTAAGGGAAACGTTTTGTTTTTTAATAAATAAGCCAGGGTGAAATATATATATATTTAATAGGAATTACTGCTTCTGCAAGCTGTGAGCAGCACGTACCTCCTTACAGGCAATGGATTTGGGTGCTCTCGTTTTCTTTCTGGAGGTACTTGCCTCTCTCCCCTGATTGCACTTGGTATTGAGACTCCAAAAAGCAGGCATGAGGCCAGGCACCCAGTGGAGCTCCAAGGAGAGGATAATTTAAGTAAGATGAAATCCTGACAATTTTTACAGAGAGAGAAACTCAAATGTACAAATTACCTGGGAATGCTGGAAGTTGATGGTTTCCCCATGGAATAAGGCTCCTGGAGCAGGGAGGTGCACGTGGGGGCTGTATCAGGTTAGCATCTGGCAGGTTGTGATTTACAGAACTCAGGAGCGGGGCACGCAACACGGTGCTTTCAAAGATCTTTGTGCCGGTTCCAGTTTAATTTCCTCCCAGCCCTGCGTACACACACAGAGCCCCTTTCCCATCTGATCTCTATATAAAGGATGGGGAATGATGTGTGTGAGGAAGCCGAGGAGGATGCCGCAGGGCCAGCCCAGCAGCCGTAAGTAGGTGTTGCAGCGTGCCCCTGAGGCATTTCTCCAGGCTGTTACAGGGACCTTATGGGAGCTGGTGGGAGAAGTGGCTTTCCAGGCTGAGCTGGGACTCAGTCTGTGCAGAAACAACCCACAAGGTACCGGGCTGTGCTAATTATGGAGGTGAATATGGGTTGTGCAACCTCTCCAACAGGCTCAGGTCTCCGAATATCCAAATTTGTTCCACAGGAACCCTGGAGCAGCCACCGAGCATTCGGTGTCAATCTGCTTGTGTTTAAGCGCGAGGAGTGGGGGATTGGTGGCCCGGCGCCAGACCTGGGCTGCCAGAAGAGCTCAGAAGTTTCCTGATCCCGCTCCCCACCTCCCGTCTCCGAAGGGAGCTGCCGCCTCTTTCCCATGACAGCTTTGTCACCCGTCCAAAACGCAGGCATTTGTCAGGATGTTCTCTCCTTTCCTGTGATGGAAGAGGCTCTGTTTCTGCCTTGCAGCAGGGAAGGAGTTGGGCTTTTGTGGTCTTCCCATGCACGGGCTGGTTATTTTAGGGAATGGGCAGCAGCAGCAGCAGCAGCAGCAGCAGCAGCAGCGTGCTCAGGACTGGGGCAGCAGTGTGTGCAGGTTCCCAGATGGAGCCAAGCTGATCCACACATGTGCAAGGCCAGCATTCTGCAAGGGTGCAGAGGAGAGGACCTTCATCCCCAGCCACTTGGCTCCCTGAGGGCTGATGTGTTTGCAAATACCCACTTCATCATTTTTGCCCACAGCACAGGATGGTTTTCAGTGTGTTCTCAAAGTCAGCATTTAATCCCAAAACCCCAACTGCACTTTTACTCCACTCCACGCTTGCCTTTTTAACATCAGCCCACACGGATTCTCACAGGATCAGGAGACCCACTGCTTTTACTATGTAAAATAGACACGTAAGGTTGCATTAGGATAAACACAAAATAGCAAGGAAGAAAAGTGTTTAATTTGCAGCCCAAAGATCCTAGAAATTTGTTTAAGGATAATCTCAGCGCATGAGTGGGTATCCCTTGCTTCACACCAGGACCAAATAACAGCCCAAGCTCACAGTGCACAGTCAGGCCCTCATTTACTAAATTATATCGTTCTCACTAATGTTCCCTGGGTCAGTGGGTGAGGCAGCTGTGGGTTAGGACACTACAAATCTGACAAGAATTAATGCATTAGTAATTCTTTTTAAGCCCGTAATGTATCCACAGCTTCCAGGGGAGGTATTTTCAGATAAGAAATGTAGAAGTCGGTTGTTATATTAAGCTGCCTCTCATTAATGGGAGCCTTTCCTACCATCGTTTCCGATTGCATTAGTGGCAAATTCTGCTCTTTCAAAGATTAATGGTCAGAGTGGAATCTAGAGAGGAAGCAGGGCTGGGGACACCAGTGAGTTGGCTTTCGATCCTGCCTTGGCCACAGACATCCTGGTCAAGTTGCTCAGGGAGGATCTTGGTTATGGATGTTATGGATGGTGCTGTGTTATGGATGTGTGCAGTGGGCTCTGGGTGCTTGGCAAGCCCCTCTCACAGCCACTGGAGCTGAGAGTCTGATGCCAAACATCCGTGCCTCAGTTTCCCTCCCTGCAACCTGGGAGTAGATTACAACAGCAGCCTCCTGCAGGAGGATCCTGAGGAGTTAATGTCAATTTCTGAGGCAAGTTGTCCAGGTTTGATACCGCTTGCACTGATAAGAGTGATTCACTGGCACAGGTTGGCCAAAGAAGCTGGGGCTGCCCCCTGCCAGGCTGGAGGGGCTCAAAGCAACCTGGAATAGTGGAGGACATCCCTGCCCATGGTAGAGGTTTGGAACAAGGTAGTCTTTAAGGTCTCTTTCAACCCAGAGCGCTCTGGGATTCTGATTCTTCAGCTCTGAGCTAACTGGTGTCCTAGGACTTACACATCCATATGTTGTAGGGGGAAATGAGCACATGGCTATAGCAGGGAGACTCCTTCACTATTTTAAATTACTCACTGGCTGCAGAGATATTCACAATTCAAAACAATGTGCTTCAGTTGACTGATGAATAGTGTCTCCCAAAAAGCCATTGAATACCAAGTATACTTTTCAAACAGGATATGGAAAACTATCTGTATGCAGGCAGTCCTGCAAATTTGTTGTAAACAAATTTATTCTCCTATAGCACACCTACGCTGTAAGTCAAGGCACTGTCATGTGGAAGGTATCTAGGCAAAGATGCATTTGCCAGCTCTTGTTCCAGCCTGCAGAAGGGCTCTTTAGGTGTTCCCAGATGGTACTCTCACAGATCCCTCTTCAATTAAGTGAAATTTTTGCAGAACTGACTTGCTAATACATCTTGTTTAGCTGTCCCTTTTATTCAGAGTCACTATCTGCTTTTGGAGGTTCCCTCTTTTCTCCTCCGTCCATCACAACATTCTTTTCTTATATATGTTAAGTAATAAAAAGCCTTTTCAACACTCCCACCCCCAAATCATTAAGCTAAGAACTGTCATTAGAAATGTATGTGTAGCAGAGCAGAGGAAGTGCCAGTGCCACACATTTCTTGTGTTTTAGGTACAATCCTGCCTCGTCATCTTCTTGCAGATCCAATGTTTTTGCAACACTGAATTTTCTGAGGTTGCTGCTTTTGTTGGTACCCTTGCAGCAGGGGCAGACACAGGGATGGGGCTGCAGCCAATGCTCAGGATCCTCTACAAGGGCTCTGAAGAGGCCTTCATATTAAGCAAAGTTAATTTTGCCTGGTTGTTGTCCCCTTTACCCCTTTGCCCTTTACACCTTCTGGTGGTGTAAGAGGGCAATAACCTGACTAAAAAGGGGCTTCGTAACTCCAGTTGCATAATACATGGAAGACAAGCAGGGTTTGGTGGTAGGAGTAAGTTTCAGCCATTGCTCTGTGGTTATAGTTGTGTTCTCTCCTCGTGCTGCAGCCCACACCAGGCTCTGCCACTCTCCTCCCGGTCTCTTCCTTTGCCTTCCCTTTCCTCCTAATAAACTTAATTAATGTTCAGCTACTGTGTTCTCTGCCGGGCTCCGCGGAGCGGAACCTCCTCCTGATGGGACGTGGCCTGGCAAGCACCGCTGTCCCGGGGAACTTTGGACTTGTGACACAGCCAGACATGGGGGCCAGCAATGGCCCAGCCACAGAGAACTTTGTGCAAGATGAGGATGAGTTTGTAACAGGGCCGCTCTGCGGGCTGCCAACGCTTCCCAAGAGCTGGTTTGGCAGCCTGACCGTGCCAGGACCCTGGGACCTTCCCGCCGTGCCCACTGTCCCCCAGCCAGCGGAGGAGGTGGCGGCCGTATGCCACGCAGGGATTCCCTTTCCTCAGGGCTGCCAGGTTAGAGCAGCTTAGTTCCACTGAAGCAGAAAGCAGCGGCACTACGGCGAAGAACCGGGGCCTTTCAGGGTGGAAATAACTAACGCCGCATGTGGGTTTGATTTTCGGCACCGAGGTTTGGCGTGGGGTGTTTTTTCACTCACTCCTCCACACCCAGGCTGATCTGCAGCCGCTGCAGTGAAGCTCGCCCGGGTCTGAGGCTGCCCCTCCGCTGGCGAGACAAAATATTTTCACGCTTTTATCTGTGCAAATTAAATGAGTTAATATGGGATTAAAAAAAGCGCTTGTTTATATTGTTGTCCTCCTCTAGGGTAACCATCTACAAATTGATCTAAAAAGATTGTATTTGCTTCAGGGGGAAAAAAAAAAGAAAATTGTATTAAGCTGCAATCGCACTAATTATTGACGGGGGGGAGCTGAGCTCTGGGTATCACGGAGATTATAATAATTATATGGAGCTGGGTTTTAAAAGCAGCATCCTGCGTGGCTCTGAGCGTTGAATTAAAGTGGAAGTTTTCTAGCAGACATCTCAGTTGCCAACAGTAAAGTCTGGGTGAAGAACAAACAATAAACCACAGTAATCAAAGATAAAAAAGATAAACCCAAAGGAGAAGGAGAGTAAGCGTGATCTTTCAAGTCAGCATTTAAACTGAACCACGACTGCAGCAGAAACTTTAGTTCAAATAAGAACATTCTGTATGACTTCTAAATTTGTCATTTTGTGTACAGCATTTGTGTACTGGCAAAAGGCTTAGTGTTAAAGGCATTTCTGTCAAAACAACCCGTTGCTTTGGGGGACCTAGTATGAACTTTATTGGCAAAAGCATTTTTTTATTTGTATAAGGTACAGTTACAGTAGAGGAGTTTGCCAGCAGAGCCGTACGAGGAATTTCTTTGCCAGGCTGACCTAGCCCAGAGACTTGTTCAAAGTAATCGGTTGAACATCGTCTCCTCTTTGCTCTTGCTAACAGCAGAGCTCCTTGTGCTCGTGGGGAGCACAGGGCTTGCACTGATTTTTATTCTCTAACTCTGCAGAGGTGGCCATGCCAAGAAGTTGGGCTGTGATCCTGTGCTCTGGCTGGGGGAGGCAGCTGAAGGCTCCTGCTGTCCGTGCCAGGGCGCTATTGGGCACCTGAGTAATGATGGGTTGGGGCTCTGCCACGGGGACCAGTCCCAGGACCACACAGCAGCCTTCCCCGCAGGGTGCTACATCCTGGGCTGGCACTGGGAGGAGAACAGCAAAGACTAAGTGGCAAAACTGGAAAGAAGCAAGATTTTTAATAAAAGAGTAAAAAAAGAGTAGTTTAAGGTAGTGGTGATTGTTTCAAAATGCAGGTAGGACAAAGATCATACTTAGAGGCATTACTAAACTGACTGCATAATGGGAAAAATGAGATAATCTTCCAGGGACACAAACTCAGTTAAAACAGATCTTTATATAACTCAGTTCAGCCATTAAAACTTAGCCAACTATCTCACTTTTTAATGCGGAACAGTGTTGCACATCCGTCGCATTCAAACGTGCAAGCAATGTTTTCACCAATATGGTTAAGTAACCCAATACTTTGTATAGCTGAAAGATCAGTGGAACAAAGTATCCATCTAATTAAATCTAATCAGTCAGTGCACAAGCTTACATTGTGGTCATCGCCTTGGTATGTACGGGAGGGTTTGAAGCAGTGAAGCGAGGGGCATGGGATTGAATAAGTGTTAGATGATGAAAGGCAAGGGTTAAAAACTTTCAAACTACAGTGTTAACATTTCTTCCCTGTCATCAGCTATCTGATATTTTGGTATTTCAGGGAGGGGGGGAGAGAAAAGAAACGAAGAAAAGAAAGAACAAATGAAGTATGCGTGGCATCTCGATCCTGGGTAGAGTTCCCTGGAAGCTGCAGAGCTCTGAGTTAGGCTGTACACAAAATTAGTTGCATCCTCTCATTTGCAATTGAGGCTTCCCCACAGTAATGATAGTGTTGTTTTAGTGATGGAAAGTAACACTTTCCTAACTTTTCAGACTTCTGGTGGCAGACTTTGGATGTCTCCAGCAGGAAGGGGATCGGTTCTTTTCAAGACAGTTTTATGGAAAAAAATGTAGAAGTTTGGTGTAGGAGCTGCAGCACACATAGCTGCGTCTGATGTGAATAATAACTACTGCTCACTTCATCCCTTAGATCCAGATAAGCCCTGCTCGCCGCAGAATAACAACAGGCCTTTACTCATAATCTTCCTAAATGTCTTTTGGTTTTTGAGGCTGCTTCTAAAAACTCACCCAGAGCTGCAGCAACACGAGGACTGGCCAAGCCGAGGGTGACTTTCAGCTCTTATGCAAGTGGGCAAAACGGCGCTTCAGGGCAGACTTTGGCCATGAACTTGTTGCTCATATGAACTCTGACCATTGTGGCCAAAACAAACCTGAATAATGTTCCGGAGGTTGGGGCAGGTTCTTGGGGCCAATCGATGTGGGTCTGCAGAGATCAGCAGCACCGTGCTGGTGATTGATGCTCTGGGGGGCTTGGCCCCTCATCATGTCTCCACTGGAAACCCAGGGAGCCTCACCCCCTTCGCCTCCCTGCAAATCTCTTTCATTAACTTCTTCCTTCTCGGCTCTGCGTTAAATGAGCCAGGGCAGCCTAATCTGCTGACGTGGCCAAGGGCTGTGCTAGGGATGTTGCAAGGCTTCTTTTTGCTCCATGTCATCAGTGCTGTTTGCTCTTGTCCCTTCCTGGGTCATCCTGCTCCAGACAGGTAAATAGAAACATGGGACTGTTCCAATTCCATGGGTCCAAAAGGAATGGTGTGTGTTTAGTCCTGTCTTTATCATCCTACCTGTGCTGGAGATATTTTCCTTACTGCTGGGTAAGCCCAGATGTACACCATCTGCTTGTCTTATGATCTTTGACATGATTGAGAGGCCACCAAAAATACCCAGTGATTGCATACTTTTCGACTGACTGGTATAAAAGGAGAAGATGTTAATAATCAAGTGAATAATATTTGCTATTTTGGGGCCTCCTGAATTTCTTGGGAGATATATTTTGAAAGTAGAAGCTAAACATTGTGTGTGCATAAGCCTTTGCATATATCTCTTCCCTTAGCCATATGTTTGAATACACACAGTTTTACATGAAATATAGCAGAGTCTATTTTAGGTGTGTTTGAAAAAGTCAATAGCCTTAGATTGGCTGCCACAGCCTGCTCTTGTCAGCCATTTCAGTTCTAACTTTCTGTGAAGTCGCAGGGTCTTGAGACCAAATATCTGAATTGCGTCTTATACCTCTTGGGTAAAAAGTAAAAATATCCTTCTCGGTACACTTTTGAGCAAAATTCTTCATCCATTACCCTTTGGAGAGAGCTTGCCTCTGCAAGGCTGGAGTGCCTGTTGCCAGCACGGAGATCAATGGGAGCCCAGTCCCTCAGCATCTTGCCAGAGCCCCGCTCCAGATGTCCGATAAAACTCCACGGGGCTCGTGCTTTGAAAAGAGCGTGGGCTCTGTGAATCGCTGTTGCAGTAATAAAATTGCACCTATTCCAGATCTTGTCTTCTCTGTCCAATTAGAAGAGCATGTTTTCTGCTTAGGGTTTGTAAAAGTTGGCTGACCAGCTGGGTTTCATTCCATTCTCTTTTTTTTTTTTTTTTCCCTTCTCCTTTTTATTCGTTTTCTTTTTTTTTCCCGTTTTTTAATATATAACATTTGAATCGATGTTCAGTGCCGTTCCCTTTGATAGTTCATATGCTGGTTTATGAGCATGGCAAAACCAAAAAAGGTCAGATAAAGGTTAAGAAAGACAGTTATCAGGCCTGTATAACTGAGGTATTTTTAAGGCTCTGCTAATTGGCAGCACAGTTAAAGCATCATTCATAAAATAGTGTGCATTAAAATGACCATAGCCATTTTTAAGAGAATGGAGATTATTCCTTTGCCGAAAGGATTAACTCCACCTTCTCATCACCGCCTTTATACTGGGGTGTTTTTCCATGGGAGAGAATAATTTTGGGCATTTTGCCTGCAGTATCCAGGCTTAGACCCCTCGCTATTTAACTGTTACAGCTGGCAAAATCTGGGACTGAGAATGTAGCCATCTAACATGGCAACAGCCAGAACAATAAGACAGGCAAATCTTTTAAATCTGTATTTTATAAAACATCTGTTAAAGAATATTAAGTCAGAAGTTCTGTTCACATATTTGCTGTGTTTCGCTTATTAAACTCAAAACATTACAGCTTGCCTTATTTTTCTTAATAGAATTACTAACCAGGCTTAGGAGAAAGACTGGGAAAAAAAATCATGCTGTTTTTTTAGCCTTCTCTGAAGCCTCTGGAGTAATGACCCAGGCATTCTGGCCCAAAACCCCGGCAGATTTTACAAGGGCTGCTGGTTACATTCACCTGGTTTGGAGGGAACCGTAACAGATTTTTCTCCTGATGTGTTTGCCCGCGTGCTGAAACGCTGCCATAACCCGTCCTCGTTCTGTGGCCAGCCCGCGCGGCAGCCGGCACTCATTTGTCTTTTGTCTTTCAACCATCTCTCATTCTGGGTCAGCAAATTTTGGTTTTCCTGAGAACTGGAGTGTCCAAATCAACATCTCAAACCTAAACTAAAACATCTGCTGGGTCTCATGTGCTGGCTCAACTGGCAGGAACTATAAAACAGGGTGAGGACAGTCCCAACTTAACCCAAATTTTCCAAAATGTTTACAGTGTGGTGGGTCAAACCACAAGAAACACAGGCTCCAAAGTGGTTCTTCCAGGTACATTCCTTGCCAACCACAGCCATTATGGGAAATGCTGGTGATACTCACTCTGAGGCAGCCTCTAAGGATCTCAGCTGTGAGTCCCAACAGAGCAGCGGGGTTGGAAAAGCCCCCACGCCGTCATTTGGTGTGTGGAGACATGCCCTCAGGCCACACACTGGGAAACAGGGCAGCATTCATGGGACTCCAGGCTCAGGCTCACTTCCTAACCCGAGTTGTTGGACGCTGGTGGATACCATGCAAATTCATACAGTTGATACGTATAAAAATGGTTTATCCAAAAAAGCCTATTGTTAACTTTTCCAGCACTAGTGTGTACTAATGACTGGAGTGGCAGGGCAAACAAATGCTTAGAATGTTTAAGGTACACATATATCCTTGTGTCTTGCTGCCTTTCCCTGTAAGCTGACAGCTTACAAATGTCTTATTGAACTGGATTCCTTAAAATGGAGCAGATACTCCTGGGGAACAATTTTCTATATTTTATCAGCCTTGTTAAAAAAGGGCTGTAGGCACTTGCGACTGCTGGTAGAGTCATATTTTAAATATATGTTTTATGTAAGAATTTTATAGTTATCTTATTCCATCTGAGAAGTATAGGTTTTGGTTTTTTTTTTACCTGTGCATACCAAAGAGTGACTAGCTGTTTTATTCTGAAGTATGTAAACTCAATAACTACATATATAGACTTTACTAGATGCTTTACTAATTTATTGTGGCAATGTGGTATTTAGACCACTGTATAAGTGAAGTTTGCCAGTACAGTTAAAAGAAATTAGAGACACCATCATTGCTAAATCACTTTACCATTCAAAGAAGAACTGTAAACATATGCATTCATTTAATTATAATAGTACCAATTATAAGAGAAATTGTAATGTCGAGAGTAGTAGCTTTTATGTGATCATAATAATGGCATATATTTATCTTGGTTTGGCAAGTTAGGTCTTTCTTTAATAGTTGGCTTTGCTTAAATAGAATGTGGTTTGTTAAAACCCACACTAACCCCCACACCCTTCCATTTGTCATTGCCCAAATAATGAACAATAATCATGTGGTATAAATGATTAATGTATACATGGCTTAGCAAGTATCTTTGAGGTTTAGAAAGTGTTTTTATTTTCATTCTTGCGCCGGACCGAGCTGTAGCCCAATTACATGTTATTCTTTGGTATTGGATAGGAAATCTTTTTGCTTTGGAAGAAGTGATAGGAACTTGAAGCCTGCCTGAGTCCACTCTCTTTGAAGTCGATGGTAATTCCAGTGCCAGCCTTCGGAGAAGCGAGCCCATTGTTTCTGGGGCAGTTTGCTTTGTGCATGTTATCTGCTAAATCGCAATTTAATGTCACGTGTAGGAGCGCCAGAATCCCGCATTCCGTTCCTGAGCAATTAATAGGGTCCATGCAAGGAACATCCCACGGAGGTAGATGTAAGGAGTCTTCCAATTATCGTCTCCAGATAAAATAACCTCACTCAGCGGCGCGCACAGCAGCGCCTTTTAACATGCGCCTGCAACTCCCAGCCTGAAGTTTAGCAAGTTCTGTATCTCGCTTTTATTTACATCTGATTTCTTTGGAGCCTAATCAGTCCCAGTGATAAAAAAAACAAACAAACTCTTCCCTTTCAAGATTAATTTTTAAAGTGTCAGCCGTACGCGACTATTTTCAACAAGATTACCCCACGCAAATGAAGGGGGCTTTATCTTGGGCGCTGCAGCGAGCGGCACAATGTTGTCACCGCGCCACAGACAATGCCACCCATTTATAAGAGGATTCAAAGAGTTAAAAAAAACGCATTACTTGAAACTTGATATAAAACCTGTGGCCAAAGCAGGCTATGGGCTGGAGCACTTGATTATTCTTTTATCAATAAATAAGAGTGGCATACAGTTAATTTCAGCACTGTAATTGAGCGGTGCATTCTGGGAGGCTGCAAAGCACTGTAAGATGAGGAAATGTTTTAGAGACTAATCATGAGAAGAAAGGAGCCTTTCATAGCCTTTATGATGCTGTTGTCAGAGCTAAAGGCAGATAATGATTCAGTAATAATGGCACATTGTGAATATTTAAGCTGAAAAGATTGGGACAAAATGAGCAGACATTGTTGGTTTGCTAAACTGAACAGTTGGTCTTTGGGCTCCAAAACTATCTACAACTCAAATTTGGGGCTCAGAAGTTGCAAAATGAAAAAAAGAAAGATGTTTCCAGGACACTGGCCTGGCACAGGGATTGTGTGTTGAGCCTGCACAGGGCCTCTTCGCTTACTTTGGAAATCTGAAATTGATAGTCGAAGGAGTTTTTTCATGACTCTCTGAACTGACAAAGTACAATACACTGCAGACTGTGTAAATCTCCCTCCACTTAGGTGCCAGAAGAAATCACTTCAGAAGAAAATCAGTTTTAGTAATGACCTAAAATATTAAATATAGAATGGAGAGTGTCATATTACAAATAAGTCGACTCATTTGCATTTTGTCTCCGGGGCATTGGTAGCGCTATAAAGAGACATGCAGCTGAATTTATGTACATTGTCTTTTTTCCTCATTACTACATTCTGGATCTGTTAGTTGTCTTTCTTTAAACATCTGTTAAAAGCAGTTTCATGAAGCTGTACGTTCCCATATGTTTGGGAATGGTATCAAAGCGTTGAGCTTTTGGCCTCCTTTACAACCTTTTGTCTCACAGAAAAAGGTGGATGAGCTCCGGGGTCGGATTCTGCCAAACCCTAGGGCCAAAAGCACTGTTGCTTTCTGTAGGAGCCAGATAAGTTTTCTTAAAATGTAAAAACCAGCACTGATACAGACAAAGAACATTTCAGTCCTGGACCCTGGAATCAATACTTTTCAAAGTTTTTTGTTTGTTTGTTGGTTTTTTTTTTAATAAAAATTGAAAATTTAAAAAGAAAACCTAGAAAACCCAAAACTTCTGAGGCTCTTAGGATAACTTTTAGCCTCCATAATTTTTTTCTGCATGTTAAATCTAAGAGAATTCTGAAAGTTTGCCTTTGTGAGGACCGGCAGGAGAAACCATCTCCTACACTTTTACAGGCACAGTAAGCCCTAATTTATTATTATCTTTACAATGACATAAACTATTCCAGCCCCAGTATTTCTTTTCCAGAAATGCTTTTCATGTGTACTTTCACACAAAGAAGAAGAAACAAACTCCTGCATCTATACATCTGTTTTTCCTTGAGGAAAAGCAATTACTTACAATAAACAGCTTCAAAACTTTAATCAAAATACAGTTAGAAAAAGTTTATCTTTTTGCAAAATTCTTTTTAAAAACAAGCTCCGTGTTTATAGTAACACTCATTTTTACCCATATGCTTTGAATCTGTGTATTTACTTAGCTAGGCAAAATTTTTAACTTTTTTTCCCCCCCAAGTCTTTATTTTTATAGAAAAGTTTCTTACAAAGTCATTTATCTATTAAGAAAAATTTAAAATCCCAGGACCAGGTCCTTCTCAGGGGAAAAGAAGCATTGCTGCAAGAGTCCACAGGCGCTGCAGTTGTCTGCAATAAAAAGAGAAACCCAGTTTCTTCATGGTTTCCAGGGCCCCAGTCCTGCATACTTATGCACTTACTTCACTTAACTACTGGAAATGAGATCACCCGCAGCTCTGGTGTGAGCCTCTGCCTCGCAGGGAAGGGCTGCACGGGGGGATAGCTCCCGCTACCAAAACAAGCTCCAGCAGACCCTGCCTGAGCCTCTGGTGCCCTTTGCCAGGTAGACAAACCCTGCCAGGTAGACAAGCCCTCGGTGGCCTGGTTTTGCATCGCTTTGCCGGCAGCTCGTGGGCTTGGCACGAGCTGTACGAGCCTATCGGTGTTTCTGGGGCAGGGACCGAGGTGTGGGTCAGCTCAGAGCGACCACAGCAAATCTTTCACTGGGACTTGCATGATGTTATCCCTTTCCCATTTTGCTCTGACTTGTCAGTTTGTTCCAATTCCCCAGGTAAAAAGCCAGTTTCAGTCTGAGGCGCTGATTTGATTCAGCGTACTTGGGTTACGTCTAAAGACTGGTAACTCTACTCTTCCCTTAAAGGCTTTCTTTCATTTGCCTTGCAAAGCTCAGCAGTCTCCCTCCATCTCCCACTCTGTCCTGGAAGCACATTCGGGGCTCAGTGTCCAAGTGCATCATGGTCAGATTTCAGCCAGCACAGTGGTAAGGGGTTCAGAGCTCTGATTTGCCCCAGCAATGAGGTCTCAATCATTAAATGAAGTAACACTGCTAAATTCAATGAAGATCTGGCCCACAGATCCTTTGCCAAATGTAGTCAGATCTGGATGCAGAATTTCAATATCCCTAGTGCCTGGGCTGCTTTTGATCTTCCTTACCCAAGTGATAAAGGTACAAGAAGAACAGATTAGCGTTGGTCCATCTTAACGTTTAGGAGCCGTGTTGCAGCTCCAGTACAAATTGCAGCAGCACGTATAATCCATACTAATAGCTCCCTGCAGCAGGGAATTCAAGGCACAAATTTCCCCTTTGCTGCTGTCATCAGAGCCTCCAGTTCACGCCGTCAAGAGAAATTCATAATTGTCAAGTGCTCAGGCGACCAAGTCGGCGCAGGACAAACAACAATCCCTGATTTGTTTGTTCCGCCCTCTCTCTTCCTCCATCCAGGCCATCCGAGTTGTCTGAGAGCACTTCACATGTTGCCCTTGGCCGAGGACAGCTCTGCCTGGAGCATGTCCAACTTGGCGTGGAGATGTTCTAATAAAGCCCCCAATGATGCTGGTTGCCAGTGAGGAGGGGGATGAGGAAGGTGAAGGAGAAGATGGCGCCAAGGTCATCGTGTTTTGGCCTTATAGCAATGTGCTTTTGCAGAAAGACACGTTCCTCTCCCGATTTTACTCTCGAACGCCGCTCTTAACAATGGTGATGATAATTTCATCAGTGTCGCTGATACTTGATATTTCTCATTTACATTGCACGTTTCATCTTCAAGGCTCTTGAAGTAATGAGCTAATCCTCACAACATCCCTGTAAATATTATTCCCCCCTTAAAGAAACTGAAGCAAGGAAGTTAAGTAAATAATGTACGCTATTTATATTATGATGGCTTATAGGGGTGCTGGTGAAGGTCAGGTCCTCCTTGTACGTAGACATTATATAAATAAGAATCTATATAAGTAAACTACTCCTTGACCTGATGAGTTCATACTTCAAATATACAAAACAAGCAAAGAATAGAGGGAAGGGAGCCCTATCAAAACCCCAAAAGGAGATTAAGTGATTGAACCGAGGTAGTGCCTGGAGACTTGGGCTGAAGGCAGCTCTGAATCCCTCTCTGCTGTGTGCATTTGTCCTTTCTGAGACAAGAATTGTAAATCCTGGATTAGCAGAACTTACTTTTACTGGCAGGTGACACACGTGACTTTAAAATGTTTAAAAGACCTCCATTTTAATGAAAACATATTAGTATCAAGGTTTAGATTCGTTATAAATGTAGAATGACTTTTAGGTGATAGAGGGATGGTAACTCACTCTTAGCTCTTAAACAGCTTTTGGAAAAGTTTGTCATTTTCTCTTTTTGGCCTTTTTTAGCTGCTGAAGAAATGCAGGTAACAGTCCATTAAAGCAAAACTGAGGCTATTGTCTTAATTTCACTCCCAGGACTCAAAACTTCAGTGTCCAGCTTGTGAAACAGAAAGGGGTTTCAGTGGGATGAGGGTCAGCAAGCACACTTTTTTCTGGAACTGAGGAGAATTATTTCTTGTTCCTCATTAGCTGAGGCTTCAGTTCAGCGAAACACTTAAGCATTTACTGAGCTTTCAACGGGAGTCCCATTGCTTTTAATTTAGAAGAATTTACCTTTGTCACAACCTCTGCTTCGAGGCAGTGGCATGTAAGTACCGGCTTAGAGTTAGGCATGTGTTAATTGTTTAAATATGTTTAGCCCTTTCCCCAAAGCTGTTGTGAATGTTTAATGCAGTATTTACACTAGCCTTAGCACAAGGACTTGCGCTGTAGGACTGATGCTTAAATATATACTTGCTCTGGAGTATGTGTCAAGTGCGTCGCTTGAATTTTTAAATTTCTGTTGGGACTTGACTTGAAAGTTTTTTAAGGGAAAGCACTCTTCAAAAGCAAAATGTGATTTAACATTTAATAAAGGCAACTATCTGCTTAAGCCACGGAGTAGTTGGGAAACTGGGAGAAGCCCTGAACATCTGTGTGGTGGCAGCAGCACAGGACACAGCTAAAGCACCGCTCAAGCGCCTGATGCCTCACCACAAATGCAAGTTCTGGTGTGCTAAGAGCTTAAATACTGTCATGAGTAGTTACCCTTCAAAAGGAGAACGTGTGGAAAAAATGGCATGTTTGGTACTTCAGGAGTTAACAAAAGTAAGGGCAAATCCACTTAGAGAAAGGCCGGGGGGGTGTGTCACTTTGATACAAGGATTCATTAAAAAATATCATTAGTTTATTTTAATATAGTTATCTTGTTCTTATTTAAAGGAAGAGGTTACATGCAGTATATTTAGGGGATGATTTTATTTAACACTTGGATGCGTTTTGCTCTAAAATGAATGCTTGCTCAAGAGTCTAAGAAGGCTTCATGGGAAGAGCAAAGCAATCTAAGCCATATGTATTGGGCAGTTTGCCAGTTGTTTGCCAATATGCCCAGGCCACCTGGCTATATATGCAGCCAAGTATGCCATTCTGACTAGCCAGCTTTAACCTTCAGGCTGCTTCTTTTTCAGCTCTTAGGAAACTCTAAAGCCCTCCAAAGCGCGCTGCGTTTCCCCCATGCCAGTAGTTTGTGTGCATCCAGACGCAGGCTGCGCGGCCGCCCTGACCAGACAGCTCGCAGCACCCATTTTCAATGAGTTCGCCTTTTGTCTAGAGAGCGGTTCAGTAGCGTTGAACCCGGGCCATAAGATGAGTCTGGAGATAGCAGACTGAAACCTTTACCCATATGCCATAGTTAGACACTTTGACTGACAAGCCACAGTTTTTGTTCCCAATACTGTAGAGACACTGTTTTACGGGTGGGGTTTAGGCAGGATTTTGTTTAATGTAGTTCACCACTATAATTTCTTTTCCCGAGTATTTGCATGAATTGTAAGAGAAGTGAAGCATTTAGCATAACTCAGGCGTTAATGGCATATTGTTTCATTATTGGGGTAATTTATTTAAATGTTTATTCATTAAATTTCACTCCCAGCCAAAAATATCTCAGCATTCTATTAATCTTTAGTTACATTTTGGGTTGTGGGCAAAGCCTAAAACAAGTACAGTATCCATGGCAGCAATTTAACGTTTAGTAGATATCAGATATAATTAAGCTATTCTAAATATTGAAATTAAGGTAGGGAGAAAAAAAAAAAAGACTATATTCAATTCAGTAAACACAGCATGGGAAGTTTTGGTGCAGCAGCCAGCAAAATCTTTAACTGCATCCAAAGTAAAGGGTGTGCAGTCTGTAGGAATTGTCTCCTGTTTTAATGGGAAGGAGTTCGGGAATGGGATAACGTGGGGACTTTCTCTCGCTTTATAGCTGTTGGTAAATACAGTGGAAGAGCTGCGTTTGCGGGCTGGGGAAGGCAGCCGTGCTTCTCTGGGACATGTGCTCGCTGCCTGCTTTCCTTTACGGAGGAACGCGTATTTTTTGGCGAGCACACGCGCTACAAAAACTTTCTGTGCTCCGATCTGGAAGCGGAGCCTGTGGTTCAGATCGGAAAGCTCCAGGCAGAACTCGCTCAAAATGGCCACGGTTTCCTCCCTTCGCACACTGAAGCCATAAATCTGACACAGCTTCGTTTCAAAAGATCCATGAACCTGAGGGCCTGATATTTGAAACCCAACTTCTCCGTTTGCAGGTGGGATTATTCGTGGAAGTAAGCGAGAGCACGCAGGCATCTCGCCTCCCGTCCGATCCCCCGCTCAGGTGGCAGCAGGACTTTTTTCACAGCCTGCAAAGCCGGGCATGGAAAAACTGACACCCTCCCTTATTTTTTTAGGCACAAAATTGAAGGTTAAACAAAGGAAGGGAGGTTAAGGCTTTTGAGGAATAAAAAAAAAGAAAAAAAAAGGAAAAAAAAAAAAAAAATTGGGCCCCGAGGGAAACTTTGCCAAGTTTCCCATGGAGGCCGAAACGAGCAACTTTACGAGGGAAGTTTTGCCGCGCTCGGCTCGTCGCACATTGTTCCCATCGCTTTGAAAGCCAGGCTGCTCCCGCACCGCCACCTGCACCCGCGCCTCTCCCAACAAAGGCAGCCCGAGATCAAACGTGGAGCCCACCGGCCCTGCGATTTAATCCAGCAGGGTTTGCTGTTGAGTTGCATTGAGGTATTCTTTGTCCCTACAGGCGTGCTGCCTTTGGGGAGCCAGGCATATTGAATTGCTTTAAATCAGAGCCCACGCTGACATGCTCAAGGTATGCTTTTTTGGGGAGGCCCGTCTTGGGTTTCCTCCATGAAGGAACACGTTGTGGATCTGTGAGTTATTAGCAGAGCGTCGGAGCCGGAGTCGCGCAGCATCGGTGACATTTTCGATACAGGCCCAGGGAAAGGCGCTGTTGCAAATGCACAAAGACAGACATAAAGGGAGTGGGGAAGTGTCCCGGTGGGCTTTGCAGTCTGGCAGGTGAGATGCAGCTGCAGCCACCCCATCTGTGCTACCTTGGCCTGCTATGGCTGTCAGCATAGGTAACTTGGGCTATGATGGGAGAAGCAGAGCAGAAATTGAGACAGAGAATAAAAATTAAGGTTAAAATGGAGAATAATGTTCTATGGGCATTTTGGGGATACTAACAGGTCACAAATTTTCACTTTAAGCGTTCACTGGGTCCCATTTTGTGTATTGCACTAATACATGGCTGGACAAATATACCCACTACAGTTTGTATCGTTTGTTTACTCAGCCTTGTATCAATCTGTGGCGATTTCCATATAATATTTAATCTAAGTGATGGGCTTTGGGCCCCATATTAATGGTATCTCTCCTATCACACGCTTTCCCATTGTAAATGTGTTTATTGTTTTTCGGCGTGGGTGTGCGTCGTGCACACCCGCATTCTTTCTACATTGTTACTCTCTCATTGTCTTTTTATTTATTTGGACCCTGTTTTGCCTTCAGATAAAAAGATTAGTCGTAAATAGCAGCTTTGTCATCCAAGAATTTCCAAGCACTTAAATTTTGAAAGGTTGCTCGTGAAAAGTTGTTAAATGGGAGCATTATATTACGGTATTATATTTATAACATTAAGTATCTGCAGTTTAGTTTGATTGTTTCTCGACAAAGCTTTTCTGTGAAAAAGGACTGAGAAAAATGAGGACTGTGTATACTCCACAGTTATACCAGCCTCTGAGGACCAGGTATTTTTTTTATTCCACCATTTCTCACCATCTTCCTCCTCCAACAAACCTTCCTCCCATCCCGACCACATAATGTATTGCAAATATGCAAAAACACTAAGGGCTTAGTTCCCCTCTGCTTGTAAACACAGCACTCCCATTAGCGGTGAGGCTGCCCATGCCTTTCAGGGAGAAAATGGACTCTGAAATGCTTGGGAGAAAGAGCAAAGCTCTAATTCATGTGTCTTGGGTTGAAAAATTGAACCCACTCTGCTTATTTGCACCTCCATGCCAAAAAAAAAGTGCTGGTGCACTGGTCACAAGTGCAGATGAAGCAAACTAATACGGATTTCCGTGGTCTAATAACAAACAGGGATGTTCAGATGCTGTTGCCAATTCTGCATGATTGACTGTTAAGTCCAGAGAGACAACCCTGTCCCATTGAAATCAATAGGATTTTTGCCGTTGGCTTTCCTGGGACAAAGATTTCATTTCCAATAATCCACCACCTGATTTTAGGCATGTCATTTAGTAACTGATTCACTGCCAATTTAGAGGAGAAACTTCCCCTACTGAAGAATGTGCTCTCTTTTTTCTTTTTTTCTTTCCTCCCATCCCCCCTGCTTTTTTTCCCCACTGACTTTCCATTTAGTAATAGTTCTTTCACAAAAGGTATTCGTTTTCTTTAAGGTTTTTTGTCTTGTTTTGTTCTGTTGGGGTTTTTTTGTTGTTGTTTTTGTATTTTACTACATACCATAACATGGGAAATGGTCCCTCCAGGCATGACTGTTTGAGACAAGGATGTGGTAAGTTGAGGATCTATGTTGTTGTGTTGGATTTCATCACGCCTCCACACATCCTTAAAGCACTGTGACATGCACTGACTTGGAAAAACTAATCCACACCTGGTGACAGGCTACATCACCGTGGCTTAAAAAATTTCAGCCTCTTCCCTCGTGTACAGGAAGGGGTCATGTTCCCCATGCCTGCCGCAGGATGCTAACAGATATAATAGTCAGGACAGGGAAACAGAAGGATCTGTTAAAGGGAGTTGTCGTGATAAACAGGTGTGATTTTCAGGTTGCTACTTCAGGGAATCTCAGGAAAGGAAGCTGGGTAGCCGAACCCCAAGCAGATGGTAGGGTTTGTCTTTGCAGAAGGCACAGCCTGAAACCAATTTTGACATGGTTACACTGAGGCAAACCAGAGTTGGCTCCACAGGGTGGTTTAGGACTGTAATGGAAAACAGCACAAGCTCCACAACTTCTTAGAGTTTTTTATTTAAATTTTAGGTTGTTATAAAGCTGATAACTTTTACGGGGGTGTGAATGACTACAGGCTGTTGGGAACAGCCTTGTCACAGTCCAGACTCTTTTGGGTACATAGGTTCTCCAGCAGTGCCAGGGTCTGGATTAATTCTTGGTCTCCAGTTAGCAGCATGGGACTGTTCACA
The DNA here is from genome assembly GCF_030490865.1 of Poecile atricapillus. Lineage (NCBI taxonomy): Eukaryota > Metazoa > Chordata > Aves > Passeriformes > Paridae > Poecile > Poecile atricapillus. Next base: position 31,492,549 of record NC_081255.1, read on the forward strand.
CAGATTTCCACGTCTGAGAGCTGATAGTTAAAGTTTGGCATTTACAGTCAAGTATAAGTCTATGGAGGATCTACCTGCAAGAGACTTCTAAAATCAGTAACTTGAACAGCACTCCAAAAAAAGAGGAAAGAACAAGAATTCTCAAACAGAATATAAATTACAGCAAAACATGAAATTAATAAAAATAGACAGCAAAAACATGTAGTGTGTTAAAATAAGAAGTCTTTTTGTGTGCACGCACAATTTATTAATTTACAGTTGTGTTTCTGGAGGCAGTATTTCTGTTCCTGGCTCTCAGTTACTTCAGTATAGAAAAATGTCAATTTGCACTAAAATTCTGTCACCATTGATATCAGTTTTATCACAGTTATTTATAATCCATATACCAACCTGAATATAATTAACTGTATATAATTTGTAGGGCTTGCCAAATAGCGAACAGTTATTTGCTACCCAAAGTATTTGTGTAATTAAAAAAATGTCAGCTAGTGTATTAGAAACATTTCATACAGCTGGCTAAATAGTTCAGAACATATCGGTGAATAATATATTAATTCACTGATGTACTACATATTGAATAAATTGTTTTAATAAGTTAAATTGCGTTTGGCCCATTAGAGTTGACTCCAACTCTGCAAAGTATTGAGTCAAAGGCAGCTGAGGGCATGACAGAGGAGGCTTTATCAGGTTGTTAAATATTAGGTCTTGGGAGTACAGCAGTTAGGGGTACACTTAGGAGCACTACTGAATGAAGAATACAGTTCTCCAAGACACTGTTCTCCCGAGGTCATTCAAATGTGGTAACTGGAACCTTTCTAAGGCATAAAAGTACTTTTGTACTTTTGCAAAATCAATACGGTGCCGTTAATGTGAAGTTCACTTTCCCAGCCTGTAATTACTAAGGTCAATATTATACAGTCATTATTAAATGAAAATAAAAAAAAAGTTCCCACCCTGTATCTAATCAAATTTCAGGTTCTGTGTTCTGTAAGTTCGTGTTATAACTTCGCCTTGTTAACGAGGAGTTTGTGCAGCAGCGCTGGCTGCGCCGTGCAGCTACGGTGTCTAAGTGCTTTCCCATATGGTGAGCTGTGCCTGCAGCAGCATATAGCACTTCTGTCTGGTGTCATGCTCCCCTCTCCCCAGGTTTTATATGCCTAATTCAGTACCAAGGCAAGTTGAGTTAAGGGGGAAATCGAGCCCCTGCCTCGCGGCCCCTGTGCTGGCTCTCTCACTGTCCTTTACCTGTGAAGATCCTAAGGCAAGAGGCCTTGGGAATGAGTTCCTGTCAGTGTTTTATGTTGGTATCAATTCCATGAGATCCACAAGAGATTTTGTGGCTTCCTATTGTGCTTCTATACTCTATTCAGAGCAGGGAAGCAGTAAATTTAGAGAAATAGTAAAACGGGTGTCTGTATTCTCAGTATTTTTAATAAAATCCAGTAACTGGCGTGTTATAAAGTCATAAACCGGTACAATTTTCACTGCAATGTCCATTCAGAGAGGGCTCCTGGATCGTGGCAGTGATAAGCAGGCAGGGCTGTCTGTTGGGTTACTTATCCGTGGCACCAGGATTGTCTGTTGTTCAGATGTGTGAGCTCCGGCCTCGGTTTCCGTTCACGGTTGCCGTGTATCATCGCAAGAGTGATGATAACGCCTCTTCAAGGTGGCATTATAGTGACAGTTTAACATGGCAAACTTCTGCTTGGCAAACAGACAGCGACTGTTAGCCAATATTGGCTGAGACTCGCTGATGATACTACATAGTGTATCCTTAAAGAGGATAGTTCTTTGGACTTGATCCCGCTCCCTTTTCTCTCATGTGCCTCTCAGTCCAAGGAGGAAAAAAGAGAGCAGATAAATGTATCGACCCTCCTTTTTATGGCTGCATCCACCTTCCTTTTCACAGGGGTATGCAGAGGAATGGTTTCCAAATACTGGCTTTTTACTGTCTTTCTTTCTAGGAAATGGTCTAGAGTTTGCAGAGTCAGAAATCCTACTTCTGAAGTGCTAAAAAGGGAGTTTAGCATAATGCTGATCATTGGGAGCTGTTTCTTCTTCGTGAGAGACTCAAGAGAGTGTGTCCCAGTGAGCCCTGCCAGGCAGCATGGCAGTTCTCCCTCCAGTGGGTTTTTGGGTTAACCAATTTAGGGTAATCTCTGGCCTGTGCTCAGTAACTCAGCCCTGAAACTGCAGCTGGAGACCTCAAACATTCCTATTCATTTGCCCAAACATGCTGTCATATCCTTCTTTACCACTAGAGCACAAAATCCAGCAGCCCACATGAGCTGCTTCTCAATCTCTACTGTTAACTTCTAGTAAATAATGCATTTAGGATTATTTAAAATAGTTGCTTTTTTACCATGTAACTTCATTACGATGCTCTCTGAATGCCTGACAGTGAAATAACTGTGAATTTTAACAAGCATGCTTTAAATAGGCGGCTTTATGTATAAATGTAAGTTAACATCTTAACAGGAATTCCATTTTAGCATCTATCGTAATGTTTTGATGATCCTTCTGATACCTTCTGTGTACCAAGAGTCTCATTCCTCAAGTAACATTGTGTTGTTAAAAGGTTATTCTTATTTTACAACCTTATTTTGTGAGCTTGGTGATGCCAGTGGAAGCGTACGGGCCCCGTTTCACACAGCAGCACCTGTAACTCACGTCCTCAAGAAAAGGGAGTGTGCAGGTGTGCAGATGTAGTTTGCTGATTGTATTGAGACCTCTTTGTAATTCCTGCACAATTCTTCTCTCTTGATCTAAGCTTTTGGACTCCCTTTTGGCACCTGGAGGGCTCGGCACGTTCGTTTTTGTGTGCTTTGGTCCCAGGCTGCCGGGCATGTGGATGGGTTACTACGTGGGTGGAAGCGGAGTCGCGCCGTGCTCGGTTCAGGAAAAACATTGCTCCAGAGCAACTTTGTCTTGGTTTGTTTTGGAAGGAGCCGTCACGGATCTTGGCTGGAGACAAAGCTGTCAGGGTGAGGGTCATGACGAGCTGTACGATAGTGGTGAGGCTGAAGGAAAGCCGGTGTCACGAGCCAGAAAAAGTGCCGGCCTGAAGCCGAGCAGATTTACTTTATCCCCACCACAGCTCAAGTCAGATTGCCGTCTTTACTGCTCCGACAGGAATTTGCCAGCCCTTCTTAGGTGCCACCCCAGACATCTCAGGAAGATGAATCTTACCACGTGCCAGCAGGAATGAGCAGGGACTATTCTCTTTCCCAGAAATACATTGCAAATTGTTGGGCCAAAATAGAATGTGTAAGTAAAGCTTAAAGGTAATCTCTGCTTAAGCACTGACCCCGGGCCTTAGATTTATAAGCTTATTCCTGCTGTCCCACCATAAAACTAAAATACCCACTCCAACATGCAGCATTTACATAATAGTTTGGTGCAGCTTTATGAATGTATGTGCTCATATTTTTCCGCTTGCTGTGAAAAAGAGAGACCTGAGGAGTTGATTCAGCCTGGCTGTTCCAGGGCAGTGCAACTTGATCCCGCTATTGCAGAAGGTGGACTCATCGCCTGGGGAGAGTCACATCACTTTCTTGGGAATGCCGTGAAGAAAGCAGCTGTAAAGTGTCTGTAGGGCTGCCCAGCGAGCAGCTGTCTCCTGGGTGTCCTGGCCATGGCCCCATAGCTCTGCCTCCTCTTCCTCCAGGGAGGAAGATGGGGCTGCCTCGCATTTGGGCAACACCCGCTTGGGGCAGGACAGCTGCTGCTGGGAGCTGGCACCTCAGTTTTTGTCCTTTAGGGACCTGGAGACAAGCGGAACCCTCTAAAGTGGATAAACAGCTGCAAAGTGAGTTTTGCAATCAAACATGTAAAATATGTAGTATATAAAAAAGAAAGTTATTAAAAACTTAAGATAAGATCAAAACATTCCAGACGTTATGGTCTGTTCCTGCAGAGCTGTGTAAAAAATGCTGGAGCTTTACAAAGGGGAGCAGCAGAAGAGTTCAGATATGTCAGATATTTTGGACCTTGCAGCCCATTAACATAGCAAATTAAAAATAACAGATGATAGTCTGACTCCTGAGATCATAGCATAGTACTGGTTTTAAAGGCAGAAAATGTTTCTGATTTTTCACAACAAACTCATCAGGTTTTTACAGAAGATTTTCAGGGGTTTCTTGAGTGCTTTGCTAACGTTGTGACTTTCAGTATAAAATATGCACTAGGATTTACACCCTAACCATACACTTTATAATTGGAAAAGGGTGTTCCTGTGGCTGAGATTCAGCTGCAAAATCCATGGGATTCAGAACCAAGCTTTCATTTTGAACTGTGGCCATGCAATCTCCAAATTAAACATGAAAACACTAGCTAAGAGATGAATATAATGAGTGGAACAGATGATCTGCAGCAAACATGAGATATTTCCTTTTAAATTATGAATCATCAAAATCACACCTATAGTTATTATTTTCCCAGTCTCCATGGAAGGTCAAAAGTGCCATCAGCTAAATGGATGCAAATCTAGAATACTTTCAGTGAAGTTACTGAAACACACAGCAGACTGATTGCGTTGATGAAGAAAAGGAGATGAAAGATATATGGCCTTTTTAACACGTTCTTTCCATAGTGTGAATTGTTTTAAGGTTTATTTAATCCTAATTATATATATATTTATATATATATATATATTGGGTTTTGAAAATAATTTCTTTTAAACCTGTTCTTTCAGTATACGATCACATATTTTAAGGGACGAATTTGGGACTTGCCAGTTGCAAAAAGCACCACTCTAAATTGCCCAGCTTTAAAAGTCAGATGTCCTCAAATACCATTTGAAAAGATAACTTTTTTTTTTCCCCCCAGCTGTGCCGTAGCCTCCATATCTTACTGTCAAGAAGCTTCTTTTGGGACTGAGACAGGTCACGTTGGAAGTCAGTGGCTAATCAGCTCCCACTGCACACTGTCTGCTTTCAGCTTGAATTATCTTAGGCAGACATCCTGGCTAGCTGCAACACAAACCTCTGATGGCTTAAGCCTGAGAAGACCTGAGTTTGGCAGCCACTAAGTTAGCGATGAGGAGAGGAAAAGAAACTCTATCTCTTCTGGTGCTTTTCCCGTCTTGGTTTCCCCACTAGAAATCAATAGGAAGGTCGATAGTTGGTTTTGAGTTGTTCGCTACATGCTGGAGTTTTCTGATGTAAACCTTGAGTGTCTGGGTTTCAGACGCTCTAATGTGTCAGGAGGTTTGATAGCTGCCACTGCCATCCCAAGTTACACTTTATTTCCAGTGACAGCCTTTGTAACATGAGAAAGGGATGAATTCAACAGTTAGAAGTACAGATCAATCTTAGACGCTCACTGCTCGGGAGGAGGGGACAGGTTAAAATTTTTAGAGGAATTGATTATGGTGTTTTTTGAACTATATGCTGAAAAAATGCTGTGTGAGTTAGGGCTACATGGAGGTAACGTAATTTTTTCCCCAAAGATACTTCCAGCATCATTCAAAACTCCATGAGCTCTGGGTTTCTTTGCTCACTGCTAAGTAGAAATTACTCAGCATGAAGGTACAGTGGCTGGGGAAAGTTTTTCTTGATTAAAAAACTCCCATTCAGGGTTCTTTTGTTGGCACTTCCATAACCAGAACAGCTAAGATAATAAGAATATTGCATAAATGGTATTTTACAGCATATAGTTTCTCTGTTGACGTGAAGGACCTGAATCCATGAGGGAAGCTTGAGCTGTGGCGGGGAAGCTTGAATTGTGAGCAATGCGCAGGTCTCTTCTGTGTTTATTGAGTCTTACAAGCATTGGTGCAAGAGTCATCTCCTGTGTATCTCTGTAATACGGATTTGTCTTTTGGGACAGTTGTTTTGTGTCTTTCTGCCTCACCTGTTCTCATCTTTTGTCAAATCTCCTCAGCAAGAACCCATTTGCCCTCTTGCTTCTTGAGTGACTTGGTTTTTTATTCCTGAAGAACATGTCATTGGTGGGGAAGGTTGCTGCAAACTTCTACTACTGCAAATTTGGAGAAGGGATAGATGGATGTTCACCACACAGCACTTCCTGTGCAATGAGACATCAATCTGTAATTCATCTTCTACTCTTTATTCACACTAGAGGAAGTTCTGTCCTTGGGTCTACACATGGGCTGCATCAATTGGCTTCAGTGGAGAGCAGCTGAAAGCTAAGCCTGGACCATACATATTTGAAAAGTACAATCCAGACCTCACAGTTGCTTTTCTCCCAACAGATCTGTTGGTAGCCTTGGCAAACATTTCAGCTAGGGTGTCCATAGAATCCGAGGCAAATGCTTAAGCTGTTCTGCCTTACATAGACATTAATTGCAAATGTGATTTTTAGCTCTAAGAAAATCAAAATGTTTAAAGTGGACCTAGAAAAGTCTTTGAAAATTGTGATGATACATCTTTCATATTACCAAAATGACACTGTTATTTAAAGCAATGAAACTGCTCTTTGAATTCTATCTCAATATTTAACCAATAATATTTAAAGATGTGCACATGAAGCAAGTATCTTACCCCAGTACACTTTTAGATATCAATCATGCTGTATTAATTGAAAGGATTTGGTCTAATCTCATAAAGAAACAGGCAAACTCTTGGCTTTTCTCTAAAGTAAAAATATATCACTCATGTCATCCATTACTGTGCTATAATTATGGTAAGTGAAGCAGAACAGAATCGATGGAGCAATTTATCAATGCATTCCCAACTATTCCTGCACAGCTGACGTCATGCAGCTGCAGATACTGTCCTTCAATATAAAAGATACCCAGCAGTGTCAAGACTTTATTCTGATTTACTCCAGCATAATATTTTCATATTTAATATTGTCATTTCAATTATGGTTTAATTAATTTATTTCATTCACTATGAAATTACACTTAATTAGTTGGCTTTTAATTTTTTCCCCCCAAATTAAAATTTCAAAAGGGCAAAAAAAGAGGGAGAATAAAAATCCCAGACATCATTTAATTCAGACTTCAAGGTCAAAAACCCCTTACAGTTTAAACTTTATGCTAATAGAGCATAAACTTGATCTTTTCTGTTCCACTCTAAATTATTTCAAGATAAGAAGCAGAATATAATGTGTGTAGTAAGCATTTCCAATAGACATTTGTCTTCAGATATTAAATACTTCCCCAAAATGTCATTTTAATACTCAGATACTGTTTAGTACCTTCAAATATTTGCCTTTTTGCACACTCTGTTTTCTAAGTGTTGAGTTTTACCCATATATTATCTTTTTAAGTTTTATTCAAATAGGCTGACAGAGTTAGAGCCTCATGTAGACTAAACTTAGTGCAGCAGTCCTGGAGATAGCACTGTTTGTTCTGTAAAAACACTCACCCCGCATTCCTCCTCAAGTTATTAAATGTGTTTACACTACATTAAATATGAAAAATGAACTTCTTCAGCAAAGGGATTGTTTAAAATACTGGGAGAAATATGGCCAGAGTACCTTGCTGTACCCCTTGGCCCCGAGGAGCAGTACCAGGGCGCTTCTCTCGGCTCCTCAAAGCACTTCTCCTACTCCTGGGCCAGAGCAATTTCTGACAACCGTGCCTTTCTTCATCTGGCACAAAGTCTTCCTTGGGATTTTGGCACTGTCAGAGTGAAGAGCGTTGGGTCCAAAAACGCGCCGATCTCGCAGGGTGGGGAGAAGAAGGGAAGTGTTTGTTTACAGCTCACCCCACCATCGGGCTCTCTCAATAAACCACCCTTCCCTAAGATGTCTGGCTGCTGGGATGACTTTTTTCTCCTCAAACTTTTCCTTCTTTCTCTGGGAGAGGAGCACATGGAAAAGTTAGTCAGGAAATTAAAGCTGCGAAAGTAGTTTTTTCTCACACGACAGCTGCGGGTTTACGTGTTGTTGTGTACAGTCCCCCTGTCATCCCATTTCCTCCTTTGGAGAGGCCTTTGCTCCCGGTGGGGTTCCTGGGGCCTCGTTAAACAGTGATGAAAGGCAACACATCTCCTGTGTCCCAGCATCCATAGGGTCCCTGTTGTGCCGTGTTCTCATCATCAGGACCCCCTCATGGGTGCCTTGGTGAGGCTTCACCAGCACCGTGCCCTGCAAAGGGTTAAGGTGGCCAGGCAGCCCCATGGAGAGCACAGTGTCCGTCTTTCTTTAAAGATGTACTTCTAAACACCTGCAGGGTGGATTTCTGAAGGGCGAGTTTACCTGATATTACACGGTATTGTTTAATTTGGACTATATTTAACCAGCGCTGTGTTGAAACAGTGTCGGCGAGCTCTGAGAGCTTGCCAGGCACATTCTCAAAATGGTTGCCAAGCTGTAAGATGGCTGCCAAGGTCTGACTGCACTGAACAGGTCCAAAATGGTGACCAACTTCTCACAATTTTCCTGACGATTTTTTTTTTTTTTCCTTTTTTCTTTTCCTTTTTTTTTTTTTTTTTTTTTTTTTTTTTTTTTTTCTCGTGCGTGTGCGTATGTGTGTTTTGTTTTCCTTCCCAAAGTAAGGAAGATGCCGGACTTGGCACCGGCCTCTTGGCACTACGATTTATAGTGTCATCCAGAGATTCAAGTAGTTACTGTGTTCTTGTTTCACAGCACTTGGCAGAAAGCTGCCGAGGGGAGGACGTGAGGTGAAATAGCCGGTGTAAAATAACATCAGCGTTTTCCTTCCTTGGCTAAAAAGTACCAAACATGTTGGGGGGGTAAAAAGTTAAAAAAACTCCGTGTGGAAGGTAGAGTATTTGGAAAGAAATCAGGACAGAGCAGCTTCGACCAAAGCTCCAGACTTTCTCTTTGAGCTGCGTGTCTAAAGTGGTGCAAACTTTATCTTCAACAGGTTTAGGATTATTTTTTTATATATATATATGTATGTATTTTTTTTTTTTAATTTTTTTTCCCCCCCTGCATTTGTTTACTGGAGTTTATAGCAGTTTCTTTCTGGCAGTTGTGCTACTTAGCAGATTGAAATAAAATCATAAGGGTGAATTAAAACACACTGCTGTTAGTGCTGATTAGAATTTTAGCTTAGTGTAAATACCGGATGCAGTGTCCAACTTTTCAGGGACTTGGCATAGACTCAACAGGGATCTCCGGGCTGCAAAGGAGACAGTGTGTGCTTGCAAGCTTTTTAAATACTTGGATAGGTGAAACTCACTGCTTCTGCTGGCGTGCGAGCTCATTTGGTGCCTGTGTAATGCATTTTGTAGTCCAAGGTGGCCTTAAAAAAGAAAGGAAAAAAGCAAAGGATAAGAATAAAAGGCAAGTAGTTTAAGCTAAGAACTTTAAATGTATGGATTTGTATTTATATGCTGACCATCCCGTGCTAAATGCTTGCCTGTGCGTACAAGCAGTGAATATAGTCACAGCTACTTTTTGGATTGCACTTGAAATTAAACAGATTGCCTGAGGACAAGTAATTTTGAAAATACTAAATGGTCCTCTATGCAGCTGGAAAATATTTGTAGTTACAGGAACAGAATGGTAGATAGAGGCTTTTTCTTTCAATGTAAATACCTGCATTCAGGTGGATTACATTAGTAAAAGCTCCCTTTCTCATAGTCTCACTCTCAGCCCAGGTGTCAACTTCTGTCTATTAGGCGTTTTCTTGAATTACCTTGGTATATTTCCCCTGTTTAAGTCAACACTGGAAAATCAAGAATTATCATCCCAGCTGATGCGACAGCTTCCCTCCACCTGGTGTTTGGGCCATATTAAACCAGCAGCAGGACCCACTCCTAAATCCAAATACTTCATCTCTGCTATTGCACATCCTCTGCTAGTGCTGGGTCGATGGGCCACATCATTTCTCCTGCAGGAATGGCAGGACCCTGAAATCTACTTTGCCTTTATCCATTTGCTTGAGGAAATTCATATGGATGCAGATGTCTTTTGCAGCAGTGTTTGCTGTTTATATCCATATTTCTCCTATAACTTATTCCTTTATGTCTTCGTAGGGGTTATAAACATCCCTTTAGTTCAGATTCGCCCTCTTTCATTGGTAGCCTATATTTCCATCGTAGTTCCTTAGACCAGGGTATTATTTTTAATGATGTAATTTGAACTCTTGGTTCTGTGGTGAAAAGATGAGATTAAGACACACGGCTTCTGAAAAAAGTATTGGATACTGGTCAGGGCACATGGAGTTTAATTGAGCCAGAAGCATTTACTGAGTTTCTGTCCAGTCACCCCAGGACAGTTATATACCAGATTCTCTAAAATATTTTTCAGGATATTTTAACATCATACATGACCAAAATTTATAGCACTTCAAATTCAAGGGGAAAAAAAATCATGAAAAGTCTTGCTTATCAAAGTAATACAAAAAAAAGTGGTGTAGAAACTCCAAGTGAACCCTCTTTAGTGTTTAAAAATCTTAGTGAAGACTTTTAAAGAAAGATTGGAACAGGATACTGGTGTCGTGTTTTCAACTTCATCTCTCTTGCTGCCACTTTAATAAAAACCTGTTAATTCAAAAGATAATGTTTCATCTGCTTTAAATAAAAAAAAAAATGTGCAGCTTATAGGAGATACTAAAACTAGGTACAGCGGGCACACCAGCATAATGTGCATCACCACTTTCAAAATTGAATTTAGGGGTTCATTTTTGCCTTTGTGTTTGAGATCTAGGTAGATAAAACCTCATCATCTGCTGAAAAACTAATTTTTAATTACAAAAGTTGATAATTTGTTTATTTATATAAATATTAAAACATACCTGGTTTAAAAACTGAACCTTTGAATGTGAAAAATCTGTGAGCCATTAGGACACTTGTAGCTTATCCTAAATTATCTCTGGGCCATTTTATCCTGCATATTAGCATGGCTTCTACATGTAAAGATTGTCTTCTGATTTATGCATCAGTAAATTTTCTTTTAATTTAGGAAGGGAATTAGGTCTGTGGTGCTTTTCTTTAAGTAGCCATTATTAGTTCTAGATTCTGATGTCGTTATACTCTTGTATAATGACAACAACTCTACTGCAACTAATGAAACACTGCAGTGAATATTGTGGCAGCAGTAGGACTGAGAAGAGGCTCAGGTCTTTAGTTTACAACTTTTCAGACCTGCAAATTTATCTCCCACGAACAGCAGTGAAATCCTTCAGCAGCTTTTGGCACTTTTGCTTGTTTGTAAATTCTTCATGTACACATCATGTGCATCTGTGTGTGTCTGTGTGTACGTATATATGATATGTGTAAAAGTACTTTTTATATAGTAACTTTCTGCATAGGGCAACCCAAACAGCTGTTATTCCTTTTTATAGCTTCTTTAATCTATGTGCCAACAAGTCAGTTTACAAAATCTGTTTTGTTGATGACTGCTGCGATAATAATTGTGGTGTTTTGTGGCTTGGCAAAAGCCTGGGGTCTCCTCCGAGGACTCTTGCCAAAGCCTTTGAAGGGGTTGAGGTGGATTCACTGCCAAAATGAGTCACCACTCTCTATTTTATTTAGTGTCCTTCTGCCAAGGCCTTAGACACTTTCTGTTTTCATTCTTTTGTAGGCTTTCCTTCCCACATTGTGGTTTCCTTCACAGCCAGAGTAATGTGTTTGCCAGCATAGGTGAGAGAGTGTGGCTGACTCTCCAAATGCCACTGCTAGACTCTGCTTAAGGGTTAGTGGTTTAGCTATTGTGCTTTCTCAAAATGAATGTGCAAGATTTAATTATATGCCTATGAATTATAAATAAAAAAAAAAAAAAAAGGCTGCTGCATCTGATGCAGCACAGTGCAATAATCTAGAGTAAGGTCAAGGGATTTCAGAGGTCTGTCAGTGTTTACTCCTCCAAATCTCTGTGTTCTGCATCCTTTGAATTATTTTACTTGTGACTGTGCTGGTCAAATCAGAGATGAGCCAATCCTCAGAAATAAATCTTTTTTTTTTTTTACTTTTTCCTTTTTTTTTTCTTTGCCTGAGGCTGGCCTTTCTACTTTCTTCTCCATCCAGAAGCAGATAATGGTTCTGTTCACAGCAGAGAAACAGATGCATGGTAGTTATCATAACACTTTGCATGTCCCACCCAGATGTCTCAAAAAATTTGAGAAACCAAGATGAATGGATGTGACATTCTGACATCCTTCATACAGATGTGAAAAGTGAGGAACAGAGCAGTGAAGAGATTCAGCTGAAGTCACATAGGAGCTCTGCGTGAGGCCTGGAAACAGAACCCACATCATCTGACTCACTGGCCTTTGCTTTAACCACAAAAACTTCCTTTTCCCCGCTATACTGAAAGTGATATGGTTTGGCCTTATTCTCGATAAAATGTTAGATGTAGAGATGGCCTAGATACCCTTACAGTAAAATGTGTAATTCCTGCTCGGGTGATGTTGGATGAGTCATGGCTTATTACAGTATCTGTGGTTTTCTTAGTGCTGCAAGGTTTTGGGTTGAACAAGGAAAGCAATATGGGGATTTCAGTTAACTGCTAAGCAAAATTAGAGTGGAAAAAACACAGAGTTAACAGCAACATTAAGCTTTCCAAACAGGTTTTCTGTTGCTCATCAATAAAGTGCTGCACTCTGAGGTCAGCAGCTGGGTAGTGCAGTACTGATGTTCAACCCTCAGTTTTAAAGGACCTAAAGGAATTATTGTGTTCCCCAAAATCATGCTCTTAACTGACTCTGCGTTCACAGAGGTGCATAGAGAGGTGATCCTGCAGGATTTGGAGTGTCACACCTGTTTCTCCAGTAAGGCACTAAGCTTACAGGTGCTCCTCAGTATTTGCTATCAAGAAAAATTATTCTAAGTGCGTATTTTTGAACATTAAAAAAATACAAATGCTGCCAGACAGTGTAGTCCTTTGTATAGCTGTGGAGTGGAGCCAAATCAGGAGACGTGTTTTCATCCGTCCTTTTCAGTGTCATTTGCTGTGTGTTTCCCTCTTTCATGATTGCCTTCTCCTCTTCTTTGGAGATCAGCACAAAGGCTGAGCAGTTCTCAGTCCTGCTCCAGCCTCTGGGTGATGTAAATCTTTTCCTGAAAGTCTGGTTTAGGGTGAACTTCACCCAGAAAACGTTTTAATCTCAGGGATTTTCTGTGTCCTTAACAAAGATCTCATATCCCCTCCATACAAGGAACCCTTTTAGCCTTCATCCTCACACCTACACAGCTCCTGGGATAACCTGGCTACACCTGACCAGAGCTGCTTAGGATTGAGTTTGGGTTTGCAGATTTCAAACTGAAGTTGTAATTGTAAAGAAGAGATCTCCTTCTGTTTTTCAGTCAAATTTTAACTCGTGGTGAATGGATGAGACCATTCTTTTTTCTGTGTTATTCAGCATGGCTCCAGATCTTGTGTCCTGAATAATCCAGTTGGACTGGGTGATCTCCAGAAGGGAAGGGCAGGGAAAGGAGAAAAGGAGAAGAGGAAAGCAAGTGGAAAGGGAAAAAGGAAATATCTGTGATTTACAAAAATTTCCAGGGACAGATTGCATCCCTGTCCTCGGGCACAATATCAGAAGCAAGTTTTCTGCCATTCTTTATCAGACAATTCCTTGCTTTTAATGACTCTAGTAATCTTGATTTTAAGAGTTGTGTCCTTTTTTATTTAGAAAATATCTGATGTCCTGTACTCAGGTAATGATTCAGCTCTATATGGAGTCTGGGTGATTGTGACTGAATTCAGTTTTAGGTACAAGTTAAGGGATGATTTGTACAGATCAGCCGCAGCTTGCCTAGGTTATCTGTGGGTTATGGAATTTGCTTCACCAGTGACAGCAGTAACAATGCAGGCTTTATTTACAAGAGGTTTATAGTGATACCACAACTGATAGAAATCTCTGTAGTTCCACTGGTTTTAATGGAATTATTCCAGATCTAGCTGCAGATCTGATCTGTAACACAGCACTCCACATTTTAAATAACCATTACAGTTTAGAGGAGTTTAAGTAAATTCTGGGACTCAGTGCATAGTTATCACGGGGAGAAAATATTATAATTAAGATGCAAACCCCCACTTTTCCAGAGTTAAATTAGGATCTATATTTGTTAGCAGCAGCTAGACTGAGTCAGCCACACTGGGGAAGATGCAGAGACACCATATATATTTATTTCCCTTCCCTCTTGTACTGTTTTTAAAGCATTTGCTGAGTTCTGTAGCTCTTACTCAAAATTAGAGAAGTAAAGAGACAGAAACATTTTTAGATCATGTGGTATATTCTCCATCCTGTAAATGCACAAATTGAAGAAATGGTTGCTTTACAAGTAGAACAGAAAGAAATCTTTCAGTTCAGTAAAAAACTTCTAAAACACAATAACAGAGCCTGGACTATATCATATTAGAGAATATATTGCTTACCTCGCTGAAGTAGATTGAGGGTATTCATGACCACTGGTGAATTCCCTGGTGTGTAGTAATCTCTGATTATTTGCACCTGAAATTCTTCACCAGCATAATGTTCTGTAGCTGAGGCTTATATAAAGTTCAGTTTTTATTAATTCAACCTTATAAGCACAGTACTTGGTTCACATTCGTGATTATAATTATTTATTTAAGTAGAAAGAGATATCTAAAAAACACTGTGTGGATTATCCTGAATCTCAGAGGGCTCTTTTATATACCATATTTAATGAGCAATCTACTTTGGAAAATAACTAGATTTATTGTGGGTAGCAGTCCTTTATCCAAGTGATGTGATATAAATACAGTGGAAGCCACTTTTTAAATTATTACAATAATAGGAGCACTGAAAGAAATAAAAAAGATTTTTTTTTTTTTTGGTATGGCAAGCCATAAAATGTACAATGGTGCAGCAGAATGAATGAGTGCCTGTTCAGAAGGGAAACTTTCTGTGCACCAGAAGGCTAACTGCCGAAATAATGGAGCCATTCACAAATATATTTTTTTGTGTAGCAAATAATAAAATAGTTGGACAATGAAGTCTCCTCAAGTGCATAATAAATAAAGAAATTAACCACAAAGAAAAAAAAAAAAAAAAAGAAAAAAAGGGAAATAAAATTCCATCTTCAGGATCATGGTTGAATCAATTAGAAAATGTTTGTAAAGGCTGATCCTTTGCAAGTCTGTGCGTGCCCCAAAGGCTGCTGATGCTCGCAGGATGGAGCCTTTTCTGGACTCTTTAAAGAAGCTGAACCCCAAGTGAGCGTCAGTTTGGGACACTCTGTAAAAAAGGAAATACTTAATCGAGCCGGGAGTTTCGATCCAGTCTGTCCTGAGCACATAAATACTCAGCCAGCAATTACTCTCTTTGCTGTTCTTCACATTCAGCATTAGTTTTGGGCACTTTTTAAATGTGTTCCATTATCTATGCCTAAAAAAAGGGGGCCAGTACACTATGTATTTTATCACATTGCATTATTGACACTGTAGTTAGAGCCAAGGTGGTATTTTGTCTAAATCATATCTTTCTGTGGTTTACGTATTTATTAAAGGACTTAGATGCATTTAATATATTCTTTCCTTCAAAGGTTTGGAACGAAACACAGTGAACAGAATTACCTTATACTTTTTTTTTTTCCCCATTTTTATTTATGGCCTTTTGGAGCCAGAGCTCTGAAGATTTACTCTTGGCAGGAGACTTAGGTGCTGTTCTTCTCCTGCTCTCCTGGTCAGCCTAGTAAATTGTGAGCTCTTTGAGGCAAGGTCTCTCTGGTTTTTTTCCTTTGCTTCAACAGAGCTCAGCAAAATGGAGATCAGCAGGGTGGCAGCCTTGGGTACGGTCCTGACCAAAATTAATCCTGGTCAGAATTAGTCCTGATCACAATTAGTGATCCTGGACTTGGCAGTGAGGTCCCTGTGCAGGGGTAAAGGATGAGCCCTCTCCTAGATGACACAGGAGCAGTCTGTAGGTGTTTCAGCAGCTGCAGGTATGGGAAGAGTTTCTGCTTGGATTATGGTACCTGTGTAAGGCTGAGAAAGCTGCAAAGTCAGATATTTGGTGCATTCACCCCTCCAGTGTCCTTGCTTCTCAGTCTCAGCAGCACAGAGCAAATTGTCCTGGAAGATGTCCTGGGTATTGCTCTTGAGTAAGGAGTAGCGAAAAGCCAGGAAAGGATTTTGCCTAGTGGGGGAGCACAGACAATCATAATTTATTGCAGGCTTGCCTGTCATGACTAATGGACTCAGCCCCTATTAACTGTGCTGTGGCACCTAAACCGACTATTTTTCTTCAGCTTCTTCCCTCAATTTGGACCAAACCACATCCCTAGGAAGAAAGACATTCTTCTTTTCTCCGGGTTAGATTTCTGGGGTGTGAGATGAAGGGGGACTGCAGGGACACAGTCATAGTTGAAGTTAAATGGCACCATCACTTTTGCCCAGAAGTTTGAGTTTCAGGGCACATATATAAAAATAAAATGGTGTAAACTCTGTAACACCTCTGGCTGCCTTCCCTCTGCCGCCCTTCCTCACTCTCCCTTGCTATTCCTGTTTTATTTATCCTGCCATGATAAAACTAGGATCTGGCAGAGACTGGGCAAACTGGGGCTCTGCAGTGATGTGCTGAGGGCTGCCCATAGCTTGGTTAGTCAGGAGGACAAGCATTCCCACCTTGCTCCCTGGAATGGGCTGGGTGCATCCACACATCCATAAAATCACAGCTATCCCAGAACAAAGCAACACACGGAGCTGGGAGACATTCACAGGAAGGCTCTGTACTTGCATGGACTGATTTTATCACAGAGGTTATTTTGGAACTTCTTCAAGATGAGAGAACTGTTGTAAGAGGATGGGCCAGGCTTTCCTCATCATCGAGCGCTGTCGGGGGCTGCAGTGCCATGAGGAACTGGGGTTTATAACTAACTTTTTTTCAGTTTTAGACACTTATTTTTAGGCTTGGGTTTGCTAAATGAAGAAATTCCTCTTTTGGAACCAGCATGAAATATCCAATTTCTGAGCAGGTTCACAAAATTATTTACTCTTGATAAGAAGCTTAAGGGGGGGAAAAAGCAGCCTCTTTCAAAGTCTTACAATTAGTTTTCTAACTAGATCATGGGCTACATAGTAATTTTAGGAAGGGAACATACTTCACATTTGAGGACTAAGTTAAAAAACCCTGAGTTAGAAATCCATAGGACAGAGACATTTCTGCTTTATTCTTATGGTTTGGCATCAAACCAGTCATATGCAAATTTTAAACTGTGCTGCTAAATAGTTAAATAAGCAGATCTAAAGGGTGCAGAGTTCCCAGATCCTTTGTAACATCCACACACAACTAATTTTATATCTTCTACCAATACATTTCAAATCACTTTTCTGATTTTATTGAAGAAAATGTCTGGAATTTTGATAGGAAGGACTTGAAAAAGATAGTTGAATCTGGATAAAATATTCATAGATATAAGAACTTGTAGTTCCAGGAGAAGGCTGCTGGGTGCCTTCTTGACTGTTCTTCTAATTTCCTAATTTCTGTTTTCCCTGTTTTCTGTGCTGTGTGTTTAAATAAACTCTTCTGGTTCTGTCTTTCACACATCATTGCTTTCTGCTTCAAAGGCTCTTTTTAAAAACTTACTCTTTGGTTTCATTTTCTTTTGAACATGAATTGGGCTTCACCAAACACTCTATACAGCTCACACCCACAAATCCTGAGAGCAGGGTCGATTCTGTCTACATGTAATTTTGTGTATGGAGTTACCCTTTACTGCACTGGCTGACAGAGTTTCTGTTTTCAAAATAGTTTCCTTCATTGCTCCTTCTTTTATCAATCCCATGGTTGGGGCCACAACTTTTCCTCCCTCGTCCTCGTGGAAAACAGACCACACTCCAGGTTTGCACAGAATCTCTTCCACCATATGTTTTTAGTAATTGTATAGTAGTGGGGGGAAACAAACCACTTTTCCCTTGTCAGACATTTCTAGCAACACTTTTTTTGTAAAGGCCTTCATCAGAAGTGGCTGAAATTTGAGACTATTCATAGAAACAGTCCTCAGAGAAGGTGAAGTCTGAGAAAGAAAACAGAAAATATGGCTAAGCTGTGATTGAAAAATCCCTCCTGAGCGTGCTCGTCGGAGCCTCGCCTCGCACCGCGAGCGCTCTTTGTTTTTGTGGCACTGGAAGCGGTCCGAGGGCTCAGCCGGAGGGAGCGGATGCCGTGTGCTGGCGGCTGCCAGGACAGCTTTCCAGAGGGTGTCATTTATTAGCCGCTCTGCTACAAACTTTGCTTTGCACTGGGTTATTTTTCTGCTGTTGCACCTGTGCCCTTTGGTGGGCAGTGGCTGTGTCTGCTGCCTGCTGCATGTTGATGAATCATATGGCACTTTGTGTGCCTCCCTAACTCCGTTTCCCTACTTCTGATTTGCTTTTCAGCCCTGATTTTTTGTACCTTGTATGGAGGTAAAATCTCTTGCCCTTATTCCTTATTTCTTCCACTTATTCTTATTTCTTCCACTGAACAAGTTACTGTTGGTGGCAACCTAATATCAGGGAATAAAGAAGAAAAATATCCCAGTTTAAAAATACAAGACACTGAATTGACAGAGGCAAACATGGCATATGCAGAAGGCAGAGGGAAATCAAATGCTTATTTACCTTTTGGGATGAGTTGTTCAGATTGTAGATAATCCCATTAGAGTAGGAACAATCCTCTTGGATGATGAGGTCTGTGCAGCACATGTGACCTTGGGACCAGTTTTGCTGAGGCACCTAAGTCCTTACCTGAGTGGTAATGGGAATTAGGAATAGTCTTAATATCATTAATAATTTCTGTGCTCCAAAGGGATTTTAGGTATGGGAGGAAGTGATTGAGAAAAAGGTAGAGCTGATTCTTTGCAGTCTTCCCCTGGTCTATAATGGGACCAGCACAAGGTCCTATAAATAGCTTTGAACATTTTAATCTGTAACATTTGGTGTAAATTGTAACTTTCAGAAACTTATCTTTTATGTGGTGCAGTTTGCTTTTATGTCCCTACTGTCTAATCTTATCTTCCCATGTGCTGAAATATAAAAATTCATTGCAATTATCTTTCCTGTAGTAAGATATCAAGGAGTTGGTACATTGTAAGGGGACTGGGTTGAAGTACAATCAACACACATTTTTTTGGATCTAAAAATACCAGTGTTCCAAAGGTCAGCTAAATGATAAATCCCGTTCTAAGTGTATATATAATACACATGAATGCACACTATAAATTTGTTTTATAGATTTTCATTGAAGTGCTTCACAGTCTGATGATAATTTCAAAACGTTTTGAGTTTATCTGAGGTCGCCGGTACAGCGAGCGAGGAGGGAGAGCGGCGACGGCAAAGGCGGCGGGTGGAGGTTCCGTCGCTCTCGGCCGAGGGAGAAGGTCTCTGCCAGTTTGGCTGTTGAGCATGGTGAAAATCTATCCTTGTTTTTCCCTAAGAAGCCAGTTGGACAACCAGTCTGGTGGCCAGAGTCACTCCTGTTGATTTAAATAGGAACAGGCCCTGGTATCGGGCTATTGACTTCCCCTTTGTTTCCCCGAGAGCACGTAGGGTGAATGTGTGCAGAGCGCAGCTGCTGGAGCTTGTGCTGCCTTTCCTGTGTGGACAGTGTGATCCATAACCCACAATTTAACAGCCTTTCTAGCAGGGCAAACACAGAGATTCTTCTAGAAGTACTCCCAAAGCGCTGTGTCCCCTCTCGTGGTCTTTTTCCTTCCATGGGAAAAGGTGGATTCAACCAAGGCCCTGTAAATAATATAATTTCCTGGAGGCATTTTTAGATGCATGACTGCTAAAATGGATTTCATCTAACATACAAGGAGAGGAGACTTTTATTCCTTTCCAACTGGTACAATTTATTTAAGTTTGGTGGTCTTGATATGTCTTTATTAGGAGTAACAGTTAAAAAAGAGGTAGCGGTCAAGGAAACCAAAGGACTCTCATCTGTTTCTCAAAATAATAAGTATTTTTAAGTAGACCCAATGTTTCTTGTACCGAACTAAATAAAGCATTCCAGAGTAAAATAAACATGTCTTCCCGTTTAGGCTTTCATTGCACAAGTCCTGTTGAAATTCGTACTGAGAGGGCTTGAGAATTTCCCTCCCTCCCATAGGCGAGCCCAGTGTCCAGCATTGTGTCCATCCTGCTCCGTGCTCGGGGACAAACACAGCTGGGTGCTCAGGTTTGTGCTCGCAGGAGAGCTTTGCAAAGAGCTCATCAAATGGAAACGCCTCACGTGCGTCGTCTGCGTGACTGTGAGGAGCAAGTCGAGTTTTAACCACGCTTTCTGAAGTGTTACAGGCAATACAGTTGCTCTTTTCACTGGGTAGTGCTTACTTTTCTTTGGGATCACAAATATTTGAATACAATTATTCAGTCAGCTGGACATCTTTTCCCCCCCATTTCTGCTCGAACAGTAGTAGAATTTAGTGTTGATTTAAAAGACTGTCTGCCTTAAAAGCAGATTGCAGAGTTTGCACACTGTGAATTGTAATTAAAGTGTAAGGGGTGCTTATTATGTCAACAACTGGCATGAGAACCCCCGAGCAGCAGGTGACCCCAAACATGTGACGTTTGTGACAGCTAGGATCCTTCTTTCACTGGTTTAGCAATCTGAAAGACCAAATTGAAAGAAGCCCAGAGGCTGTATATTTCATTAAGTCCCAAGGGAAGTGTGGGATACAGCTTCCTTCTGCTTTGCTGGGACGTAGCCAAAAACTTTCTAGAGGCTCTGTTTTTGACAGAGGCTTGCTGAAAGGGGGGGGGGGAAGAAACCTTCCACCAATCACCCATAGGACCATAAATTTGACATTTCCCACAGTTTCTTTGAGGCACTGATGTTGCTGTGTCAGCAGTATGTCCCGAATCTTGTGTTGTATTGTTTGAAAAGGAACAGTCAAACTTTCAGGGGAACTGAAATGTTTTTCTTCATTGTCCAACAGCTCCTCTGCTGCAAAAAGCCACAAGGGTTGTAAAGCACACCTCTCCAAACGGGGGCTGCTTTTATCAGCAGTGGGTTCAGTGCAGGCCAGCAGAGCGTGTGCTGCTCTCTGACGAGGCAGAACACTTGATAACATTTCATCCATGTTACAGAGCAGGCAGGAGATTATCAGATATACCCACATATGACCTGATTGCAGGAATGATAAGGAAAGGATCCTCGTGAAAGCACTGCTCTAAGTCTGTCCCCCGTCTAATTCCAGTTGGGTTATGTCAAGAATTATCTTGGCCCAAAGGCTGAATTATATGGTTTGAAACGTAGCCTGTAATTTATTTTTAAATAATTCTGAGTTTCGTGTTAAATGGATTCTTCGGCCTCAGACCCTGCCCACCAATCTTTTTCTGGGTGACCTGTGGTGCAGCTGGAAAAGCCATGCTCTTCCTGAGCCTCCACGGGAGAGCAAGGAGCACTTCTCTGCATGTTTCAGGACAGGAAGGCTTTTCATCTTTGATAAGAAAGTTGACTTAATTTTTTCCAAGAGGTTTGAAAAACATCAAATGCCTGCTCGTTCTCTTCGTGTGTAGTTTGTTGGAGTCACACACTTAGTGCTCTGTCCATCCACACTGCCCCAGCGTGTCCTGCCAGCTGCTTTTTGTGCTGCTGAATCCAGATCCTTCACTTGTCTCTGTGGCACCTCAATCACATGATGGTTGAGAGGTTTTCATGCTCCCTAGGTTAGTTTACATTTATATATGTTTTTAATTAGTGGATGAGAGGTTTAGAATCCTTGACTCGCAAATGTGAGCATTATCACTTCTTCCACTGAGCTCGTAAGTGTTTCTGGTCAAGTCACTTAACCTGTAGTCCTCATCTGCCTAGAGAGATGCTACAGTAACCAGCATTTTATAAAGAAAATAGATCAAACTAGATAAAGATAAAATAAATTTAATAGTACTTCTTTTAGTACTTCTGTTTCAAAGGAGTATTTTGAGAATTATCGTTGATGCAGTTCTTTGATCTTGGATGAAAGATGCTTTAGAAATGTAAAATATCTTTGTTTTTTGTCATCTCAGTGGCTGTGAAATTTTTCTCAGAAACGAAATTTTGGGAAACACATGCAGAAGGTTTTGGTGTAGACCTGATTGTTTAATTTTTTAGTAGACTTCCAGAAAAAAAAAAAAAAAAGGGACTGGGTTGTTTGTGATTACACATAGCACAGTGTGTCAGTGGAGATGTAGGTAATCTGGAGTTCCTAATGCAAACTGTCCTCATTTTGACATCATATTCCAATTATACTAAAAAAATAATAGTATTACTAAAATGTTGTGATTTTGAGGGCGGTTTGGAGCCCTTCCTGCCCACTCTGTGTGTTCCCATCATTCTCTCAGGATTGTATTTTTATTTCTAACCCTACACTTGGAGCCAGTCGGACTCTGGAACTGAGACAGAATTAGGTCCTAAAAAGTGCTGGAACAGAAGCTTTGCCACCTCTCAGCTCTGGCCCAGGGCAGTGATCGACTTAATGTCTTTGCATTTGATTTCAGTGCATTCTGACCAAGACCTGCAAACATCCTCTTCCCTGCCAGCAGGGAAATGGTGAAAACACTGTTAAAAATGGCAGAGGAAGTTGTTGTAAGTCAATGAGATGGTTACATTTGGTCTAGTCGTAATTTTTGGACGACTTATTTCTTTTGAAAATCAGCTTCTAAGAGAACCCTTTCCCAAATGCAACTGCATTTACTTTTTTTCCTGCACTTTTAACTTTTTGGAAGGTCTGTTTCTGGAAAAAAAATAAAAATAAACAACATTAGTAATGTTTTTATCTGGGAAATTTTAGGGGTTTTTTTTTGTCCAACTGAAGTTTTCAGGCTCTGTAACGTACTGCTTGCTAAAAGGCCCACTCTACAATGCATTAAGTACAACAGAATATTCCTTTGCAGGATTCCCTTTGTTGCAGACATTATTTATGACATTTTAGTCAATATTTGCATGGCAGACTGTCCAAAATTATTTTGTTTTAGGCACATCACTGATAACTGGACCCATACTCTTTATCATTCTTTTACATTCATTAGTCACTCAGTAGTGTTTTTAACATTTTAAAACACTCATGCAATTCAAAGGAAAATAGATTTCAGCCAAAACGCCTTCAAAATTATCTTTTTTCCTTTGAGTTATTCAGCGATTTTTAACACTTCGTATGTTTGATGTTTTTTTCTTTAGTCTCAGCAAGGCAAAGTTTTTGCAGGCTTTGACTATGCTAAAGATAGGATTTTGGTAGAAAAAAGAAAAGTGAGGTAAACTGAACTTAATGTGAAAATGTTATCAGACGTGGTGTAAGGTGTAGCCAGCCAAAAAACCTGGCTATTTGCCTTCTGTGTAAAAGGTAGTTTAAAAAAAAAAATTTACAACAAAACTAATTAGCAGATATTCTAATGCAAGAAAATGTTGCTGTTAGTAAAGTTTCTTCAATATGCCAGAAAGCAGATGGTGGCAATGGAATAGCGTTTTCTTTTGCCAGCTTTTCTATATGCTTTCTAAACCTGCAAGAGCTTTTGCTATTCAGTATTCAAATTTCTGACACTCTATGATCTTTTTCATCTTAAAACAGAAATAGAAACTGAAACTTAAAAATGTAATCAAGTCAAGCTGTCTGTTCATCAGATCATAACCATGGCTTTAAAAGTTTGATTAAAATTTCGTCTGCGCAGTGTAGTTACGGGTTTGGAGAGCTCTGGACTTCTCTGGTTTTAAATTCCTTCCTCAAAATTTAGATTTGCAGCACTGGGACCAAGTGAAAATGGATTTAAGCTTGCATGTTCAGAGTCAACACATTATGCTGAATATTTTTTCAGGGGGCCAGCTATATTTTTATGCCCAACTCTCTCCTATATTTATAATGAGCCACTGTCCTTTGAGGTATAGATATAATTCCGTTTCTCCATGATTTATGGTGGTTGTACCTCAGATTCTGCTGTAACTCATACCGAGCCTGCAGGATGTTACCTCTCTCCAAGTTTTTACTTTCTCTTCCACTTGCATGGCTTACAAACACAGCAGAAACACAGACCAAGTAGGCTGCCTACCAAAAGGCTGCTTTTTTTTCTGCCCAAGTCTGTGGTGTTGATGCCAACATGATACTGATGCAAAAAAAACACATCCTGATTTTTATGGTAATTCTCATTTCTTCTTCGCAGTCTACAATATTGTGAGAGTAGAAACAGATCCACGGAGCAACAATCAGTGGCAATTCTTTGTGGGCAAAACCCTCTGACTTGACACTTGGAGAAAGGCTTCAGGCTGATGGCAATATTTCTGCAATTATTCTGGGGGAAAAAAAGGCAAAAGGAAAGGAGGAAGGGAAGAAAGGGAACTATCGAGCAGCTTTTTCTGCTGTACAATTTTATATATCTATGTATTTTTGCCAGCAGTTTAATTTTGTATATAGCTTAAGAAAACCTGAAATGGAAATTTTTCACATGCCACGTTGAACTCCTCGCAGTGCACAGAACAAGGAAAAGACATCTGCCAGGAAAAAAAAAAAAAAAAAAAAAAAGAAAAGAAAAAAAAATTTGGCCACTACAACCAAATATGTACTTAAGAGGGACTGAAATGGGAGCCAAGAGGAAAAGTGTCAGGTACATCAAAATAAAAGAGTTGTGAAAACGGGACTGCAAGTGTAGATCCACAATAAAAAAAACAGTACCTAAACTTTGCTTAGACTGCCTCATCTGTAACTTGATATTAATCTGCTATTGACAGAATCTCCATGGAATATTAGTTCATCTTTTGTTTATTTCTTAAATAGTCACACATATTTTTATTATCAACATCGCTTTTCCCTGTATGAAATAGAATAATCCTGAATAGGGAAAATGGGCCCGTTCTTTGAGATATTAGTTCTTTTTAAGTTTTCTTCGCTCTGATGGATGTATAGATTCCTAGTTGAGTTTTTGGTTGATCATAGGAAAATTTTACACCTGTCCTTTCGAGGAAAGAGAAGAGGGAGAGATTGAAAAAGGAGGAGGATGCGGCTCGGGCTTCTGCCCAGTTTGTTGGCATGGTGAAGGTTTTTCTTTGTTTTTGCTGGCTGATGAAACCTGGAATGGCTGAGGCTGTGGAGAGACCTTAGGAACAGGCAGAAATTCAGGAGCACTCTGATGGTCTCCACAAACAGCGTGGTTATCCGTGTGGTGTTAAAATGGCCAGCTCTAGAAAGCAGCTCATGAATCATGCGCTCTTTGTCGAGGGCTAATTTGGCTTTTTGATAGAGAGCAGTTTGGAAAAAAATCTGCTCTGGAAAATCTAGAGATCCTCCTTGGGCGTGACCTTGTAGCACCGCGCGCCTTGGCCGGAGGAGAGGCGCCAGCTCGCCAGCTCCTGCTTGGGATAAAGGATGAGGACGGGCAGTGACGCCAATAGCCTGGGAATACGCAGCTCCCCGCCTAGGATCCCATAAGGATGAGTTTGTCACAATAAATAAATAACAAGGGGATGGTGGGGGATAGAGATTAATTGGGTGGCTGTACGACCGCCAATGGAGTCTCACCATATGGTGGACATAATCCTGCTTTGCTGATGTTGGTTTTCTCACCAGGGTAAAACTGCACAAAAGCAGAACCTAGGGTCTTTGACCAAAGCTACCAGATCTTCTCATCACACAGGCTCGTTTCCACTTGCCTTTGTACATGAAGTCAGGCATTGCAAAACCAGCTATTTAGTCGCCCTAAATGCTGCTGTCGTAATTGTTAAACTGAGATAGAAAATACTCTGGAGAGAAATTCTTTCTTGTTTTTCAAAAAACCTAATGAGAAAAAGAAAGGCAAGTGAAACAGAAGCTGAGAGTGACTGGAAATATCCCCTTCTAGGTGACTTTGGATCCACTCTACCAAGTAATTTTCTACATAATGTAGTTGAAGGCTTCCTAAGTGGGCACTGCCATTGCCACTGTAATGGCTGCGTTGGTGGGAGGGAGACTTTATTATCCAGAGCTCAAAAGCCCGGCCCTGTGCTTTTTACTCCTTTTAGTAACTGTGCCTCTCAAGGCAAATCATTTAACCTCTATGTGCCTCCTTCATCCCTCCATAAAGTGGGCATAGTTATGCTCACCTTTCCCACAGAGGTGTTGTAAAGCTTAGTTTAATGTTAATAAGCTGTTTTAATTTTCAGGATAAAAGGATGTTCTATAAATATACATTAGAAGTAATAATAGTTTTAATGTATGCCATTATTTTATAACAGTGCTTTTCTAGTTTTAGAATTTTTTTAGTGGTTTGAACTTATTACAGGATCAGTTTTTGTTAATTAAAGATTGACATTCAGGCAAAATTTGTTGGATTGTTCTATAAATCCAGGTCCGTGTGCACTGAGCATGCCCAGAGCTGTGCTCACCTGCACTTCGGGATCATCAGGACGGCCCTTTGGCTTTTAAAACAACTCTTTGATGCATGTGCTCAGAAGTCTGATGGCTTCTAAATAGAATGGTTCAAATATTTCAAAGCACTTGAGATTCGTACAGTGTGAAGCAATTTAAAATTATTGTACTGCAATTAATTTTAAATAACTGAGCACTGCATATGTCTAGAAACCCGTACAGATCCAAATGGAAGCTCTCTAAAAATTGAAATGATTCAATAAATTTAAATCACTCTGAAGAAATGGATGTAAGTACTGTAAATCATTTTGTGAGGGGGATAAGCAAATTTTTTACAAGTGAATCTGAGGGTAGAGACTCTAATTAGATTTTTTATTTTGGGGTTTATGATGATGAAATGTAGGTTAATATATATTTCCTAGGGATATGAGGGCAGCTCTTGTTGATCCATATGGTTTCTTGTAGCTCTTACATAGGCTGCTTTTTTTTTATTTCCCAAGATTACAGAAACTTAGCAATCCAACTTTGCACATATTTTTTTTCCATTACAAATATCTTTCCCTCCAAATCTGTATAAAAAGACATGAGAAAAATATTGGTCCACAGCTAGAAATGCCAAGTGTATTTTTAAATGCAGCTAAAAAAAAAATCCTGCAGAATTAAAACTCTGTGCAGCATGGAAGCTCACATTTTGTAGAGCTGGGCTGCTCAATCAATATGAATTTTTATATGCCTCCATCACTGATTCAGGTATAACCTGTATCTGCAGGTACCAAAGTGGATTATTGCCTGATAGCTGTTCGTTAGCTGAGAGCATGTTCTCTGTCCTTCCCTTACAGATGTATTAGAAAGATGCTATCTCGTTGTAGGGAGGCTGCTAAAAATATTGATGCGAGACCTATTGGAAAGTAATGTCATTTCCATTGGCTCCAGCTCAGCTCCAGGAAAATCCGCGTGCCGCTTCCTCCTCCTGCCGCCGCGCCGCGCGGGTGCGTGCGGCTCCCAGTGCCGTGCTCCCAGCTCTAGGGTTGCAGTTCTTCCCGAGTGCCAGGGTCAGAAATGAGAAATTAGTGCTACTCTCCTGACCCTTCCGTTTCACTGTGTCCCCAACAGCCGCAGGAAAAATGGGACAGCGTGGTCTCTCCTCACGCGAGCGCCCGGCTCTGCTCTTGGAACGAGAGCGCTTCGTCCAGAGACGTGGCCACCTCTTGGCAAAGGGCTCCTGAGGGTCTGGCCACTGGTGTCGAGGTGTCACGGGTCCTCAGGGTGGGACAGAGCTCTTGGTGGCCGAGGGAGCCGCTCTGCCAGGCTACTCCTGGTCATTGTGGTCTGGGGAGGGAAATTATTGCTGGATTTGCTCCATGGCTGGTGGGCTCTTCCTGGCTGGAGGAGCCACAGAAAGCGAGAGGGGCCCCTCAGCAGGGTCTTCCTTAAGGCCTTACCTTACTTTTAGACAGTTGTCATTATCTTTGTCTAAAGGTCATGGCTAAATTGAATAAAAGGAAAGCTGTGTGTTCCTGTCGATGCACAATGGCAGTATTGACTTTCGTAATCCAGTTTGCTGAGGGGTGAGAGAATTAAATTAGATATCTAAGCACAGAAATTGAGAGCCTTTGAAAACAAAGATAAGGAGACAGCCTGTATTTTCCTTTTCCTGGGAGCTCTGGGCTCAAGATTTTGCAGGTGTGTCATCTGATCCATGGCTTGCATCGATCAAAACTGTGCCAATGCATATTTAATTAGCAAGGGGACCCTGGATGCATTATGGCCATCATCCCTATATTGAATGGACTGTCAGACTTTCTGAATGCCTCCCCACCCCCCCAGCCCCCCCACCCCCCCCGCTTCGTTGTTTGGGGAGCTTCTGCATTTTGTCTGAGCAGCTAAAAGTTTCTTTGTTTTTAGCTGGTGATGCATACAGCACCACTGAGGAGAATACAAACAAGTAAAGTCCTAAAGTGTTTATTTTGTCTAGGAAAAAGGGCTGAACCAATTTGAATCCTTTGGGTAACGGATTTTTGTATCTCTTGGAATTAAAAAAACACAGTCGCACGATGTTTACTTTAAGAATATTTTATTATAACAAATAAAATCTGTGCTGTGGGATTTCTTAAGGAAGCCTTTGATGACAATTTGAATTAAGTCAAAATTAACGTTTGCTACTGCAAAGGAATAAATAGAAAATGTTCCAGAAATGAATCAGTAAGCAGGAATCAAAGGCTGTAAACTGTTTTAAAAACAAACATTTAGAAGTGAATCAAATACTTGTTTGTAATATCAAGGAACAAATATGGGAATACACAGATTCCCCACATTCTAGGCTATCACACGATAGCAGTAAATCATTTATGGGCTTGTGAGAACAAAGAAAGTTGATTTAAAATGAAACCATTTTGATACAGCTTTAGGGTCTCGCAGCCTCTCGGTGAAGTTTCGCGTTCCTATTTCCAGAGAGGAGGGAAGGAACGGGGAATTTCTGCGGCCAAAAAAAAGTTAGACGGGGAGTTGTGGAGATCTTTGTTTGCGTCCACCTTGGTACAAAGCCGGCCCAGCAGACAGAGTGTTGCCTGATAAACAGATGTAATACACAAAGTCTGCTTACAATACCGAGCAACAGACTGTGGGCACATGTTTTGGGCTCATTCAAACTCATCAGCATAGTCTAGCTGGCTGTTTTGTTGCTAGTCTGCTTATGGGGTAGCTTAGGAGCGTCTTACTGGTGAAGTAACAAGGAGGGTTTTTTTGCCACAAAAGTTTTGTGGCAGGGGCTGATGGGAAAATCATTTGCATACATCTTGTTACAAAGGCTGACTACTTCCTGGCTTAGACAAAGTGTTGCCTGATAAACAGACTTAACACACAAATGTCTGTCTGGAATAAACAACAGCAAGCTTTGATTTACATTTCCATTATCAAAGATAATCTCTTTCCCAGTGTACAGGAATTAAGAGTCCTCGCCTTATGAAAAAAAAACCCAAAAAACCAGGCTGGCACCACAGGGATTTTACCAGTGCAGAACCTCACTGGGGAGCCGTGGGGATGGGGTGTATGGTGCAGGGCTATGGAATAAAACTGGGAATCTGGTGCGGGCACGTACATGTGTGATGGTGAGGTGGATGATAATGAAGCACTTTGAACTCCCTATAAAAGTTGACTTGAAAGCAATGGCTGGAGTAAAATGGAGAGCCAGGCCTTCCTTTAAAGAAATCCTAGTAGCCACCAAAATCGCCGTAAATAATAATTGTAGCATATATGGAGTGACCCCTGTGTGTTTATATTATAATGTATAATGAAGGAAAAGTGAGTGTAAAAAAGCCCCAGTCCTGGTTCTGGTTTCTGTTTGTTAATCCCGTAAGCTCACCACATAAGACTGTATATAAAAGAGCATGATTTCCATTTTATTTTATTTTTTTTTTAATGTATATAAATCTTTGGTAGAATCCATGCCCAAAATTATAGATGAAAAATTTATTGCATGAACACAACCCAGCCATATAAATTTTTTATTACAAATAGGGCTCTGAAACTTGAATAAAATATGTCAGTTTATTATACAGTATTCCCCCCACCCCCAAAACATGATATGAATGGAAAATTTAACTTCTGCACTTCTGTGATGCTTCTGCAAGGTGCTGGGCTGGTGGTGGAGGAGAGGAACCTGCTGTATTTCACTGCAGAGCAGGCTCAGCATGGGCAGTGGCAGTGCTGCCTTCCTCATCTGACATTGCTGGTCATTTTTTTTCCTGCACTACATGGGGATCACCTTTACTGTTTCCAGGATAGATGTGGCAGCTCGTGGGCTGCTCAGAGGCTCAGGTTCTGCTGGGGAGCGGCTCTACAGAGGTAAAAAATGATCTTGGCACCCATTCACTGGGTTTGCGCAAACCAGCAGACAATAAAGAGGGTCACTGCCACCCCAGTGAATTCCAGGCGGGATTCAGCCTGCTCTGGAAAACACGGTGTGTTTTTGGGAGAGCTCCACAAAGTGTCCCGTCTCTCACAGTCAGGTAACCATGGAGTGGTTTAGCCCTGGGAAGTGCCATGGCACTCCAAAGAGGTTTTTTTGGTGGAGGAGTGCAGCAACACTTCACCGTCTGTGTCACGGTCTACAAAAAAGAACAACATTGTCAGTCTGTTGACATTGGTCCTGTCCACGGGCCAGACTTTCCTGGGAAGGTTTTATTCTTTCCAAACAATGGAGCGCTCCCTTCCAGTGCCGCCAGCCCTGCTTCCATGCAGCCGCCGTGCAGCCCAGCTGGAGCTGTGCTCCTGCTGCAGCTGAAAAGGAAAACTGCAGCCTGAAAAGTCCAGAGCTTCCGTCCTGGAGCTGGAGGTCCCTGCCTGCGCAGGGTTTGGGATCAGGCAGATCTGGGGCTCGCTCGTGCTGGGGTAGCATATGCTTAAGGAACAGATCCAAAGAGGAACAGAGAATAGAGATGTGATAGGAAATGCTGCTTTGAAACACTAGCCTGTTTTGTTGCTTGGGTTTTGTTTTTTTCCTTTATCCCTTAATCATAATTGATTCTTGGAAGTAGAGAGTAAAATAGCTTCAACATGTTTTTTTGATCCTGTTTGCCATGGTTGTGGTTGATACCAGATCCCCTTGAGCTTCTCTTGACCAGTAACCTTGAGCCCAGTGCACAGACTCACTCAAACCCCAGCTAGCTCAGGGTTAAAAATTCCAACCAATAACTTTTCTCTAACTAAAAAAGCCCCCAAATAAAACCCATTGTGCTATTCAAGGTTAAGCTTCCTTAAACATAAAACTAGATTCCTTGGTGATTTTTTTTTTTTTTTTAATCAGCAATCTTAATAGTGGCTCCTCACTATAATATTTCCAACTCCATCTGAAATCATTTAAATCCTCCCCTTAATAACATGCACTTTATTGTAATATACAGATTCTTTGGCTTCCTACCAGCCTTAGCTTAAGGCACCAATGAAACTCGTTGCCGCAGGGGGCCGTGGATTCAAGAGGGGCTCGCATCTACTGTATATTTTGTTTTGTATGTTTTCCAATGGCTCTAATTATTGCAGGTGGTAGAATTTAACTGGCAGTGTTGTTGCTAAAGAAAATAGGCATAAAGTGTATACTGTTTTGCAGAGTGGCTATCAAATATATAGAAAAGAGAAAATCAAATGAATTGTTAAACTGCTCTATAGTAAGTGATTTTATTGATTTAATGCAAATGCTTATGAAAACGATCTTCCATTTATATCAATTATGTATGGGCAAAAATTAATTTATTCCTCTGGTCACCTGTTTGGCTAACTGACTCAGCAGGACAGACATTCCCCCTCCTGTTGTAGCCGAGCCCGCAAAACACTATACGTTCTGAAAACTGGAATTTGAAAGTTTCCATGTGCAAAACAACAAAAAAGCCCCGACAGGAGTTAGTGCCAACTGCTGAAAAAGCAGAGAGCGAGCGGTGGAGGCTGAGCAAGACTCCCTCGTCCTAGGCAAGACTGTAAAACACAACGGCTCTGATTTTGCCAATCCCTTAACCATGTGGCGGCACATTTATATGTGCCGGATCATCTGCGGCATCTGAATAAAATCAGGGAAGCAAAATTCTGCATATAAACATTTTGGCTAAGTGCCTCAACTCAGTCTTCTTATCTGGGGTTTCCACAAGATGCCACCTTGCATAACAATGCTGAGCACACGCTTGCCCAGTCCATGTTTTCGGTAGCCTCCCGTGATCCCCACCGCAGGATTGAGTGGCTTTAATTCCACCTCGTCCTGTGTTTCACTGCTCTGTGCCTCTCCATGAAGAATAGTGCTTAAAGCTGTGTTGTCTTTTCCTAGGAAATTAATATTTAATTTCAGCAGAAGGGGAGGGTTGCAGGGAAGCAGAATTAGGAGAAACACTCTCAGCAGAGCCGAGGTGATGATAAAAGGAGGAAGTTAAAGATTCAGCGTGCAAACAAACGTCCTACGGCCAGTGGAGCCCCTCTTGTGCCACTAGCCTTGGTGGAAAA
Organism: Poecile atricapillus; assembly: GCF_030490865.1. NCBI lineage: Eukaryota > Metazoa > Chordata > Aves > Passeriformes > Paridae > Poecile > Poecile atricapillus. The sequence continues at coordinate 31,524,672 of NC_081255.1, forward strand.
ACAGCACTGGAGGCAGACAAAAGTACTTTGTTTATCCCAAGCCAGGAGCAGCTCAGGCTGCGTGTGCTGCCCACCGGCTGCAGGGCTGCTCCGGAGCCAAGGTGCCAGAGCCGTGCCCGGCTCCCGCGGCCGCCACCAGATTTTAGGAAAGGGAAATATTCCCCCAGTCCCACATTTCAGCAGGAACCTCTCCAAATCTATAAATTTTTGTGGAATTCTGAGCCTACTTGAAACATAAAGCCCAAACTCTGACTGAGCCATGGCTGGCTGGAGGGAAAGAAAAACCTAAAAAATAAGCAAAAGGCTAATGCCCGCCCTGTAAAATGAAATCCGTTGAATGTTGATTTTGAATGTTAACTGAATATTTTACATTCCTAATATTTTACTTTTGTTACTACCTTTGCGGTATCGGAAACACGAAACTTCTTGCCAAAATCCAGACTACAACAGCACTGTGCGTGTTACCCCCATAGTGTATCTGCTGGCACTGATTTCAGCTTCAGGGAGAGATAATTCAGAAGATCAATATTTAAAACAAAATTGCAGAAGTGAGGATTTTTTAATTTTTTTTTTTCCCTGAGCTTCATTGGTGAAATTATTAAAAATAATAAATACAATAGAGAGGAAATGGATTCTGGGATGCACTGGGTATATATCACTTTTTAAGGGAATTTAATTGATTTTAAATAGAACTATCATGACTGAAGCTTTCTATGCTAAATACTCTGAGTGTTATATTCTGAAATTTATCAAGTTTTGTTTTGTGAGCACTTTTTTTTACTTGTAGTTTTTAATTTATACAAGATTGTCCTCTAAGCTTCTGAATGGTACCTAAAGCAGACAGTCAGCAGGTAAAAAAAAAAAAAAAATTGAATATTTAAAATAGGCATTTTCTTTATAGTGCTCTGCGGTAATTAAAATCTTCATTTGCTTAAAAGCAAGGAACCTTTTTAAAGCAATAAATTAGCATTGCTTGACCCAAGGTCACTAGTAGTACTGCTTCTTCCAGCACTATTAATACCTCAAAGAAAAAGAAGGGGTGGTGTTATGACTCTGTTGCAATAGAAGTAAGATTTTCAATTTAATCACAGTTAAGTGTCGTGACCTTTTGATCTTGCATTGACTCCTCACTGAAATGTGGTCAAATTTCAGACAGCTAATTCCAAACTCTGCAAAGTCAAGGTGAAGTCAGAAAATGGGTTTGTCACGATGAGGGGTGGTGTTGAGGCATTAGCAAGTGGTTTCATCGCCTAAGTTTTGTTTCACAGCGAAAACTTTTTCTGCAGGATCAATAAATTACAGAACAATTTCTGGGGAAAGGAGAAGAAAGTGTATTAATTGCAAAAAAACAGTAATTTGAGGGATTTCTTAAAAAAATATTTTTTCCCACAGGTAAAGGGACTTTTTTTCCCAGTTCATAGTGACAGAAATAATTAAGAAGGAAAATACTATTTGACTAAAGCTTCTACTAAGAATAATTTTTGGACCAAAGAGCAATCATCTTCACATAAAGTAGAGTCAATAAAGTGTAAAAAATGCAAAACACTCGTATTTACACATATCCTTTTACAGGTAATTTTATTATTTTAGGCAAATAAATTGTGCTTGTTGAGGAGTGTTAGCTGGGAGTTTGTGGGATTATTTTACACATGTTCTAAAGCAGGTCATCCAGTATCTGGTCTCACTTATCCCACTGTGAATCACCACCAGCACCGTGCATTTTAGGGATCTTGTGGTGCTGTAACCACAGTGAAAGTACGCCAGAAAATCAGCTCTTCCCTCAGTTTTGCAGATTTTGTTCCAGAAATGTGTAGCCAACAATCTCCACGACTGTGTAGGGTTGCTAAGTTACCTTTCTATGCCTGCTTGGAGATATGTTTTGAGACTTTACTATGTGTTGGAGTAAGGCTCTGGTTTGTATACAACATAGAGGCTGCATTATAAAAAACATGTAGGAGAGTCGTTTAAATATGCCTTCTTTAAAAAGAAGGATTCTCAAAGCTTAATTTATGCCAACACACACCCTGAGCACTCTGTGTAGTGCCATAAACAAGATTCCCTTTTTTTAAAATTTTTTTCCTTTTTTTTTTTTTTTTGTTTTTTTTTTTCTTTTTTGCTAGCAAACATATTACCTAGGCACGGGACTTTTGCATTATCATGTCCTAGTGCAACACTCCTGTCCTCAGTTTGTACTCTCAGCCTTTTGAGGAAGTCTGGCGCCTCTGATCTATTTTCCACAGCAGACCCTGTAATTTTTGGCTGTATTTTATGTTTTTCAGATTCAAGTCAATCTGAAAGTCCCAGCCAGCCAAGTGAAGCTGATATTAAGGACCAGCCAGAAAATGGTAAGTTCTTACCTGCTGCTCCTGCTTTGGGATATTAAAACAGCCCATATTTATAAAGATTTTTTTTTCCCCCCATGTCTAATATAAAAAGATGATTCAGAATAATTGACATGGGATGGCTACAAATAGGTTGTGCACTCTCCTCATAGTTAAAATGCTACTGTTCCATTAATCTAAGGTAGCATTTCTTTGTCCAGTCCTGGAGAGCAACTTTTTTTTTTTTTTTCCCCTTTAAAATTAATTTTAATTAGGGAGATGCCATTAAAGAGCCTGCTGTATGCAACCCTTATCCTTATTCCTCCGTAGCAAAGGCTTTCAGTCCCTGGGCCTTGAGTCATGACCTTCAGGGGAGTAGATACAACAGGAAAAGAGATCAGGGAGGTTCAGCTACAGCTCTTTGGTGCTTCTCTCCACATTCTCAAGTGGCAGGGACTGGAGTGGCAGCAGCAGAAGGACTGGGACTTTTGGGAAAACTCATATTCTCTAAACCAGGACAGATTCAAAGTAGAAGCAATGGCTTCTACTGAACCAATGGCTTGCTTTGTAAAGCAGCCTGGAAAAAAAACAACCAAAATAATTCAATAATAGTGGATTTCTGTGGGGACTGTATGTGAAATGATGATTGTGTGTGTAATGGAACAGCTTCTCTTCCTTTTTTGTGTTTAGCTAAGGTAGACCTCAACATTTTTTGTTGGCCCATTGGCAACTGAGTTTTGTTTCACTACTTCTATTTAGGACTTTGAATAAGGGATGATTATTAATAGTAGTTCTTCTTGACTTCTTTTATCTACAACCAGTCCATTTTTTAATAAGACCTAAATGTAGATTGGGTTACCCACTGTACTTGGGGTCTACTCTGCATACACAGAAAAGAATTTATGTGAAGGGTTTATGCCCCTGAAGCCTTGTCACTATTTCTGGGATGTGTAAATCCATGTAGAAATACTGTATCTGTAGTAATACACGTGTGATTTCCCTTTCACAGAGGACTAACTGCTTTGCCTTAAACCCCTGCAGCTGTGTGTGTGTTCAGTGGGGGTTTTGGGGGCTTCAGCAGCAGCCAAACAAGCTGCAAGGGACAGTGGAGCTGTGGGGCTGCATTCACATCTGGACTGCTTTGGGGTTGGGGTTTAAACAGGGGATGATTTAAGGGAAGAAAAAGAGGTTTAGGCACACAAAAACCTTTAAACTACCAGCATGAATCATAGGACGTGGAACATAGGGCTTATTGGGCTGGCAAGATTTTGGCTATTTGGGCTCCTGTATTTTCCTCCCATTAGATATGAAAGGTTTCATATTTTGATAGATTTTGTGCTGTTCATCTCTAAACATACCATCTTAAAACATTGCTGTTGTTTCTGAAAGACAGCGCCTAATTTCCCTTATCAATCCTGTTCACAGAAATTCTAATTTGTAGCCAAAGGATTGCAAGGTTAAGAGAAGAACTGACTAAACTGTGATTTTTGCTCTGCCAATTCTGCTATTTTTTTTTTCAATGGGGAATATGTTGCCTGTGTTTATTAAATCATATTTTAATTTAGAATGTATTAGGCACCAAGCATGTTATTATTTCGTGTTTAGATAATATTCTTTTGCAGCTATTAAAGCACAGTTCATCTTACCCTGCAGTTTCTTAGTCTTTAACAAAGCTTGCTACTCAACAACTGCCCCGAAAAGCAGCAATGTCAGTGTTTAATAATGTAGAATCTGTAAGAGCCTAGTGAAATGAAATATCTCTGATTTGGAGCCTGAGTCTTCTTTGTAAAACAATCTTTTAGTAAATTCTTGGAACTTTGCTGGCGACCTGCAAAAGGTACTTTTTTTAATTTATTTTTTTTTTTAATAAACAGGAAAAGGATTTTTCTCTTTTTTTTTTTTTTCTTCTCAGTTTTACTAAAGGGTATTTTTTTTTTTCTCCACCACAGCAGCAGCCTCCTCACTGGTTCTGCACCTTCTGCAGTGCGTGTGTGGGAGATTTTCTAAGGCAGAGTGTTGGCCCTGAAGGGCTCGTTCCCCCCGGGGCAGGCGCTGAGCTCATTCCCAGCACACACAGCCCCCAGCTCCAGGGTTCCCGGTGTAGATCAACACAGATCTGCAGCTCTTATCTCCTGGACGTGAGGATGAAAGCAAAACTGCAGGCTTTAGAAAATGAAAAACTGCACGCACAGAAACGGACACAATAAATCATATTAACTGCGTTGTTCTACACTTGCTGTAGACCCACTTCCACAGGGCCTGATCCAAATCCCTCCAGAGTCAATGGGAGGCTCGTAATTGATTTTGCTGAGAGTGGGAATGAGCCCACACAGAGAGGAAATTTTTCTTTAATTTTTTTTTTTATTTTTTTTTTAAATGAAAGAAAAAAATAGAATGGTGAATAATCTTATTCCCACTGATGCCAACAGTGGAGTGACCAGATTGAGGGCAGATTTGGAAGCATTTTTGCATGTGTTTCTGGAAGGCACAAAGAAGTGTATCGATTCAGTGCTGCCTTTTCCATGCATGCATTCCTTCATTTTAAAAAAATAAATCTTTAAAGGCCTTGTGAGGGTTATACAGCCTCTCTACTTGCCTGTTAATATCCTTTCTGTTCCACTCCATAAATTCTAGAGCTATTTATTATACACATATATTTTGCATACCTTGAGTAATGTAGGTTCAGAAGGGTCAACTATACGGCCCTGAAAAAGAAGGCCTCCTACTACAGATTTTAATTTATCATCCTAAATTGTATGTGTTGTTTTGCAAAGCCTGTGTGTCTAACCTTCATTGAAGTGAAGTTCATGGGAGAAAAAAACTTTTCTTTTTTAGAGCCACTCGTGTTTTTTCTAGTGGGCTTTGCTGGTTCATTTTCTGGAGCAGGATCATCACGGACAGGGGAGATGGTGACATCTTCTGCTCTCAGTGGTGGCTTCAAAACCAACTCTGGCCTTTGCCTCAGCCTTCATTAAGGCAGAATAGTTTCCAGACAGTCATCCAGTCAAATCACTGCAAATATTTAACAGAAATATTAAGCATTTCATTATTTCTGAAGAGAGAGATGCAGCATGATGGCCATGAAAAGCAAACACGCAGGCGAGACAGGGCTCATTGGTGCATGGATGGTCCAAGGTCCAGATGTTTTGTGCTGGAGCTGGGGGTAAAACTAACACAGGGTGTGCACAGTGCTGCTCTGCCACCATGGGAAACAGCTTTTTGGGGAGAGGCAGAACATCCAGAATTCCTCTGTTTGTTCCATGGGTGAGGAAATTTGCGGGAGGGATAATGAAAGAGGCCAGCAACTTCATCTGAAAGGCAGGAATATTTTATGACGCCCTGATATTTTGCTCAAACGAGGGATTTTTTTTCTGACCAGCTGGGTGGAACACCCATGTGGAAAATTCCCCACTTTTGTAGTTGCCTAATGGTATGTAAAAGCTTCATTTCAGTTGGCACCGCAAAGTGATTTTGCAATTCACCCAGTCAAAAAAAAAAAAAAAAAAAGAAAAAAAAAGAAGTTTATTGATTTTAAAAGCTTGTTAAATGCACTGGTTTGGTGTTGTGTTTTATAAACAAACTAGTTTTCAGTGGAGTGAGGATGACAAAATGGGTAGTCTGATGTAGTGAAGTGACTGCATGCCTGGGGATCAGGAACAACTGAATTCCCAGCTCAGCACTGCTGTGGACACTCTCAGGCTTTTATTCTCACTTTCAGTTGTGGAAACAGCTATCAGATAGATTTTCTTTTTTGCAAGTCGGATTATTTTAAACTTTTGTAGGGAAACCTTTTGGTCTTTTTGTCTGCAAAGTGGGGCTATTCGCAATTCTGGCTTTCAGAGAATATTAAAAGTCCAATCCTGCTCTGCTCCATCAGGAGCTGAACTCTGGAGAAAGGCAGGGAAGATGTAGAAGAGAGTGGTGAATAGCTGTCAGTAAATGGATGTCAGGCAGTGTTTGTGTTTGATGTGGTGGCACTGGTGAATTAATAAGTGCAGCGTAAAGGTGCAGACGAGGTGTGCTGTGCAAAGCAGGAGAATGCTGTGTCATTTCTGACAGGCTGCTCGTGGCTCTCAGGCAGGAGGACTCTGATTTGGTGGCTCAGAGTTGGTAGCACAGCACTTTGATTGTAGATGAACGAGTTCTTTTTAAAGAAGTTGGTAAATTCTCCCATTTCAAGTGAGCAGGGCAGCATTCATTATTACAGCTGATTACAAACGTGTGCCAAATCCATTGCTCAAACAATTTCTGAAGAGGGAGAGGCGTTTTTCTAAAAAAATAAAAATGTGTAATGCCCAAACCAAATGCTTTTTAGCTTTAATGCAGTCTCACTGCTTTGAGCTGCAAGTACCTTAACTGCAGGAAATGAAAGGCACATTGTTCATTGAAACATTAAAAAAAAAAGAAAGAAAAAAGAAAAACAATGATGCGCCGTAACTCGCAGAACTAGTTTCTCAGCCTTACAGTAATTACACTGGACCTGTAAATATCATCTGTGCATTCTTTGCTTTAAGTAGGGTTGGACTTGAGTATAAAACCTTAAAAAAAGAGTTGAAGTATATGCTTACTTTTCCATGCCTTAAAACAGAAAGGAAGAATTTCTGGTCCTTGAACTCTGTGGGGGAAAGAGACGGCCACAGTGGGAAGAAATGCAAAGAGAAGTTTCTTCTTTTCTAGGCAAAGCTGGTCACGGAAGGCATGATTTAGCTTTGGCTGGAGGAGGAGATTATGTGTGGGAAGACCCCTCTGCCTAAACTAACAGGCTGCAGAGTCCAGTCCCTCTGTGAATGCTTTCTTTCTGGTCCCAAATTTGGCATTCCAGGCAGTGGGATAGCTTTGGCCAGTGGAAGCAGTGCCTGCCTGGCCCAGGGCTTGGGCACTCTTCTTGGACTCAGAGTTCACCCTTCAGACCCTCATCCCAAGCAGAGAAGGAGTAGCTGCTCTTTGTGGTTGTCCCCATCACTCAGCCAGTGCTGCAGGTTAAATGGCAGCTGAGTGACATCTGGTTCCTTCCACAGCCAAATTTTTAACGAGGGGAAATGTTCTGCCTTCCAAGGCCGTCCCTTCTGCTCAGGCCATGCCTGACCTCTTGTCTCCACTGCTTCAGGTGGAATCCAGCTGCCTCCCAGGCTTCCAGAGCTGCCACAGAGCTCGGTGCCAGCTCACCAAGGAGGTGCTGGGGTTGTCTGGAGGCTCCTCTGTCCTTGGATAATCCCCTCAGCTCCCACCTGCGGAGTGCAAGGACACGAGCAGTCCTCTGAACACAATGCTGAAACTGGTGCTGTTAGAAAATACATGGTCTCAGACGACTAACATTCCTGAAACACCTCATTTTCAGGAGATAACTGAGCCTTGCAGAGAAAGTTTTCTATCAGTTACAGCTGCAAAGGCAGTAATACAGTAACGGCAGCTTTTATTAATGTTCTTGTTCATGGGATTATTTGCATCAGAATCTTATAAATGCAAGAAGACTCCCCTCTCTTGTTTACAGAGCCACGCTGAGGAGTTATCACAGCCTGAGGGACTAATCTAAAATTAACTTTCTTCAGAAAAAGCTTTTAAAAAAAAGCCCTTAGCATTTCCAATAAGGAATCTCATCGCTGGCGCTGAAGTCAGAGCTCCTGGTGATGTCAGCTTGTTTGCACCTTTGTAACTTGCCAGGACCAAATTCTGAACAGATTTGCACCCTTATGGATCACGTTGTCTGCTGACTGGGAACAGCAGTGGGGAAATTTGTCCAGGCTTGGAAGCGGTGGCCGAGTCAGGGAGTTGTGGTGGGGTTGGTCTCTTCTGGCTTCCCCGGGACTGGGCAGGACAGGCTGTTGAGTCTAACAGGACTCATCAGCCAAGAAAGGTCTGGTGAGGTCCAACCTGTGTTTCATCACCCCCTGAGAGTGCCTGTAGGCAGCTCTGAGGGCCAGCGTTTCCCAAGGAAACAAAAGCAGATATGTCTGGTTATAAATTTAGCTTATGCGTGATGCAGTCTTGCATTTCCTTCATCTTATTCCATTGCATTACATTCCCAAAAAGAACTAGAAATACAGCATTTCAATCTTAATAATCTAGGATTGAAACTTTTCAGCGTCCAGGTGTATTTCCCATCCAGATTCATGATTGTCATGAAGAATCATCTGAATAACTAGGAAATAAAACACCATTTTCCCCTATCCTACCACGGTGTCTTTTGAGTCCACACTGTGAGGCACGGTTACACCATTTCCAGGATTTCTTGGGTCCTGTGGTAGGCTCAGGATTTAGCCTGCTTATCAGTGGCTGGCACTCTCCTGGGGGAATCCAGTGATGGCAAATGGCTCTGACTGTCAGTCAGGCGAGAAACGGGGACGTCAGTGGGGTCAGTCTCTGCTGGCCATGGCTGGAGACCCTTCCCATCAGTGACCTGCAGTGCTCGAGGCTTGGGCATTGACAGAAGACTTCACTTTTCACTGCTGCTAACCATTAACCTTCACAAGCAAAGCATTCCCACAAAAAATTCATCCAAGGCGAGTATGACAGGAAATATTCAAAGCATGAAATGAATGCTTATAGCATGACAAAGCAGTGCTTGAAAGACATGAAATGTTCATTACGCTTGGAGTGGCTGAGCACTGCAAAGGAGAGGAGAAATAAAAGTGTGGCTCCAGTATATATTTTTATTTCTCCATGTGTGTGTACAGAAAAAAGGCAGTGAACCTTTCCAATGGATAAGGTGCACAAATACAGCTGCAATTATTCTAAAAAGGAGTTTCAAAAATCTATTTTTGTTCTGTTGCTCCGTCCCAGTCCTTTCCATGAATCTTTACCCAGGAGATAACAGCAAGGGCCATCTGGAGGGCAGCTCAGAAATGGGATGGCCAGGAGCAGCCTCTTAGGAAACTCTTGAGCTTCCCTTTGCAGGGTCAAGGATTTTCTTTGTCCCGAGGGTGCCTCAGTGTCAGGTCACTGCCCCCTCCTCGGTGGCAGCGCTGGGATGGGCAGGCAGCCATGGCACGTCCTGCTACACATGTCCCATGTTCCAGGGCACAGCAGCTGGAGCTGTGAGCAACCACCAGCTTTCACTACAACTGTTTTTAATGCCTGTCTCCTTGAGAGAGTTGCTGTTTAATTAACAGCTGAGAGCTGGGTTGCGTCAGAGTAATTGCGGCCGCTGGGGCGGACCACAGGCTGAAGGATGCTTTGGAACACCACCCTGCCCACCAGGAAGCTGGGCACTTAGGGAAAGGAGCTTATTTGTGGTGTGGGCATCGTTTAATTTCTGTTGAGTGAAGAGGGGAGTTTATTAGTGGAGAGAGGATGTGATGCCAAGGTCTGACTCGCAAAACAAAACCCCAAACCTTTCTATTTGTCTTTCTATGTAAAAATTCCCTAATGCTCGGTAATGTAAGACAAGGGGGAAATTTTACTTGCAGGAGAATTGCCTTCCACAATAACCGAGACAAAAAACACAAAACGCCCACACCAGAGCAGCATGATCCAAAATGTGAACTTTTTACGCCTCCCCAACCTTCTAGGTTAGGCTTCCAACCAAGTGATCTTTTATTATCAACATGATATACCCTTGACATAATTTGGCGCAGTAAAGCTTCTTCTGCTGAACTCGTGATTTCATTTACTAGATCTGATGAAAGTTCTGTGAACCACAGTAAAATGTGATAATTAGTAGTTTAATTCTTTTAGGGTGTGCGTATTAATTGAAAAGGCTTGAACTATAAATACAGGGCCTGTGGATAAAAGCTCCCTCTGAAATCAGTCGCTTCCCCTAAGTATTCATTACTCCACATCTATTTAGGTGGTGTCTCTTTGTGGCAGTGAGTGGGAACCCTCCACTCAGAGATCACAGCAGTCAAACCCAGGCTGGCTCACCGCTGCTCTCCTGGCCATCAGAAGTGCTCCCTGGCCAAAATTTCACCCTCTGTGGTCAAACCACTGGAAGTTAAGAAATGTGTGCTGGGAGCTGTGCTGTGCACATGAGCTGGGGAGGCGCTGGCTCCCCTCCTGCAGAAGTCAGAAAGGGATGAAGGCTTGAGGCAGAGGTAGTGGCAGAGGTGGGTGAGTGGGTGGGTGTCTTTCTGTTTTCCAACAAGTCCACCCAAAGGCATCAGAGATTCCCTGACACCCCAGTCCCATCCAGTCTGGCACTTATCAGCAAAATGTACTTTTCCTCCCATTTACACACTTATCCTTCACTGTACCTGAGCTACCAGCACCTAAACTTCCGTGGGGGGCTTCAGCCAGAGCTTGGTTCATCCAGATGGGAATGTCCAAGTGTAGATAAGGAATTGAACTTTCCCACTCACACTCGGATATTCTTTTGCTCTGACTCCCTGACCAGCACAGGAAGTGTTATGTTGACTCCAGACCTTTCCAAATAGATCTATACATTATGAAAATGTGTGTCATTTTTTCACACCTTCCTCTGGCTTCTGCCTGTGGTGTAGTGCCTTTATGAATCTTGTGGTTTTACAGATACAGGGTGGTTTGCTTTCAAATGGATCCAAACCTTCATACTCGTACTTGGTTTGCACACTCAAAAAAAAAAAAACCAAACAACTGTATGTCTGCAAATATTTCAGATTCTTGGGTTAATCAGGTGCTTTCCAAGTAAGTTTGTTAACCTGGGGTTGGGTGCCCCAGCCGGGAGGAACACGTGAAGGGTAATGCACAACTCCTGAAAGAAGCAGAGTGGACTGCTGCTGTTGTCAGGGAGGGCACTTCAGTGAGACCAGGCTCCCAGAAAAAGCCTCATCACTTCTACAGATAATTTGATACCATTTTTTAATTGCAGGTACTACTTTTTAATTGCAGAAGTTACTAGCTGGGAACTGGAAAGAAAGCTTAGGGTGACTCTCATAGAGTTGTGAGAATAAAATCCCCTCTGAAGCCTGGCTCTAGTGTGATTGAAATGGAAAAGTACCAGATCCATTTCTTGGAAAGTGAGAAGGAGACTTTTATTTGCAATGGTCCGCAAATATTTTCCCAGGAGGTAGTGATCATGGCAAGAGGGGCAGGAGGGAAGGTGAGGCAAGTGAGCCTCACTTGTAAACACCCTCCTTTCACTCTGCTGTTGTTATCTGGCATAAAAAAGGACGCCACAAGTTGTTTACAGCAACTTTGTGTTGTTCGTTTCTCAGCTGCTCCTTTTTCAGTGCCCTATCTTCACTTGTACAACTTTTTTTGTGGCTTGTGATAGTGTCCGGATATATTTGGGCGGTGGGGTGCTAGGAAGGTGCCAGTTGATTAAATGTGCTGCTTGCTATGTGCATTTCATGTCTGCTGTCTTAACATTTTTTTGTTAACCACTGTTGCAACTGAAGAAAATGCTGAAGTTTGACAGTTGGGAGTTACTGCTGAGTATGTGCTGTAAACTATATCATCCCTCTGCCTTCTCCCTTTCTCCCCCTCCTGCTGGAACCAAATGATTTATAAAATGCCTTCACATTCTTGAGTGAGTTCACACCATCACCTCCAGGCACTGCACTGAGGAGTCTTAGGAGTGGATGGGAAACACACAGATCTGATAGCTGGTATTTTTCTCTGAAAGTGGGAAAAAAAAAAAAAAAGAAAAAAAAAAAAAGAGGCAAAAAAGGGCTGATTAAATTTAAAGGAGAAAAGTTTCCTGCTGTGCCCCAGAGTAAATCTGTAGTGAATGAAGCACTTTCTAGTAAACAAGAGATGTGCGTGGTTACAGTGGGGTTTTATTATTACCCACTGCCATTGTTTTCCATTTTCATAAGATTCAATTAATGCAATCATTTTAGAGTGTCTCTAATCATTACCTCCCGCCCTCCCTCACTTGCACTTGAAGCAGGGGGATCTGCTGCAAGCCACGCTCTGGTGTGAGCAGCCAGCACCTTGCTCCTGTCCCTGGCGAGGGGAGCACAAGGAAATGATAGGGCTGCTCCAGGGGATCCAGATGTTTCTCTTCTCTCTATCTGGTCTTTGCAGGACACAGGGCCAGCACCCAGCCCTGGCTGTGGTGTGTCCTCCCAGGGGGCCACCGTGGCACCCCAGCAGTCACCCTGCCCTAGCCAAGCACAGGGGTGTCAGCACCAGCTCTCAGACCATGTTGGGCCAAACCTTTAACTGGAATTTCTTCTGCCAGGATCATAAGGGAGGGATACTGCTCTCACTCACAGAGAACCCCTGTCCCTGTTATTTTTCTACTTTAATTCCCTACTCTTTAGATTTTATCTGTAACAGAAGGCTCTTTGACATCTGCATCTCCATCTGAAAACCTGCTGGTGTTTGGGGGGTGTCCCCACCTGACCAGCTTTGCACTGCAGACCTCCTGCAATTTTCCCACATGTTAGACCTCAAAGTCCTGATTTTCAAAATCAGGGAATTCACATTCAGGAAGTTTCCAGCAGCAGAATGCAGAGAGCTGGCCCTGTCCCCCACGCCGTACAGAGGGGAGCCAATTTTATCGTACAGCCGAGCATGCCAGAGCTGGAGCTGCAGGAGGAAGGGAAGAGCTGAGGAGCAGGAGAGGGTGGACAGCAGCCTGACAGACTGAGGTGGCTGCGGTTTTGAGGCAGGAGGGGATCCCCACAGATTTTTGTGAGGGAAGGCTTAGAGCAGTGTTTGGGTAGTGGCCCACGGCTCCATTTAAATCAATAACAAAGTGGGCTGGAAAGGATGTGACAACCTGAGCAAACAGCTGAGGAATGAGGCAGCTCAGTGTTCGTGAATCCAGATTTCTGTCTGCCACAGCCATGAAGGATGGATTTGCAGTAAGACTGGGGGCAGTCCACTCTTAGGAGGAGAGGGAAGTAAAGATCATCCCGTGTACAATATAAATGTAAGTTGTTATTACGACTATTGCTATGTCAGCCGTAAACTGTTCCCACGAGAACAGAGATGCAGCATCATTGAAAAAGAATGTCTTACTGTGAAATGGGCAGCAGAAACACTGTGGCATTATCTGCTGGGCAGTGAATTTACCTTGGTGACAGATCATTATTCCCTCCTGCAAACGAAGCGGATGAAGGGCAGGAACACAAGGATAACTCAGCAGCACTTGTATTTTACAGGCTTCTGAATTGAAGAGACAAACCAACAAAAAGTAGCCAGATGAAACTGTAAGGATGGAGAATGTAAAGAGAGATTGCTTGGGGCAAGAAATGGGGAAGAAAGCAAATTTTCTTCCAGATCTATGCTGATGTGATGCATGTATTAAGACATGGATCTAACAGTAGGCATTAAAATGAGACACCAGTGAACCTAAAATCCTTCCTGTCCCTCTGTAATCACTGGAGGTACCAGGTCTTTTGAGAATTAATTTATCTCTGTTGAACCTGAGGAAAACCAAGATGTTTCAAACACTTCAAACTCTGGACAAGTCACCCACCCCTCTCCTGCTTATCCTGACAAGCCAGAGCAGAGTTGCTCAAGAGCAGAGGTGGATCTAGCAGGGCATGTGGACTTGGCTGAAAGACTTCTTCAACATTAGATGTAGGGAGTAGAAGAGTGGACAGTCTATCTACTGCCCACATGTACTTTTTCCCTTTCTGTTTTTCTTTTGAATTCTACAGAATGGGAGTTTCTTAGATAAATTATCATTTTTGATAAGTGTTCATGTGCTCTGTGGAAGAATGTGTCTAGGGATGGGCACACTGGCAGAGAGAATTTCCTCCTCAGCTCTTCCAGTGAAGTTTTGTTCTAAACTGCCCAAATGAAGCCATTACTCAAAAGTAAAAATGTTCTGTTCCAGTTCTTGTTTTCATTCTTTCATGTGTCTGGGGACTAAACTTCTGTGAAAAAGAGCCCATTCTCACAGGATGCCTTGCCTAATTTTGCAGACAAGAGAGGTTCAGCTATTCCAATTACGATGAGATAAGAATCTGAAATGTTTGGGATCGCATCCATCCTGAGCTGAACTCTAACTTTTCCAAAATCCATCCATCATTATTTTTCCCTTTATTTCTGCATTTCAGTAATGCAAGCAAAGGAGGAACAGAATGCATCAAAAACCATAATAGATGGGCTTTCTTTTACCTGAGTTGCTTTAGTTTAATGTAGAGCTCTCCGCAAGTTAAATTCCTTTTCCTTTTTCATTTTTTCCTGCCAGCTTGAAAGAGTACAAAATGTCACAGGCCAGACTGCTAAGTGTGGCCCAAAATATGAAGTCCTGGTCTCTGTGGTACCTTCAGATTGTCTTGAGTCCATGAGGACAGGGCAGTCCCCCCCAGTGCCATGTTTCTGCATCCCTGGGTATTGCACTGTGCCACACTCACTGACTGCTGGGATGGGTTTGAGGGTCTACAAAGGCAAATCTTCTACCACTGGAAGGGAGTGCAAAGGTTTAGCTGTCCAGCCCAGCTTCCAGCAACAGATTCATCCCAGGTCCTCACTGGTACCCCAAGAGCATGTCTGAGTTGCTGCAGGCACCCTCCTGGGATGGGACATCCCACCAACATCATCCCAATTCCCTGAGCACCTCCCCTGGAACCACCCACTCTGCCACACACAGTGAGATAAACACTTGAAATCAGTGAAGGATGAACAAGGTCCCTCTCTGCCTCTTCTGTTTACTGTGTTCATGTTGAATTCCTCACAATGAGTGAACTCCCAGGCCCTCTTTGGGCTACAGCTTGAGCAGATTACACGAGAAAAATAAACTTGGTCCGTGTTCTGACCTGACCTTGGCCTGAACCTGAGAAAGTGAATGCCCCTATCACACCAACATGTGTCTGTAGAAGTACAGTAAACACAAACGAGGGTCACTGGCCCTCTCTGTCCTGCAGTCCCAGGCCAGGAGTCTGGAGATTTGGGCTGTCCGCCCAAGTACTTGTTAATAAATGTCCATTCTTAGTCCATAAAGGAATGTAGACAGGGCATCCTGCCCTACAAAACACAAACTTAGAATGAAACGGAAAGAGAGTCTCAGTTGTGGTGCAGAGCTCTGCTGCTGGTTTCCACACCCAGCAGTCTGTTCCCACTGGATTTATGTCGCTGGTTTGGGACTTGGCTGGGGCATTGCCCACTAATACACTGGGTGTTCTCCACTGCTGTCTGAAATCCTGCTTAACCCTGAGTGCAGCAGAGCTTGGGAAGTCAGTCAGTCACGCTGTGGGGCATCCTCCTCAGTGCTTGGGGGAGGCAGAGACCTGGCAGAGCCTGGGATATGAGCCTGGAGAGCCAGGGACACCCGGGATGGGGCTGTGTTCCTTCCAGGGGTGTGCAGTACTTTGCCCGTGCACCTTCACTCTCCCAGTGGAGCCAGTCAGAGGCAGATGATTGCATGACATGACAAATCTCTTCCCTCCCCAGCCACAAGAATAACTGAAGTGTAAAGTTAGTTAAAATAACTAATATTTTAGTAATGATAATGAAAATAACTAATAACTAATAATCTAATCAGTAGACATCACCCTACTTAGGACTAAAAGCTATCAGAGTTAGCTCTGTGCAAAGAATAGAGGAGTAAGAGATTCCTGGAGGGAACACTCCAAACATTCAGTTTAAGGGACAGCAGGTAAATAGACAATATCCATGGAGTTTACTGTGAATTCCAGTTTACTCACTGTTGGTGGCAGCTGAGAAGGTGTAAAGAAGTAGCTCTGTAGGGAGAGGAAAGCCATGGGGAAAGGTGGAGCTGGCTGATCCTCGTGACTTAGCTTCCATGCCCAGCTTCCTTGCTCTCACATCACATTTGTACAATCTAATCTTGGGCACATACTTCCCCAGCTTCCATTATCGTGGTGTCCTGCCACGGTCTTTCAGAAGTGCCGTGGTGTGAAGAGAGGGGAGCGCCAGGAGGGGAGGATGAGAGGAACCAGTGGGTGAAATCACCAGGGTTTGTGTCTGTGTCACCCAGCAGAGTGAGGCAGAGGAGCTGCCCTCACCTGACCCTGTCCTCACCAGCTCCTCCTGGACTCTGGGCTTTCCTAAAGAATCCTGCCATATTATCTGGATACATGGATTATTCCTATAACTATAAACTAACGTGCACATTAAAAACCCCCAATACCTCTTTTACAGCCCCCTAATTCTGTGTCCACAGGGCTTCAGACTCCCTCAGTGAGGCTCCAAGCGTGTCTGAAGGGTAACCTTGGAGGGTGCACTTACCTACCACCAGCTGAGGGAGGCTTTTATAGATCCTGAAATAATTACAGCATCCTTGAGTGCAGTTGTATAATTTCTTGGCAAAATACTAATTAAAATCAGATATTTATACACAATGTTTATTTAAACTTAAGACTTATTTAAAAGAACCTGCATACTTCTAGTAACTATGTATCACAGCTTTATTGAGGATTGTGTTTTTCATGCAGATTGAGTTCTCTTGCTCCGTTATCAACGTAAATGAGCCCATGGCTTTATGTTCAGGCCTGAATGCTTCCAGGGCATCTGAATCATCCTGCTATTTCATTTCACCATCTAAAATTACTTTTGAAATACTATATTTTTTTAGCTTGCTGTGTTATGGCAATTAGAAATCGCTGTGTTTACTAGGAACAGAGAGTCCAGCAGAGCAGAGTGTTTAACGTGATGAACAGTGTTAAGAGCTCAAAGAAAAGTCAGATGCGTGTCGACACATATCAAAGCTGTTCTGCTGCTCAGAATGACTGTTCGTGATACTTGTTTCATGATAAACTTCCTCAGAACATGATGTTACTGGAAAAGAAATGATCCACTGTGAGAAACACGCAGGTGACACAGTTGAGTCAGCAGCTTGCAGCAGTGACACAGGCTTACGTTTATAAAAATCCCCTCTGAACTTTTGTCTCCTGCGTGCGTACATCAGAGCTTTAAAATCTGTCCTGCTTCTTGTGCTCACTTGGTAGCTGTTTAAACTAGCAAAGATCTTCCCAGCAGCCTGATGAAGAGGTGAATTCCAGGCCTTAAAAGTCTCAGTAGTCACCAAACTTACCTCTTTCATAAGTAATTTGCTGTATAAATGTTGGTATCTCCGGTGACCACTGATATCTCCGGGGAGATGATAAACATGGAAAAATAACAGACTGCTGTGGAAACCAGAAAATCCTACCTCCCATCCGAGAGGGTTTAATTATTGGAGTTGCAAGCATTTCGCCGTGCACAAGCATCTCGGCATTCATAGGTGGAAAGTGCCTCATGCTGTGTTTGAAATATCAACTGGATTTAAAAGAAGGCTTTGTGCTTCGGCATGGACCTTTCTTAGCCTCCTGCAGATGGTTCCTGTTGCTGAAAAGAGACATGACTTGTGAGATGGGGAGACCTCCGTGCTGATTTTCAGTGCTGCTCTAATCCTGCTTTACACCCATAAAGGACTTCAGTCCTTAAGCCTTTACCCTCTTTCTCCTAAATATTAAAATTATTTTCCTGAGTGTCATACCATATTAAAGCAGAATGAAAATGGTTTTAACAATTGCTGGCATGGGGCTTCTGTACAGCATGTGTGTCACAAATCATGTCACTTTTCAGCAATAGGGCTGCTGCCAGCGGGAGGCTCAGAAATGCTCATGTTAATCAAAAATTTTAATTTCAAATCAAATTGACAGTTTACACATGGTGAGAAATGCTTCTCACCATGTGATATTTCAGTATGCTACACTGGGCAAAATGGGTGCACTTTCCTGTTAAGAATTTTGACTACAGTATCTGCAAATTTATGGGTTTCAGTGTATTGGGTATGGTAGTGGTTGATCTAAGGGAGCCCCTTGGAGAATAGGAGACAGAAGGGTTTTCATGCAGCCTGGCACTGGTGAGCCGCTGTTGGCACATGCTGCTGGAGAAATGACAGGTATTCAATAAACATCACTATGGTTAAGAGGAAGATTTAAAGGAGGGAGGGGCTGCAGTGCTATAAACAGGATTTGAAACAAATGTGCTTATTTCAGCCCGTGATTAGTCTGAATACCTAAGTATTCCACACCAGTTTTTAAATATCCTTACATTTATTTTCACACTGATGTTCTTCACACAGCATGAACAATAATATTTATGGCATTAATACTGTAGCTAAATTCTAATTTGGAGCAGTGTAAACCCGAGTAGACTCTTGGTGTTCCAAGGCACGCTCCGGCGGCGTGCGGACCGGAGCGCGGCCACAGCACACGGCCCTGCCATCGGCTCCTTCCTCCTGCCAGCAGCTTCCTAGAAACCAGTGGACAGATTCAGGAGGCAAAATACCAGTTGATACTTGGTGAGGAGTGACGGGAGTAAGGATGGGTGATGGAGAGAGGAGCAAGGGCAGCTGACGGAGCACGCGCCATGGGCCGCAGCCAAGCGAGTCGTACAAACCCACAGTTTCAGGCTCCACCAGAAATAAGGTGCTGACATCAAAAAATGACCAGTGGATAGAACTATGATCCTTACATTATTCACTTGAGGAGGCTTCCCAGCTGTCTGGGGTGAATGCAATGCTGAGCTCGCGACTGGGACATGATTTTACAGAGGCCTCGGAGACGGAGATGGGCAGGGATGGCAATATCCCCTTCTGGATCTTCCCCTCCAGTGCCCATATTTGCCATGGGGTGGGTGGGTGCCTGTTGGTGGGTGCCCAGGGAACACCCTGCAAGCACCACATCCTGCCAGCTTTCCCTGGAAGCCCCATTTGGACACTGAGTCACTGGCAATATCACCACAGACCTTGGAGGTCTCAGCTGTCATTGCTCATATAACCAGGGTTGATATGAAAATATGAAGATAAATAACTCCTTCATATTATTATTTTCAGGGAGGCAGACTTTTCTTTTTATTACTCTTTTTATTGTTAGATGCTATAAATATTCCAGAATTATTATCCCAAGGTAGATTTCATCTCATTTACTTTGAAACGCTTTTGAGGAGGCACATTATTTTATAAGCTGCCAAATGAGTATGACCATTTATAATGATTTTTTTTTCCCCTTCTTTTCTTTAATATTTCATTTTTGGATGGAGGACCTGAAACAGAAATATGGTAATTTAAGACATCTGTTGTTTTTCAAGCTATAGGCCCCTATCAGTATTATTGCAGGTTTTTTTATCAAATTTGGTTTATGGTAGACAGGGAGATTCTAAATTTTTATCATTATATCAAAAATCTGTATTTAACTGATTGCTCACACACATGAGTACTGAAAAGTACCCAATGATGTTAGGAGCCATCAGAAATGAAAACCCACACCAGACAGCTTAGATCTTGGAATGGTTTCCATTACACAAGGTCCTTAATGTGAATTGAAATGCTTTCAATGTTTCAAGAAGACCTTTGTCTTAAAGAGAAAGGAGCTATCCGTGTGCCACCACTTGGACAAAACCTGACGTGATTGATTGCAATCTGTAATCGGTTCATTAGCAGTAATAAGTTTCCATTAATTCCACTATCTCTGCACTTAAATATAAAATGAGTTTGAATCTCCTAAGAGCTGAGGCTGCAGTGGATTTGTGCAGGATCAGGCTGTTGGTGACACACCTGGTGAAATGTTTGCCGTGGTCCACATTTATTAATTTGCAGCCCTGACGCTCAATATGACAAATATCAACAGCATAATTAGGCATTTTTCTCACTGGAGATTCTAAAGAGCCATGAGTAGGAAAGGTAGCACACAGGGAGAGCATAACACATGTATTTGTGTTCTGATCCACCCCTGGAGCATCCCTGCTCAGGTGGCTTCCTTAGGGAACGCCGAGTCCTTCCTCCAAGCCACCCTCAGCAGATGTTGATTCCCAGTGGCCACAAACCATATGGAAAAGGAGCTGAACTTCAGCTCAGGGCACCCACAAAAACGAGCAGCTTTAGACAGACAATTTCACTGTCTGCTGGATACAGACTTTTTAGCTAAAACCCAAAAAGGCAAATCATTTACCAGTGGTTTTGCATATTGTGAAGGGTTAACAAAACTTTCATTATCACAGTCTATTAAGCCAGGACCAGGAAACAATTTCTAATCAACACTCAGATCTGGGCAGGGATTGTGCAGTCTTTTGTAGGAGGCCTCAGATCTGTGTTCTCTATTCTCACATGCTCACTTCCAGCTGTTGTCATTGAAATCCCACATAATCTCCCCGGGTCAAAGGGCAGTCATCCATGACTGCCGCTGTTAGGAGGTTATGCTGATTTCTGTTGTCAAATATTGGCCCTTTTCTCTTTCAATCACTCCCATTCTACTTTTTTTAACAAGAAAGATCCAGCCTAGAATTGTATTACATGACTTTAAAGTCTTAAAAGTGTTCCTCTATTGTACTAACACGACATGCCCTGGACGGTCTAATCCATCCTGCTATGGGCCACAAAGAAAGTTCTGGCTCTTAAAACCTCAGCCAAAGGCAGGTAGTGAGTCAGGGAAAATAACAGCATCTGTGACATGTGGCCCCACAGTTATTTTTGTAAGAAAATGTACAATTTGTCCAAGGTGAGCTATTGCTGTGGCATTAAAATGATATTGGAAATAACAAGTAGGAGTGGGAGCATTTGTCAGGGAATGAGAGAGGTTTCTGCATCACCTTTAATGTATAATGTCTTGCTTAACTCTTCTATAAAATGTCCATGAATTTAAAATGTGGTCTGATTTACCATGAAAGGTTTATCATTTGCAAATTTGAGGAATGCATTTTGTGCAAAGCAATTAAAATGAGGCCACCGTGGCAGCTCTGGTGATCAGTATTTGGGGGCTGCTGGTAGATGCAGATTTCATTGTTCCTACATGCAGTATCCCAGCCTGGTGGTGTTGTCTGCCATCAGAATGGCACAGACATTCCCTTGGACAGAATATTGTGGCTGGCATAGAAGGTTTCTTCCATCTCCTTTTTTTTTTTTTTTTTTTTTAGATTCAGAGTTAGTTTTTTTAGATATACAGCTTAACTCCTTGGATCTTGCTTTGTATTTCCAGCGTGGGATAGAGCTGAGCTATTTCTCAGCCGTGGCAGGGCTGCCTCAGCTGGGTCAGCACAGCCTTGATAAACTCACCTTCCAATTAAGCAGAGTGTAAATGTTACGAAAGTCTCGACTGAAGCACGCATGTTCAGTCCTTCCCTTTTTTTGCTGGAGAATGCAGATTAGGAGTAACTCCCTCACCCCCATCCTCCTCAGCCAGAGCAGCCATGGAACAGCTAATCTTTTGGGAGTCCTCGGGGTGAGCCGGGTTCCCTCTGATAACATCCCCTCTCTCCAGGCCTGCGTGTGCTGTGTGATACAGACATTAATTTTCTCATCCACATTATTGCTCCGCATTGTTTGTGAAACACGGGATTATCTAGATAGAGGATAAAACCAAAAGGAATCAAGTTGCACTTCGAGCAGAGAGGGCTTTTCTTTTAATCAGGCATTTGGTTAAGATAATAGGCTTGAGACCCTAATTGATTTTTACTATTTTAAGGTTTTAAGATGGCTATGTATAGTGAGATGCTGAACATGTAAAAAGCTTTAGAAATGGGTTCAGTGCTAGTTTGGGGGACTTGTGTAATTTCAAAATGCTGAAAAGGAATCAAAGTCTCCCCAAAAGCTGTTCTCTGAAGCTTAATACATTGTCACTCAGATTGCAGTGGAAGGAAAATAACTGCATTTGGACTTCTTCATCTTCAAAGGAGTAACTCTCTCCCAGTTTTATTTAAGCTTGGTTCTCAAGAAACCAGCTGTATCTCTGTTTAGAAAACACCTTGTATATTTATGGTGCAGTCTAACTATTTTATAGCAAAAATTATACTGTTGGATTATGCGAGGAAGCCTGCTAATTAAATAACAATAATACCTTGAGCACCTTGAAAATATCTTCAGATATTCAATTAAGGAACAATAACCCAATGAACTTTAACCTATAGACTATATTCAGACTTTCTACATAAAAGTAATTGCATCAGTCATGATTTTCTCAAGCTACAACACAAGCTCTTGATTGGTAGCTCAACGTCTGAGACTCCTTTTTACTGCATTAATTGGGAAAGCAGACAATACTCTCCCTGTAAACTCCATTTTAGGATGAAGGTTAGTTGCCTTTGTACACGTTTACTCATTGAAATAGGAATGTTTGCTTAATAATTCAAAACAAATAGCACTAGACAACAAATCCTAATCCTGATTTCTCCTCTGCCAGTGTAAATTAGGAGAAAATGAGGTGAAACTCCATTTGATCGGTGTAGAAAGATTTGTTTAAAACTTCTTTGAGAGAGAGATCAGAATTAGGCTCCAGCAATTGAAGCCTTTTCTTCTGCCTTCTTTGCTGGGATCCAAAAGAAGAATATGTAAATGGCATTGGGAATTTTCTCCCTAGTCAAAGCAGCCATCAAGTTATGGAAAGATGTTTTCCATGTGGTAGCTGGTGCAATAACGTTGTGCTGTTGTGCTCAGTGATTTATTAGTCACTATGCGGATCTGCTTCATTCAATTTGGTCATATTATCCCTGGGTATTTTCCTCCCTTAGGGGAAAGATGATCATCCTTGTGGGCCAAAGTGAGATTTTAGGTGATGAGCTAAGTCCTACCTGCCCCTGGACTTGACTGAAGGAATGATTGAACCATTTATTTTAATTCCTCCTGAAGGTTGTCAGCCCACCTTTGTTTGGCAGGGCAGGGAGCACGTGCTTTAGTCAGGCGTGTGATGGATATGGAGCACCTGCTCCAACAGCTCTGCTGAGTCAGGGCCTGCCCTGGCCAGCCACGTGTCTTAATTTGTACCCAAAATTTCAGTGAATGAACTCTGCAAGGTTCATTTTGAGCACCTGCTTTACTACCAAGCTGTGGCTGTTGCACAAAGCTGCAGACATAACCTGCCATACACAGCAGGTTCAATGTCCTGTCTCTTGGATATTGAGTGAAATTATCACAGTGCAAGTATTGCAGTAAAGTGCCCTATGAAAAGTAAATCTTTGGAGCTTTCAGGATGTTTAATCATCCTTTCAGTGCAGGAGCTTGTTAATGCTAACATCTGCATAGGCAATTGCTTGACTTTACCTCTCTTTTTCTTCTCATTCAGAACTAAGTGGATCAGCCAAATGGATACATTTTTTGCATTTTGACCCCCGTTAATAATGTTAGCTTCACATCTTTTGTCACTGCTGCTGTTTCCCAGTAATGCTTCTTTTACACATTTAAGTTCTTTGTGCTATTTCCCTCATTTTCTTCTCTCACGGTTATGCCAGCTCAAAAACGAGACTTTCAGAAACAAGAGTCTTAGGCCTGGATTTTGCAGTCTGAGCCATCCAGGCAAACCTTTAAAAATTCCATGAGGTTCTACTGAAATTCACAAACCAACTGCAAATTCACAGACCAACCAGAACTCAAAATACGTTCATAATCTGGCTCTAAGCCGAGGGCATGGCTTTTGTGGGTATCAAGGCATTATTAATGATTGGTGAGACAAGCCCCCGATTTCCTAATGTTTATAAGTAAATATCAAATTGGAGAGTTGGGAAATTCACCTTTCATTTGTGAAATGTTTATTTTTGGTATTGAAGGATGAAAATCTAACCATGCTCATTGCGTGCTGTTGTTTAATGATTACTATTACATGTACTCCCATAAAGAATGTTCCTGCAGGAATAAGTGGACATTTCTAAAGTGCACCCAAGTCAGGAATATTGAAGTCAGCATGCCCAAGATAACTTACACATCTTCTCTCATGTCCTGAGAGTCAGAATGAATTTAAAATGACACTTTCATTTCTGTTTTCACCTGTGTGTGTCAGGTTAAAGTAACATGGTTTGCCTTGCCACAATCACATTTTTACTGGATAATTACAAAGTGCTCTGGGCTTTCCCTTTAAAAAATCAGCCAAATACCCTCCCATGATTCAGGGTTGTTTGGTTTTCTTTTTCCTTCCATATTTAAATTTCACCTTCACTCTCGGTGCGGCAGGAGCCTGCCTGGGGGATGCAGGTGGGAGTGGACACCAGAGCAGAGCCAGCGCGCTGCGCTGCGGAGAGAAACAACACGTGGCAGATGTTCGTGGCATTGCTGGATGCACTTCTGGAAGTTGCTCAGATGCTGCCATGATGAGCACAGTGTGAGAAGTTACATAGCATAGACTGGCTTCCCTCCGAAGGGCTCTGCGGAGTAGTAAGCGTCCTGGCCCCCATCCAGCAAGGCACTTAAGCATATGCTTAATTTTAGGCACATGAGTGGTTTCAGTGAAGACCTAAGAGAATTATTTTTAATTCACAGATCATTTAATTCAATAGGCAGGTCTGCTGCAGCATATGAAAAGTAGATCTTCATATTAAAAATACTTGGGAAATCGGCGATGAACAAACGTTGTGTATGGGCAGCAACCGTTTCTAAAAAGCAGAATGGGGTAGTCATCACCTTTATTGTGGGAAAATACAAAGCAGATCAGGCAAAAGCACTTACAGCTATCTGGGAGCTATTTCTAAATTGAAAATAAGGAAAAATAAAAGCTTGTGAGAACATTTTTTTTCATTTGAAGTAGAGAAAAATTTATTCTCTTGATGTAAATAAAAACCTTGTTTGCAGATTGAGGAATTTGTTTGTGTTGAATTTCAGCATCAATTTCAATATTTTATAGTACATTTATCTACAGCTGGAGCATGACAGATTTGTGTATATTTATATGTTTGTGTACATAATACATATGTATACACACATACACAAGGATGCCCAAAGATATACATATACACAGTTTGAAAACTCATCATTATTGCTGGAGTATAAAAACATGCCTGATGCAGAAACTTGTCTAGAGTCTGTTAGCTTAGAGACTGCGTTCATCTGGCACCGTGGGCTCCTCGCAGAAACAGGGAACTTCTTCTGTGTAGGAGCAGAATTCCATGAGATCTTGGCTGGAGGTGAATGGCTCACCTCCCTCTAGATCTCTCCCAAACCTTTCCCTGACACATTGCCTGACATTCCACCCTCTGCAGAGCTGTAGGGAGGACGAATTGTTTTTGCGTGCCATTCCGCAGGTAGAAATGGCTGTGGGATATTCTGGGTTTGTTTAAACAACCCCAAAAGAAAACCAGGAATACAAATGTCCAGCTGGCATTAGTCCTGTTGCTCTGGTCATTAGAGAAGGGTGCACAGGTATTCCCAGCATGAGCGTGGGGTGCAGGAGAATATTTGGAATGCGGGGAAATCGTACTGAGCCTGACAAACAATTAACGACGGAGCAGATGGTGCCCCTGCAAAACATTCAATAATAAATGTGTGCGTGCGCCGGAATCAGTGACTCTAAGTAGGACAACCTAAAAAGGTATGCCACTTATCCTGTGGGCAAGCAGGACTTTACAGTTCTTTTAATAATCCCTTTATCCTGCGATTTCTCCTGTGACCCTGATTTCCAAAGCAGGAGGTCAGCCTGGCCGGCCGAGTGCAGCCTCCCTCTAATTGAAGTCCGGCTCTGTCCCGCCTGAGCTGCCGGATCCCGGCCTGGGCTCCTGCTCCTTTGTCACTGAGCATACCCGTGAAAATTAAATGAACATTTGGTGGTAGGCATGTTTGCAGAGAAGAAGGAAAATACTGTTATGTAAAGTGCCATCACATTTTGATACCGAGTGTAGAGGCATTCCTTGCACAAGGGAGGCGAGCGTGGATGCGTCCGCCCTGCTTCCTACAGACAGTCCACAGCTCAAAGTTAATACTTTTTCTTATGCAGAGATTTATTTTTCTTTCCAAAACCTAGTTTTAAATGTTAGCATTGCTTTTTTTTTTTTTAGTTAGTTAAAAAGGCCTTGATTTAATTTTTTTTAACCATCTGCTCTTTTAAGTTCCCCCTGGTGTAACCTTAGAAAAATGAAGAATACATCTTTAAATCTTGTTTGGTTTGAATGAATGGGTAGATAATCCTGATCAGATGTTTCTTTAGAGAATAATGTTTAAAACGATTATGGAACTTAGCTCTCCTGTCTGTTTCCTAGGTACAGTATTTTCATTTCAGTTGTGAAGTCATTAGGGGTCATCCAAGGTAACCGTTTATTAAAATAGTCCTCTTTTGTTTCAGATTTCCTGTTGAGATGCTTTAACATGTAAAAATCTCCCTGCTGATGTGTCATGTTAGCTTTCCTAACCTCTAGATAGAAACCACAGAGCAGCCTACATAGCTGTATGACTGGTTACCCACCTACATAAACAATAATTACTGCTAAGTGGGAAATTAGATGTCACATTTTAAGTCTAAATGAAAGTAAACTATTTGAGAATACTGTCATTAAATGCTTAAAGCTAATCGCAGTTCTCTCACTCTGTTTTGTAGGACATTTGGGCTTCCAGGACAGTTTTGTCACATCAGGTGTTTTCAGTGTGACTGAGCTAGTAAGAGTCTCACAAAGTAAGTATCATTTTGGGGCTGGTTTATGTGGTTTCTGAAATCCAAGTTGGTTGTTGGCTTGTTGTTTTTTTTTTTCCCTTTGATTCTTATTGTTCCCTTCCTCAATTCAAAAACAGCATCTTGAAAATTAGGACTCTCTTCTCCCCTCTTCTTGCCAGTGGACAGCATTTATGTGCCACTTCTTTTAATGGGTGAAAATAAATCAGCAGAATTTTAAAGTGAGCTGATATATCATTTGATTCTGCAAACTTGCATCTGCAAGTTGATAAGCTCATCTGGTATCCAGCTGAAAATGGGCAGAGTGCAGACAAAGGAATGCAGAAATCAGCTTCTCCTGGATCCCTTGCAGGATCCAAGGGCTGCTGTATTGTGACCACACCTCTGGAAATTACCTGATCTGTGCAAATAAGCCTAGAAATTTTCTGATGCTGTTTTTTCACATTGTGTTCATCCATGCCATGTGGACATGTCTGTGTCTCTGAATCTTGGGGCTGTCCCAGTGCAGGGCCAGGAGCTGGACTTGGATGATCTGTGTGGGTTCCTTCCAACTCAGGCTATCCTCTGAATTTGGGGTTTGTACCACCTGCAAGTTACTGAAGTCATTAAGAACTGTGCCAACTTCGGCCCTGATAGTCTCACCCACCCTGACTTCCCCAGGCCCACGTTTTCCATTAGCTGTGTGGAATTCTGTCTTCTGGAAGGATTTGGGTTTTGACCTTTAAAGAATGCTAATGCCCCCAGTGTGAGTGACACACTGCAGCATGGTCATTACAGGCTTGTCAATACTGACTAACAACACTGAATTAAGAGGACCTGTCACCACCCCGTTCCATTGATCAAAGGTGCATTGATTGTGTTTTGCTATGACATAATCCAGACAGTCCAAGGAAAGAGTATGGACAGGGTCTTGCAGAGACACTGCTGCTAAGCCAGGCCTGTAGGAACAAGTCCTTTAGGGATCTAAAAAATTCATCCCTGTGAGGATGAAGAGGCCCTGGCACAGAGAAGCTGTGGCTGCCTCATTCCTGGAAGTGTCCAAGGTCAGATTGGAGCAACCTGGAAATGTTGTGGAAGGTGTCCCTGCCCATGGCAGGGTGGAACTGAATGACCTTTAAGGTCCCTTCCAAACCCAAATTCTGTGAATCTTTTCTCCAGCTACTGTGGAGCTGTGGGATAATATCACATTATCACAAATCACCACTGCTCCAGGTGAAACCCTCAGCTGTGTGCTCCTTTAAAACTTTAGGGTGCAACCAATCCCTTGAAATGATAAAAATGGTTCTCACAGATAGTAGAAATACTTACTTGTGTGCTGCTCTGGGCATGTAATTTAAGTCACTCTGGGGCTAGGATCTAACTGGCACAAACCTAGTAGAAAATCTGTGGTTTTGAGTCAGAACACAGAGTTTCTCAGAGGATTTTCCTGGTTTATTTCCTCTTTTGGAAAGGCACTAGCTAGTAAATTTGCTTTACATTCAGGAAAAGTGTGGTACAAGGAAAGCATGATGAATGGGAGATACTTGAGAGCTATGTGCCCTGGAGAGAGGCAGAGAAAAAGAAAACATTTCTCCTGAGCTTCCTTCCCTGACAACTGGTGGGAATTTTGAGAGAAGGGCAAAGTTAAGAGGACTCAGAAGTCAAGAGGAGCTGCTGAGTGCTCAGCACATTTGCCAATCAGTTCACTTGCTGAAGTGCTTAAGCAGAGACTTTGGCATTTAACTGGCTGTACAGGGAGCAGACACTGGCTGGTACCTGCAGCCAGGGTGGACAAACCCAGGTTGTCACCAGGGTTTGAGCATCCCCGTGTTGTGTCACTTCATTTCAGTGCGACAGCATGAGGCTTTTGAAGGGTTCACCCTCCCCCTGTGCAAGGCATCCCACTTCCCCACAGCCTTATCTTGGCTGGAGGAGCCCTGCACAGCAGAGCTGCCTCTGGACTCTGTCAGCCGTGCTCCATGTGTGCACTTTTCCTAGGAAAGTGCCCCACTCCTGCCTGGAGCCTTCCCAGCCTCCCCCAGAGCTTGGCACTGACCTCGTGAGCATCGTGTTTCAAGCTTATTAATTTTCCCTGATATTTTATTGTAACTAAACTGAAACACTGGGTATCAGAAATCCTAGCACTCAGCATGTTTTGCAAATTATGAGCTGTGTCTGAGATGTTCCCTCTGCTTGCAGTTGACGTGCACCACCTTTAAGGATGGGGCACCTACACGCAGGAAGAGCATGGACTTTATTAAAAATAAGGAAGAAGGTGTTGGTGGGAAAAAAACATAAAGATTCAGCTTTTATCTGTTCCAGACACGGGTGTTTGCACTGTTTTTCATGGGCTCTTTAATAATCCTGGGAGGTCAAGACCTCAGTTTTATATCCTGTCTACAAGCCAGCACCTCTACCAAAAATAGTGTCCCCAAAGCATATCGGGATATCACTTCAGAACTGACTCAGAGGGAAGAGTGCCAGCAACTGATTTAGCTACACTGCTTTTGATAGCACCCTGGATTTTCCTTGGAGATGCCCCAGACATGTACTGACCAGCCTTAACCTTGTTTACTTTATGAGGTCTGAGAAGCCCACAGCCTGACATGCCCTGGCTACCCAGTAGGATATGTTTAGTGTCAAGTCTAGCAGCATATTCCCAGAAAACTCAGTATTAATTCATATGCTCATATTCTAAGAATTATTTAACATAACAGAGAAACAAGGTAATTGCTGCATATTTGCCTAAATTGGTATGCAAGGTCTTTTAAAGTTAATGTAACCCTCTCTGGGCTGTTTGCATGTTCCTGTGTCCTGATTTGAGACCAGTCCTCTTTCCAAAAAGGTCCTCTTTGTGTATGCCCACTGTTATTTTTCTTTCTATGCTTGCTTTTGGCAATATCATGATAGAAATAAGTGATTTCTCCCAATTTTAACTGGCCCTCGGCAGCTGTTATCTAAAATTAATCTTACAAAATATTGTGGGTAGCAATTATGTGCCAGGTTTGTTTAGTAAAGTTCCCAGAGGTCCACATGACAAGAAGCCTCAAGTAAGAGTCAGTTGTCTCCGTCATGCAAATTTGGGGAATGAATTAATCAAGTGAAAGGTCAGCTGTTTCTGTTATCTATCTTGCTTATCAGTGCTGATCATCACACTTTCTGTGAGCTATTGAACAAGTCTAGACTGTGTTGGTAACAGAAACTTGCTTTCTTCAGTCCTATAGATGCAGATTTTCTTTCAAAATGCTGCCCAGCTGCTGAGTCTTGCAGAGTCTAGTAAAACAGAGAAAAGAGATCCTAGATGTGCATCTGAAAAACAAAGCCTCCTCTCCAGCCCATCTGATGTGGGTGTTGCAGCTCATGCTGTCAGTTCTCCTCCATTATTAGCAGGCAGAGGGTGTGAGCTCCTCTCTGAGCGTTGTCTGTCACCCCAGATACTGGGGAGACCCTTCCAGATAACAGAGGCTTCATTCTTCCCTCTCTGGAGAGGCCTGTGCTGACAACAAAAGGCTGGGAGGCAGAAGCGTTGGAGATGGACGGGGTTGGGGACTGACAGCCAGCTGTTGGCCAAGTGAAACCTCCTCCTTTTCTCCCCTTGTTAGGAAAATATTCCCTGGCTGTGGGCAGCTATCTCAGGGTGCTGGAGGAGAACCTCTGCAGAAGGTGCTGGCAGAGGGGTGGCTGTGGTGCCACCTTCCCTTGGCAAGGGCTGGGAGGTCGTGGCAGGCTGGAGCAGGGAGAAAAAGGCACAGGGAATGCATTCCCCCCCCCTTGGCTTTGAGTCTGCACCATGTGCTCTTGTGCAGGGAGAGCTGCTGGGAAGATCTCCTCCCTCGGAGGTCATTCAGGCAGCCAGATCAACTGCACTGCCCAGGATGTGAAGAAAGATTTAGGATTTATGAACGCTCGCTAGAGCCAAATCAAACATATTTGTTTGGTGGTGTGTTATTTGTCAAAATGACATCATTTTTCGTGCTGATAAACAAGGGAATTCTGACTGCACCCTGGCCTGAAAATGCCACACGTTGGGTTCAACGTGTGCTGCGAGGAGCAGTGCAGGGGGACTCCTCATCCTTCTCGTGAGCCTGTGGCACCACAAGCACACCAACCTGCTCACTGCTGCTGTGTACACACAGAAATGGTCCAGCTAATTATCCCTGAAACACTCAAATTCCACGGGTGGGCAGCGCTTCTGTGGGCAGGATGTTCTGGGAAGCTCAGGATCCTGGCACACCGATGCAGCAGGTGCCAGGCTTGGGCATCATGGAGCTCTGGGGATGCAGACAGGGGCTGAAGTGTCCTTGCCACGAGGGGTGGAGAGGCACTGCCAGCACTCCAGGCACGGAGCGAGGGTGCCACTGAGGAAATGCAGCCTCCTCATGCCTCTCATCCAGCTTTTCCCACCGGGAGAGTGAATCCCAGCAGGTCCTGGGTGCCTTTGGAGAGGTGTGGGGTGCCCTGGCTCTTGTGGAGGGCAGTGGATGCTGTCTCGTAGCCCAGGAGAGGAGGGGAGGCTGTTCTGCTCCTCACAGAGCACGTGTGTGCAGCCAGGGTGTGATAAACCTGCTCTCCCCGAGCTGCAGCCTGCGTGTTTTCTGCTATACTAAGCACTACACAGTGAAGGCAGTTAAAGTCAGCAGCATGAAAATTAACATTTATAAAGATACTCTATATTCCTTAGCAAAGCACTGCTATCCGAAACTCTCTGTGTGGGCTTGGGTACGAGAGGGAGAAAAAAAGATTATAATAAAAAATAGACTGCAGGCATAGAGTGAACAGTTGCCGTGACCTTGCCTTTTGTATGCCATTACACAATTCAATGGCAGTCCACTCAAACCTTGCTCTCGATCAATATCCTATTAAAGCAGCACAAAAAGTCTCTATAAACTTAGTGGTTAGCTATGTTTATAAATGGAACTCAGCATAATTAGATGGTCAATAGCAGGCTGTACTTGTAATTTTAAAATGAACATCACACATTTCATATCTGTTGTATTCGGTGAAACCTCTTTGAATCTAATGATACAGTGTGGAGGAAACAAAGGCCTTGCAAAAAAAAAAACCCAACCCAGGTCCCCTTTCCTCCCAGCAGCAGCAACAGAGTGAGTTTCCCTTTGTTTATGGAGTCACAACACAGGAAAAAGTTTATTAGTCAAATGTCATGTTTCTCCCATCTAACCTTAAACACATTATCACTTCACTGCAGTGTTACACGTGTAATAATCTGAGTCACATCCCAGCCCCTCTGTGAAAGTAAATACACACAAATGGGGAAAAAAAAGAGAGACTAAATATTAATGTGGCTTAAAGAAAGTGCTGTATTCCAAGGGAGACAAATGCCAGCCTGGCTGGTTTTATTTAGTGGGTTTCCTGTTCTGTAATTCAGTAATTTTTTTCAAAATAAATATTGCAATTGGGTTAAGTCAGAGGGCTGTTTCTTAATTTCTCCATTATTTTTCTTGACATTTTGGGTGAGAAGCTGAGCTGGAGGGAGCAGGCGGGGAGCAGGGTGATGCTGCCCTGCATCCTGGGAGAGGAAAAGTGTCAGGCAGAGGCACCAACCTTCCTGCTCCTCCTCTGCTTGGGAAAACCAGCTCCTCCTGCCCCTCTGAGTCTGTCCCAGCTGCACAGGGAATTTTTGTGATGCCAGCAGCTGAAATGGAGGCTCCAGGCTGGGTGTGGGGCAAGAGGGATCCTTCCCTCTCACCTCCTTCCAGCTCATAGCCCTGGCTCAGGTGACATCTTGGTGAGATTTTTGCTTTGACTCACAGTTGCAGTTTCTGACATCCTTTCCCATTTGGGGGATGTTCCTGAGCTGTCAGGAGGTCACTTTGCTGCAGAGCATTTCTTGCAGGGGTAATGGTGTGTTTTAGATGTCGTTGATTGGAGTTTGTGAGGCTGCAGTTCCCACCACACTGCTCCACGTGGGGCTGGAGCGTGTTCCTGGGGCATAGGAACCGGGGTAGGGAGGTTCTGTGGTGGATTTAGTCGTCTGCTGCAATGAACAGCAGGCTAAGTTTTTTTAGTTTACACAGAGTTTTTTAGTTCAGACAACAGTTTTTCCACAGTTTGCACCACTTTGATCCCTCTGCTTATTCTGCAGAGATGCTGCCTTTTCTGGGAGTCATAGAATCACAGAATGGTTTGGGTTGGAAGGGACCTTCAAGCCCATCTCATTGCAGCAGGGACACCTTCCACTATCCCAGGTTGCTCCAGTCTGGCCTTGGACACTTGCAGGGATGAGGCAGCCACAACTCCAGCACGTTGTTGTGATTTACAGCAGTAAATGCAATTACTGCAAGCAAAGGTACAAATAGGCTTTGGTGGAGGACAGGCACTGTCAGAAAGGCAGGAGAAGGGATTTTGGAACCTCTCAACCCTGTGCAACCTTTGCCACAGCACCTCTGGGGCCAGAGACCTTGAGCTGGTGGTGGCTTCTGTGCAAGGACTGCCACAGCGTTCAGGTACTGGCCCCCACAGCCCAGCCAGGCACTTTAACATCCCCTGGTGTCTATGAAAGGTGGATTTTGTCCTTTAACCCTCTGGTTTCAAACTGGCATTTGAGTGTGGCGAGGTGGTTTTGGCCAGTGACCGGCACAGCATCCTTCGTGTTTGCTACCCAGGCAGCAGCCCCTGTGGGATCAGCCCTTTCTGCTTTGCACTGAGTTTACACAGCACCAGAAAAACCTTGTTCCTACCCTACCCCTCCCCTGGACACACATTCCTTTTTTCTACAGGGCCAGCTCAAGAAATATCCAGGATTTGGGGAAAGGGCAATAAACACGGCAGGGGGAAAGAAAGAGGAGAAGCATTACCCACATACCAGTTTTTCTGCCTTATCCCCTTGGAATAAAACTGTTTCATGAATTTGGCAATGCCCAGGAAATTAATTGTGCCTCAGAAAGAATCGGTGCTTTAATTTAGTGCTTGCCTTTCTGTGTTCCTGTTTGGAAAACTGTGTGTAAGTTGGGCTTTGGGAGGCAGAGAGTGCAGAGGAATTGCTCAGGAAAGGGTTTGCAGAGCACAGATCTGTTTGGCAAGGAAGTTGCTGAAAACTGTGGAGTAGATGCTGCAGAGAGTACCTTTATGATTGATTTCCATTCAAGTCAGACTGACTGCAGTGTGGTCATTTTTCTAACCCATAACTGCACACACTGCAGCAGTCTGCTATCTGCAGGGTGTCTGAATTATAGCAGTCCATGTCCCTGTTACCTTTTACACAAATTACTTACACCGGTTTCTTTTTCCATGCAAATTCATCAGTTTTACAGCCTCTTGTAGCTGCTGTCAGGAAACTGTTGCAGAAAGCACAAATTGATAAAACGAGTTAATTTTACTGTGCTTAATTTTTCTTTCCCTCTGTTAACACACCCTCTCATATACCCAGTGTGGAGGAAGCATATGATAGTTAAGAGAAGATAACAAAGGATTTGAGTGTTCTTGTCAGAAATTACTTCCCAACTTAATTCCTTTTAATGATCATTCCAGATTTTCTCAAGTTTTAATGGCGTTGTGCATTTTCCATCCCCGGCTTTTAAAAGTCCGTGGATATCCAGGCTGTTCCCTTTCTGTCTCAATGACGTTCTTAAAAGATCCTTGCCAAACAACAACTAATTGTCTTGTGGGGATGATGAGGCAGCTGCAAAGCTACATTATTCCTCTGTCAAATCTGACATTGTGAGCTCCTTAAGACTTGGGGTGAAATAACTGGCCCCGTTACAGTCAGTGGCAGCACTCCCAGCCCAGACATGTTAGCTGGGTGATAGGAGCTATCCTGTCTTCATTTCCTCACTCCTTCCCCGTTGGACTGAAAGATTTTTTCATGTTTGAAAATGGGCCAGATTCTCAGACCAAAGATTAAACTTGGCTCAGTGTCCCTGTGTGGCACTGAGACTGCTTCGCTTTTGTGGCTGTGAATCAGGGCTCTCAGACAATACAGCCCAGGCCAAGCTGGTGCATTTCATTGTGCAGGACGTCCTTTTTCAGATGGCTCTGAAATGTGAGAGAAAATCATGATCTGTAATTGTCAGCCCCTGAAGTTGTATTGTCCTGTAAATAGCACTGGAACAGCCACAGTGGACATGGTACCATTTGCTGTATTAGTGGCATTTCGGCACGAAATCCATTCTCTGCTGACTTCAGCGTTAAGCTGCTCTGTTCCTTGTCTGCTCCCACAAGAATACAGCACATGGAGTTCATGGCTTCTGCCTGAAAATCTCAGGGTGTGTAGGAATCCGTGATGTTTAATGTGGAACCAAAGATCCAGGATGGGGAAACTGCAGGGATTCATATCCCTTGCAATAAAAATTTCAGTACTATAAGGATAAAGTGATGAGGTGAAGAGTAGAAGCTCACTGCTGGATAAAACTTTTGGGGAGTTGTATGTCTCTGATTTATCTGGAGGAGAGGCCAGAGGAAAGCTCAGATGCTCTTAGGCAGAAAAGAGCTCGGGTTTCTCATTTGCTTTTTTAACCTCTGTTCTTGTGGCTGTACATCACATGTACCCCAGAGGTTCTGAGGTGTGTGTTTCCCTGCCTGTGATGCTTACAGATCCTGCCAAGCACTCTACAGGGATGATGAAGCCTATCTGTAACCATGCCAGCAGAGACAACGTGGTCCTAAAAGCAACAAGTTTCATTAAATGTTAGAATGACATTAATAGAAAAGCAGCGCTTCGAGGAAGTCATGCCATAATTGTTTAATTTTAAAAAATAATAATAGTATCTTTGGAGGAATGTAAGAGAGAGTCTATGTCATGGAACATTGTATTCTTGATAAAATTTCCATCTTCTTGATTGCAATGCCAGGTACCATTAGCATTTCCTAATTTCCACATCCCACCTGTTCCCATCGTGAAACTAAACACACTCATGAGGAAGAAGAAAGTGATTTTGAAGTGCAATTCATGCCATATTCACATGACTTACTGACTGCAATCTCTTTTGTTTCCCCAGCACCGATAGCTGCAGGAACAGGCCCTAATTTCTCCCTCTCAGATTTGGAAAGTTCTTCATACTACAGCATGAGCCCAGGAGCAATGAGGAGGTCTTTACCTAGCACATCCTCTACCAGGTAATTTAATCTCTGCCTACTACCAGGTTCCTTGGAAACCCAGGCCAGCATCATTACTCATCTGGGAAAGTAACCATTAAATTCTCTGACAAGCTGTTTGGGGGCCTCACGATGTGGAGCTGTTTCAGATTCACAGAGCTCAGTGTTCAGCTGGATTGCAGTGAAGTTTCTCTTGTGTGTACAAGCCTCTAAGAAAAACTGCTGCATGGACTTGTGTAGCTCCTGGTTGTATCTGGGTGTATCAGAAGTTCCACTGGAATTGCTGAGTTTCACGTTGTGGCAGAAGAGAACTTGGAGCATAATAAGATGCAAGGAATGTCTTAAGATAGACTTACATGTATTCTTTATTGTAAACAGCGTTGCCTGTGAGACTAAGACTGTTTTAGGACCTCGGTCTATAAAGCATTTAGTTTTCATAAAGCATTTAGAAGTTTGTGACTCAGCCTTTGGAAAACTGAATTGCTAATGCAGATGAGTGCCCCATCTGATTTTGATTTCGGCTTAGATGCCAACTATCAAACAAGGATATTTTTTATTTTTTACCTTTCACTTTAATCATCCGTGAGATTAGATTTATAAACAAGCTCAGTCACTCGAGTAGTCTTGAACACTATTAAGGAACCAGATTGATTTTTTTTTTCCCCCACAGCCAAAATAGATCACTTATTTCAAAGACATGACAAGAAAGTCTAACTCCAGCCCAACGCTCTTTTACATTTTTATCTCAGCCTGCAGTGCCACCAGTTTTGCAGTGAGCAAATGCATGTGTGAAAAATCTCTCTGGTTTGAATATAGCTGTTGTTTTTATTTTAAAAATAATAATCTTTAACGAGAGGCTCTTAGCAGTAACTTCTTACAGTTTGCAGTGATTGGAAGAACATTCTGTCTTGCACTTAGTGTGCACGTTATGAAGCTCAGTGACTACAATTCCCATAACACATCAATTAAAAACTTTGTGCTGTTTCTTTCTTGCCTGTAAACTGTGTAGCCTACAGCACTCATCATTAGCACCATTCTCAGGTAGAATTTACTGGTGACTCCAGAAGCAAAAGTGAGGTTATTAATGTTACTTAAGAGCTCAGTTGTTGCTCTTCTATTCTTCTGCAAATAGCTACCACTGATAAGGAGCTAATTATAAACAGCATGGGTAGTTAATAACTTGGTAATATGTTTGTTTTCCTCTCATTAGGCTGTTCCCAGTCAGGAAAAAAAAAAATTCTTTAAATACACAGACTCAGCAGAATTATCAAGCGGTAATTATATTGTATGCACACAATTTCCCCTATTGACACATAACAATTCTCTAAATTAAGGAATGGCCAAACCTGCATTCCACACATGCCATAAGACTTATTCTTCCTGTTTCTCACCAACTTGTTTTGCACACCCGCCAGCTCCTACCTGTGCAGAGCTCTGGGTGGGGAGGCTGCAAGCTCTAAACCAATAGTGGAAGATTTTATGTCTGTTAAATGTGTTCCCCCTACACAGAGGAGCCTGTTCTTGAATGCCTGGAGTCTTAATAGAATACAGATTTGGGGGGAAAAAAAAAAAGTGAGCTGGCCCAGCCTTGGAAAAGTACTTAGAAGAGAAATTCTCAGTAAGGTCCCCACGCAGTCTGTACAACTCATTATGGAAAACAGAGCCAAGCTGAGTGTCTTTGGCTCTGGGATCCTCTCCCTGCAGAACTGCTGGAGCCAGTGGCCACCAGAGACCACTCAAAGGGCTCTTCTGTGTCCTGAGCCTCTGGTGAGGGAGGTGTGATGTATCACAGGGGGATTCTTTAATGCTGACACTGGCCAGAGATACCCATTGGGGGCTTTCTACGCTTGCTGGCACAGCTGCAGAGTCAAATGCTTCTTATTGTGGGATAAAGTGAACATTTGAACCAAGAATGGGCTCTTCCATCATTCAGTTGCCTCTGGTTCTTCTTATGGGACTGGAGTCTGGGCTAATTGGAAAGACTGAAAATAAAAGTTTGAACTGGTAAACAATTTGCTTTCAGAAATAGCCGTGAAAAAATCTGGCGGTGAAAATAAGTCTCGTGTGTCATCACCGTATTCATTCAAACTGCAAGAACCACGCAATGCAAATGAAATTCTTGCCTTTTTATTGACCTCTGCGTGCTTTGAAAAATGTCCTACTTCTGAAACTGTGAATGCCTAAATGTCAGGCTAACTTCTGGTCGAACTGGTGCGTGTTTAGGGGTTTGGCCTGTGAAATGCTGTTTTGTATCTCACCAAAGCACCCTAAATCTGTTCTACTTCGAGTTATTCTCAAGCACATCCCAACAGCAGTGCCTTGGTTCCTCTTCCATGCCTTCATTATGTGTTTTTTTTTGCATTCTCAGCTCCACAAAGCGTCTCAAGTCTGTGGAGGATGAGATGGACAGCCCTGGTGAGGAGCCGTTCTACACAAGCCAAGGGCGCTCTCCGGGCAGTGGCAGCCAGTCCAGCGGATGGCATGAAGTGGAGCCAGGTAAGCCCCGGCTCCCAGAGCCCCAGAACATCATCTCCACTTGTTCTGGTTCCTTATCAGAATTGCTGTGTTAGAGAGGTGACCAGTTCTAGACGTCTCGTCACTTCGGAGAAACGGCCTAATGAAAATATGGCAGTGGTTTTATTGCTCCTGCAGCTGTGAATGTTTCTGTAGTGTGTCACTTCTGTGTTTTGGCCAAATATCTGAAGTATTTAAATAATGCAGCAGAAGATAGGCGGTCTTTTTCTGTCAAATTGTCCAGATTCAGTTCTGGGATAGCTTTTTCTAGCAGAAAGCAGTACCTGTCTGGGCTGTGCTCCATTGGTTATGCTGCTTAAATAAATATCCCTAAACTTATATAAGGTAGAAGGACTTTTCAAGCATTATACAACACTTGAGATCACTTTAGTAATGACTTTTAAGAGACTTACAGAAGGAGTTGTTTTATTAATCTGTAATGCTGTGAAGTGTGATTGGAGGCTTCATATCAAAATAGATATCACTGGGTGTTTCCAACTTCAGAATGTTGAGGAAGCTCTTTGGCCTCTTCTCAGTTAATTTTTGTGTGTGATCTTTCCTGTTGATCATTTTTTTTGGGTTCTGTTATGTTACATACTTAACTGTCCATTGATCACTTATCCTGAGATCATCTGGGTGCTTAATACTATTGGAAATATTTTTCTGGCTCAGAGTTACGTGCATAGGTGAAGTTAATGCCTCAGTGTTGCTTACAGCTAAATAATCAAGTATTTATTGCCAATAAAAATAACAGAAATCTTATTTGTTAGAGGAAGGCGAGCAGTGCCTCCCAGGGTTTGAGAAGGTCCTCTAGAAGTACAAAGGATCTTTTGCAATGCGAATTTTTTTTGTCTTTCTTGTTTGTCTGGATTTAAAATAGTATGGATTTGGTTTGTTTGGGAAAAAACACATGCTTGTCCAGGGCACTGTGTATAATGCACTATACAGCACAGAAAAGTAAATTCGACCTGCACAGCATTAAAATCAGTTCTGTGGGCACTTGGCCAGCCACCTATATCCTTCATCATGTAGGAAACATACCCACAGCTTTCTCTGGAGACCCTGTCAAACAGCTGTCCTTTACAGCATGCCCAGAAAGTCACCAAATTTGGGCTATTCCAGACTGGGAGGAGACTGATTCCTGTGCCTGGGAGCCCTTGGAGGATCCCCTGCCAGCTGCCCTCTCTCCTCTAATGAGGGGGAGCCAGCTTGTGGGCCCTTATTGACTGCAGATGTGGCACTTTGGCAGGAGGAGAGGGTGGACCTGCGGGCAGACAAGTGCCAGGCTCCCCGTGACTGCCTTGCCACCGCTGTCCCCAGGGCTCTGGT
Organism: Poecile atricapillus; assembly: GCF_030490865.1. Taxonomy (NCBI): domain Eukaryota; kingdom Metazoa; phylum Chordata; class Aves; order Passeriformes; family Paridae; genus Poecile; species Poecile atricapillus. Next base: position 31,564,042 of record NC_081255.1, read on the forward strand.
GCTCGCTCTGAGGTGTCCTGGGCACCAGGGGCTGTCCCCTCCATCAGCTCCAGGCTCCAGATGATGTAAGGCAGAGCTTCACCTTGTGCTAAACCTCTGCTCGCGAGGCGGCAGAAACGCGGACAAAAGCTCGGCGCCCGCCCAAAGGGAGAGATCACAGCCTGCTCTGCAGACACAGATGGCTGCAAGCTGATGGGGTCACTGCTTCTGCATCACTGTCAGGCTGGGGCACAGCTCCCCCCAAAGTTTGGGGTACTCGTTGTTAATGACAAATGTTCTCCATTTGTGCAGCAGCCAGAGGTTGGCTATTAATTCTGCTGTCACTTCTGGCCGTTTTGCCCACATGTGGTCATTACCTCTGGCTCATCCAAGTCCTGCCTTGGTGGTGGCACTGAGCTGCTGAGCTGGGCAAGGGAAGTACCCAAAGTCTTACACCTCCAAAGCACCTCTGCTCTTGGCACCACTGGGTGCCCATCATGAATGTCAAACTTCCTGAGGTGCTCAGAAAGACAAGAACAAGTCAAACAAGAGAAGGTTCTTCCTTCCTCATGACCTTCCTCACTTACTATAGAAAAATCCCAGATTCTGCTTAGTCTTGCCTGTAAAATGGCAGAAAATCACCTTGCAGCATCAGGGACTGTAACCAGGTACCAACTAGATATAGCTCAGATTCACCAAGCCATCTATCACTGTCACAGCTGTGAAGAAAAAGAGCTTTGTCCTGCCCACGTGGGATGCACTTCCAAGCCATCCTTGTGCTATATCCACGCAGCCCCACCCCAGTGCTTCTGCCATGGCTTTCCAGCAGCCTGTCCTCTGAATTCATTGCCTCAGCTTCTCTGTAAAACAGGGTCACTGCAAGAGCACGGCTGACAGAGGGATTACCTGAAGAGCCACAGCTCATCAGTGGTGAAGGACAAAACAGTGCTGAGCATCCTTCCCAGCCAGGGCAGCAGTGGTGTGTCACTGGCCCGAGGTGCTCCCTCTGTGCACAGATATCACACCTGGGTCTGACACTAACATGTGGCCTTTTGCATTTAATGTGGGGGTTTCACCCCCAGAAGTGTAAAATGCTTCAGGAATCTTTAGTGGGGCATCTGCCTAGAAAACAATTTGGTCACCTGAAAGCTGTACAAGTGATGGTAACATCCCGTTTTAGCTGGGAGCTTTCCACAGCATTCTTCTCTGAGAGGGAGCTTTGGAGCCTGGACCAGTTTCAGATCCATCCTTTTCAATGTCTTTATTTCCAGAGAAAGGCCTTGCCATTTATTTAATCTACAATCAAAATGGTGGCACAGTTTTTAGCATACAGTAATCTCCAAACTTCAGTGTTTTGTTTTCTTCTTGGTGAAATTTGCAGTAGAAGTTTAAAGACTAAACCCATCTTTTTGTTTAACTTGGCATTTCTTCCCTGCAGCTCACTTTGTGCAGTGTGGGATAACACAGGTATCAGCAGTGCAGAATGGTGCTGTTTCAGAGGACAGGCTGAAGTTTTATCCCGTGCTGGCAGAGTAGTGCAAGCCAGGTTTCCAAACTCCATAATTAAACCCTGTCCTTTGGGTTACTGGCCAAACAACAGGAGGAGGAAATCAGACCAAGGAAAGGAAGCTTAGACTTGTCTGTGGGATGGCTGCTCTGGCTGGGAAGGAAAGTTCAGAGAGGAGCCAGCAGCCAACCTCCCAGCCCAGTAGGATCCACACCAAAGATAATAATACATCCTTTGCCTTTATTGCCTTTGAGTAGATTGCTTCCTCACAGGAGATTTAGATTTATGCAGAGATAGCTTCTTGGCCTATATGCCTTGACAGGTTTATGGGAGTGAGAGGATGAATATTCCATCTCTGTGTGTTGTATCTGCTTAATTTTGAGGTGTGCACATGGGGAAGAGGGGAGACTCAAACACAGGAGCAGGTGTGAAGCACACCCGTGCTCGTGGCACAGGCACTGGGAGAGGGTGGTAGGGAAAGGTGTGGCCTGGGACAGTGCAGGGAAATCAGGTCTGTGTGAGAGGGAGATGGAAGAAATTCACTTCAAAGAGAGCACAACGTAGAGGAGGAAGGGAAAATGAGAAGACAGCTTTGGACCATACAGAAGGAAAAAAGAACAAATGCCAGGAAAACAAAGATTTGACTTCCTAGAAAGGAAATATGAAATGGAATACGTGAACTCCTCTTAGAGAAAGAGAGCACTCCAGGCAGAGGGTTATTTACCGCCAGCCGTGACTAGTCGCTCTACATCTGTCTCCATTTTTTTCTCTTGAACAAATTCCCTTTTTGGATACTTTTCTTCCTGCTTTGCTTCCCTGTGATTGCCCCTGTAAGTGGTCTTTGGAGGGCAGGCTGTATGCTCAGAACATATGTGCAAACTGGCTGGAGAACAGAAGAGGACAAAACCACTCTGTGTGCTATTTAGATTAGGCACTGGATGCTTCCCCTGTGCCTTCTCCTGGGGTCCCTGCTGTGTGCAGGATGCAGGCTGCACCTATTGTCCATCCACAGCCCTTCCTCTGAGCTTTTACTTGCTCTGCTGAGGCACCCTGATGTCTGTCTCACGTGGAGACTTTGCTGGGTGTAGATCCTCCCTGCTTCACCCACCTGGGTGTGGATCCTCCATGCTTCACCCACCTTTCTGTTCGTGGCACAGGGGGCTCGCAGTGATGAGCGAAGGACTCAGCTTTGTGGGTTTTTTTACAGATATTTCCTGCAACCAAGGGTGCAGCACTCTCCTTGTACGTCAGAGGTGACAGCCAAAGCAAACCCCAGCATTAATCCCATGTTCCTTGCGCTGTACTCCTTGAGTCTCACATCCATTTACCTGCACTCGAAAGCTCCTGGGGAGCTCTCCGACCTAAAAAGGCTGGAGTCTGCCAGAAAAGATGAATTTCCTTTCACAACAGGAAGGCTTAGGAAGTAAAACAAAGCAGACATGTAGTAAATTACTTCTGCTTTTCAAATACCTTTTGCGGTATCCTCCTTACCATTACTTTATCTCAGCACTTTCGGTACATAACTCTTGTTAACTGAGAAGAAGGGCAAGAGAGGATAAAGATGATGTTAGTAAGAAAATAAGGCAACATCACACTGGCTTTGAACTCCTGCACAAAGCTGGCCTGTGTTCAGTTCTGTGGCAGCTCAGCTTGTAATGGGGGTAAGCCATAATTACAGGTATACATTTTTTAATTCCATAATAAGCAAAGATTGAGTTAATGTGTATCTGTATTCCACTTACGCATTTTTTTAATGTGTTCTCTTGATCCAGTCCAGGAGTAATGTTCACATTGTTCTCCCTCAGTCATTTTGTGAAACATATGGATGGTATTTGCCAAGTCTGCTCCCATTGTGCTTCTACAGCGTGGCATGGAAAGAAATGTTTAGGATGCAAATTCAGAGTATACTATTGGATTCTTTACTTAGGTTTTCTACTTGTTTCTTTACTTAGATCTTGTGCTTTATTCTTAGATCTTCTCCTTGTATTTCCACATGGTAGTTTAGTCCCTAGAGAACAGTAATCCCAGGAAAGGCACATGTTTGCACTCCGTGCACTTCTTGAGGCGTCTGAAGAGACAAACAGCTCTGCTTTGCTTGTGGTCTTGACCAACTCGGTTTGCAAAACTTCTGGAGCTCTGTGGTCCTTTTCCCACTGAAAGACTGGTGTGGCTGTTCATGTCATGGTCATCCCCTTGTCCCAGCTCCACCTGGATGTTCTCCTCCCGTTATGCTGTGCTGGGCCTTCACCTTGAAAACCCCAGGAAACAGACAAGACTTTCAGTTCAGGAGCCTTAAGGAATTAGTACCACCTCTTGCACTGCATGGCTAATAGACATGTCCACAGTTCCAGGGGCTTATGAGGTTGAAAATTTTACATGAACCTGCAGAAAGCTCGAGAGCTCCCTGTTAGACTGCTGGACTCACCTGTGGTGGTAACGATGCTTTTAAAGTCAGCCTCAAGATTGCTCACCAAACCACCCAGGCCACTGCTGCTTGTTCTCATGCCACCACCTATGGGACTGTCTGAAAACAGTTTCTGAGGAATTTCTATGCAGCTGAGGAGCTGAGATCTTATTTTGGAGTATTTCCCTTGCAGTGTCAGTGACCCCTAACTTGATGGTGCCGTGCCTCTCTCCATGGCTGCTTATGGAACAACCACATGCAGGCAACCAGTCCAGAACTTGTTTCAATAATGCTTTTTTTTAAATCTGGCATGGGCTTTCTCCTCAGCATGCAAGAAAACTTCTCCTTATTTACTGAGAAACTTTTATTTATGCCATATGTATCAGAAAAGCTCATTCAGGCATAGTTCAGATGACCACAAGAGTTTGTTTTCCCTGTCTGTTCGGAATTATATCTTGGAAATTGGAGAGAAAGTGCTATAAGGGAGATCCTAGATAGATGTTCTTTATGCCCTAAGCACAGTTGTTGCCTGGCACTGCCTGGAAGATAAAATATGTGTGGTGTGTCCCAGTATCAGCAATGCAGAGTGTGTCTGATCTGTCCTCAGGCAAAAGGTCTGTGGGCTCATCAAAGGCCTTGATGTCGTGCACTAGCTCAGAGCCCAGAGAAGTTCTCAATGATTGTGCTGCATTACTGCCAGTGATTCAAGGAACTGACTGCAGAAAGTATGATGAAAAACATGAGAGCCATGTATTATACAAAATAAGGAATAGCAAAAGAATCCCTTTTCAGTGGGAAAACATTCAACTTCATACCTGGACTATTCAGTGTCGAGTAATTCTCTGGTGCTGCTTCTCAGTGACTTGCTGCAGGGGGCAGTTTGCACTGGATCGTAACTAGACACAGGAATTTCATGATCTTTATTAATTTCCTTGAGCTGAACTTGTTGGGTACTCATAGGCCTGTAGAAGGAAGACAAAGCCTAGGTAACATCACTTTTCCTTGGACCAGAGGAGGTCTACATCCAGGATCCCTGCCAAGTGTATTTTCTCAGTATTTCCCAGATGTGACTTTGAATTGCCCTCTGGTTCTCAGTGTGTGAGGTCAGGCAGTCCCAGAGCTGTTCTGCCTGTACCTGCCTGCTGCAGCAGCTTCATTACACACCTCAGCACACCTCCCAGCAGGCACCACTGCCATTTTTTCCTCCATTGAGCTTAATATCTAAAGACAGGGGGAACATTTCACACAGAATGGTTCAGGCCGGAAGGGACCACAGTGGGGTCATTTGGTCCCACCTCCCTGCTCAAGCAGCGTCATCCCTGAGCACAGGGCACAGTCTTGAATATTTCCATTGAGGGAGACTCCACACCCTCTCTGGGCAACCTGCTCAAGAAAGAAGTTGTTCCTCATGTTCAGGACAAACTTTATTCGTTAACATGGAATTGCACGTGCAGGCAGCCACCTAAAAAGCTGACTCCAAGTGAACAGGTAGATGCTTGAAGTGAAATGTTTGATAGGAACACACTTGAAGGAACTCCAGCAGCTGTATGGTACAGAGCTTTCCTTAAATGTCTTTTTTTTCATAGAGTCCATGTGTTGCCATATCCCTGCTCTCTGCATTACAGTATCCCATCAAAACACAAGCTGCCCAGTGGTTTTCAGAACATACAATTTTTCTTTTCTTCTAAGAGCAATAACACTTATCAACTTTTACTGAAATACCATATCAGCTCCTTGTCACTGGCAGTCTACAGTTCCTGCCGCTAAAAGTTTAATGCATTTACAGGAGCACTTAGGCATCAAGACTTTGATATCACAATCTGTTAGTCACAGGTGCTACATGATAGGTTTGTGTTAGCACATTATAGATCTTTTATCAGATACTGCACAAAATGTGTGTGTTTCCCTGCCAGGCAATCAGGATCAGGCTGCTGCATAGCTGATGAGTTACTCACCAATATAAGTTGTTGTTTATTTTCAACAGAACTTTCCCAGAACTGCACCTTAATGGATAAGTTAAACTCTAATTGGTTGAGGCCAGTGAAGACCAGGAACTTAATGGAGCCAGGAAAAATGCAGCAGGTCCATGGTGGTGCTTTGAGCACTGTCAGTCTTTCACAGTGGCATTCGTCAAGTCAAGTGATTAACATTGCTCATTTGCCATCACAGACAGAGTCATTTTGACAGCAAATTACCACTGGATCAATAGCTCAGCTTGTCTTTGGCAATTCACGTAGTAGCATGAGACCTGTGACAACATGCCATGCTGCTGGCAGTGCTGCCTCAAAACCATGGAAGGAAGTTGGAGGTGGGGGAAGAACTGCTCACCGAAAAGTCAGCTCAGATTGAAAAGCTCTAGATGTTTTCACATCCCTCCAAGGCTCCTCTTATTTTATTTTTTTCCAGACACTGGACAATACAAAAGGCTTGGCCTTGGGATTCAGCCTAAACTGTGCTTTCCATTTTTAATAAAATTAGTAATCCCATGCAAGTGTTGAAGCACATGCCTCAGCTTTGCTGTAATCCCCTGAGGAAAACATCCCTTCAGCACGGTCCCAGAGAAGTCGGGCGGTCGGTCAGTGTTGTGGCTTTGCTTCTTGCATCTAGTTCCAGATGTCAGGAAATGCATCATTTAAAAATGGAGATGGAGCTGTAGGAGTTCTGAGTTGAAAATGCAGAAAGAATTTCACTGTAGTTATCAAATTAAAGCTGTTTTTGACTGGCCTGGTGCTAACATCACCCCTACGTGCTGCTTTCACTGACCTCAGTGACAGACAGAAAAGCAGATCTTTTGTGCACTGGCACAGTGTAAGGTCACCTGAGGTATTTCTGTCACCAGATACAATTCACATCACCTACATCCTTTTTCAGACATACAGGAAGGATTTCTTGCATAGAAAACTATTCTCTGACAAAGTCTGGAACAATGCTTTCCAATGGGAACAGGATTCCTGGGATGGCAGTGATGTATTGGACATCCATGGGCCTGACCATCCTCAGTCGTTATTGATGGCCAAGCAACATTTTGTTGCCACCCGTTGTTGATCAAAGAATCAAAGAATCACAGCATGGTTTGGCTTGGAAGGGATCCCAAAGCCCATCCAGTACCACCCCTTTCACCATCCCAGGATGCTCAGAGCCCCATCCCACCTAGCTTTGGACACTTCCAGGGGTGGGGAGTCCTCAACCTCTGTCCACAGCAGCCCACAAAATATAACTTAAAGCAAAGACAGGGATGTGTCTTGGGCTCCTCTTTTGACACCAAGTGAAAACTACCACCTTCCTTGGCTCTGAGACAGAAGCAAACACTTTCTGTCCACAGGTGAGCTCTAAAGACAGAAGCTCCTCTGGTTGACTGTGGCTGTGCATTTCTTGCTAGTTTGGGATCTGTAGAACCTGAATCTTTGTGAGCTCCAGACAGGTCTCCCCTGACCCAGAGATCCTTGAAGATCATCTGATAGTGCAGTATGGGGCTGTTTAGTTGCAAAATGGCATTAAAAAATTAAAAGTAGGCTTCCAAAAAAATTGAACTAGTGTTCTTGTTTGCTTCTGGGACCAATTCAGGATGTTGACTTGGATCTATAAACTCTCCTATAGATTAGATCTTGGTTGGGAAATGGACTACATTCCTTTCATGTGCTGTCTTAGCAGTTGAGATCAGCAGACCTGCTTTTTCTAATGTGTTTGGGAAGCAGAAGCAATATTTTATCTCCTGTGGTATGCTGCTGGTATAGAAATGTTCAGGCTTATTAATTCTTCAGGACACAGGAAAGTCTTCATCACCTGTGTAGGCAGTCATGGGAAAGGACCCACTGCAAAGACTCCATTGAACTCTTTCTTTTTTGTTTTTTTTGAAAGCAGCTGGAAAATATTAGTAATCTTCAGCGCCAATATACAGTACATATTGAGAGCCAGTAAATGATGCATATTATTGCAAATTCCTGTGCACTTCTGCATTTTATAAAACAGATAACTAAAATACTCACCTAGCCAGATCAGTTCCCCCTGGGATGCACATTTCCAAGCAGAGGACAAACCAAAAACACAGAACAGAACAAAATTAGCCAAATAGAATGGCTAAGTGTTTGAAACAAATGGTTTTAAGATCACTGAGTAAGGAGCGTGACCTCCTTTTGCATCAGTCGAGGCAACTGTGAAACTTTGCGAAAGAAGCTCACCACAAAACAGATGCTGGACTATCTTAGGTAAATAAATTACAAAAAAATAATAATAAACCCCCCCCTACACTTTTTACAAAGCACAGCTGTGTAAATATTGCATGAGACAGGGGAGAGGGAGAGAGATGTAACATACACCCTTTTTTTTATGCAGAAGTTCTGCTCTGGGCACTGTTTATTAACATTCCCAGTACAACCATCACTCCAGTGCCTAGCACACAGTGCTGCTACTGTACTCCCTGCACATGTTTGATCTTGGCTTTAGAGGAGAAGACAGGCTTTATTTTAAAGGAAACATTTTTACCCAAAGATAAAAGGTGCAAGGAGAGGTGTTAGGAGACATGGAATTACAGGATCATGGAATGATTTGGGCTGGAAGGGACCTTTAAAAGCTCATTCCATGGGCAAGAACACCTTCCACTATCCCAGGTTGCTCCAAGGCCTGTCCAGCCTGGTCTTGGACACTTCCAGAAGATGGTGCAGGATCAGGTACAGGAAGAAGACTAAATCTCATCTCTTTATTCCGTTCTCTTTCCCACACCTTCTGCCACACTGACTTTAGATGCACTCCTGCTTCTGCACCAGGTGAGGAGCAATTCTCCTTAATTTCATTGTGCTGGATGCCTACTGCAATTTTCCTGCTTCTCAACTGCACATTCCAGCCTACAAAAACCTGCCCACAGAGGGGAACAAAGGCTCACCTAGACAGGCAGTTCACTGTCTCTGACAAGAGCTGGTGGTGGTGGACACTTACGGAAAGATAACAACAATAGGAGAGGCATCCAGTGATGCTTTCAAGAGTACAGCCTCATGGATTTTGGCAGCAGTTTGGTTTCACAAGCCAGAGCCACATCTTAGTGTTTGACTGCCTTCAGTGAAACTTTCCTTTCAGAGATGTGCTTTTAACCTGTTCTTTATTTTGGCCTCTACAACATCCCATGGCAGAAAGTTCCAGTTTTACTCAGTGCTGCATGAGGAAGAACAACTTATTTTGTCTGTTTCCTGATCATTTTGCTGGATGCTTCTTAGTGGTTTTCTGTTTCACTGCCTGAAGTAGTGAATAAATCATTCCCCAGTTACTTTCTTTACTTTCCTTCAAGTTAAGTGCTGCCCAACACTTTGACCGCAGAGCAGTCAGCGAGCACAGGGAAGCACAGAAATCCATCTAGCAGCCTCTTAGCTCAGGTAACAATTTGACTGAGTGGCTGCAGAGCCATCTTATACCTGCAGAAATATCTGTGTGCTGTGAAAGCAGCTGTGCTGTTCACCCAAACTGGCTTTTCTGCTACTTCCACCCCAGAGCTCACGGTGTGAATGCAGTGACCCCCCCTAAAGAGCCTAAAGAAGAGATGATGTTTTAAGTTCTTTCAATTTCCAGCTCCAAAGAAACTTAAACCTCAGCATCTAGCGTAGCTCTAGCTCTGTTCTGGTTCCATCTTGCTCAGGGAAGAGCAGGAGATCCACAACATCCTCCACCTCTGCTTGTCCTCGCCACCCTGGCACAGCCCTACTTGACATCATCCTTTCTGCTCTGCCCTTACATCAGTGCTCGCTGCTATTTTTAGTGTGATATACACCAAAAAGCATAACATAAGAGATCCTCTTACTAAAATTAGCTGGAAAATTATAGGCTGTTTTACTGCTTTGTGCACAGTCTTCATTTGCCTCAATAGATTTGCAAACCCCCGAAATTCAGATCTTTGAACTAATTACTCAGATCTTTGAACACCCAAAAAGCCAGACAAGTGAAGTGGTACCTGCATCTCCAAGAGCAGCTCTCTGGAAAAAATGGGACTGTTTTATCTCAACAAGGGCTGGAGGCAGAGTCTTGGGTTCCACTTATAGGAGGGAAATAATTTTATTTTTTTTTAAAAAAAAAAAGGATTTACGATCAACAAGATTTCCAAAATATAAATGTATGGATTATCTTTCTTCACATTTAGTGTTTTATTGCAGTAGCCCACGTTTGTCTCCAGGAATATTATCCACGATGCAGCACACTAATGCACTACCTTGCTCTGAACAGGAGAAAGCACTTTGGATGTAGTCCAGGTTTAACCCTGTCTTAGGGCTTGCTTTTACTTTTAAACAAAATAACAGCAAATGGAAGTAAAGCATCGTCCTGACTCTTCCTCGGAGCGCGGCCAATCCTCCATGTGAGGAGCAGCTTTGAGACAGAGGGTGATGCTCATTCCCTCTCAGTTCATGACTCCTCTGCCTCTCTTTGCCCTTTCAGTCCCTACAACCCACCTCTGTTCTCCATCCTTGAGTGAAATCCCCTGGCCACACGTAACCTAAACGTGCTCTGCAAGGAGCTGCTCCTGGCTGTCAGAGAGACCGCTCGACATCTGACATCACACTGATCCCTGCAAAGACCCCTGTCATCCAGGCAGAATTGCAAATCCTGCCTCTTTGGAGGTCTTAAAAATTAAAAGATTCCCCCCCAAAACTGCTGTATTTCTTAGGAAAATCCCACGCCAAATGGTACCTTGTAAGTATTAAAAAAATTGTTTGTCCTCTGTTAAAAAATGATCATCTAGGAACCCATTCATTTGCAGGGGGAAAGGTTTTAAGAGGACAAAGCAGGCTTACAAACCACGTTTCTCCCATGCCCTGTGAACTGTTGTGCTATTGTGATTTTACAGTGCTATTTCTCTACTTTTGCTGGATTTTTCTCTTTAATGTTATGTGAAAAACCCAGAACAAAAACTGACACTTAATTCTGAGTAAACAGTGGCAGTGACTGAATAGAAACTTGATGTCAAATATACAACCACCCTGGGAAAGTCAAAATCCATTGCTTTCTCCTCTCTTCCAGTTGTGTCCTCTGTAAGTGTATTACCCATAAAATTAGCGATTTAAAAAGGCATCGAAACATTATTTTTCATATTCATAGCGTCACTTTAAAAAAAAATGGTTAAAAATCGATTTGCTGGCCTCTTGGGGAAATGCTGTAATGTTTTTGGCTGTCTCCTACTTTCTGCTGCCAGCTAAAAGTACCATCTGGCTTGTTTAGGGCCCTTTTCCATATCAGGTGCTTCCAAAATTCTCCCCAACCAGAGGATTGTTTCGTTGGGTTGCTCTGCCTGCTGAGGCATGTGTCCTGGGCTGGGAATCCTACTGCTTCTGTTCCCTGCCATCTTGCTGACAGTGGTGTGTGTATGTTTGGGCACGGATCTTGCTGCCTCTCTCCCGAGGACATTTGCATCATTGTCAGCTGCACATATTAAATTGATATGCAGGGCTCAGAAACACGTATCCCATCTTTTGTCCCTTTGTTTGTGCAATTGTTGTGGTTTTAATTCTTCTTTGACACCTGGAATATCACAAAGCTGCTGATAATCTGTTGGCTACTAAGGGAAATGACATTGATAGAAGGATAATGTGTGTCAGACTTATATCTCGATAATTGCAGACACACCCCGAACCCTCGCAGCTCAGGGAATGAATATCCTAAATCCATTATTAATTTGGAGAGTCGCATGTGGCAGTTGGCTGTGGTGTCACACTCTCGCCGCAAGAGTCACTTGCAAGGGATTTTCAGGCAGTTTTGGTTGATTCTGCATCGCTGTGTCGATTTGTGCCTCGGACGAGTCGTTTTTGGTGCGTCCTCGCTGCCATTTCGCGGCAGCGCGAGGAGCTGGAACAAAATGGGGATGATGTCCTCACTCCCCACGGGAGGAAGGCAGCTCCCCACGTGCCTTCTCCTGCCCAGGAATACCATCCCAAGAGGCTGAGAACCCATGCTCCGTACGTGGCACCACTTGACGGTGACACCTCCTCCTCGGGATCCTTTGTTTCTCAAATTTCCCAGTTTACTTGGAAATGGAGACACACCCCTGGAGGATTTATGAGTAGATTTGAAGCGCTGTAGTTGCAAAGTCCAGGCTTGATGTGATTGTGTGGGAACAGGAAGGGTGTTTTGGAGCAGCTACTGCCGTAAGCTGTCTTGTCCTATTTCAAAAACGATCTGTGCCATACGCTGCTGACTTTTCCTGTCCATCCATTAAAAAGTGAATTATGAAGAGTGCTGAGACAAACAGATAGGAGTTTAACCTTGTTAGTAAATATCAGGTAGCTGATATATACTGCTAGAATGTTACATCACGGCCTCGCTCTTCAATATAAGTTTATGAAATTATCTTGTTACTATATAAACTGCCTTGGCTGGGTACATTCTTCCAGAGGGTTATTGTTTGCTGCATGTTGGCACAGTAGCATGACTCCGAAGAGTCAGTTCACGATGTGGTGAATTTTAAAGACTTGGGACATGGCCATATCTATTTTTCAGCAAAGGAATGAAAGCTTTTTTCCCTTTTTTCTTTTTTTCCCCCCTCCCCTAAGGTATTAAAAGTTTCAAAACATGTGCTGAAATGAAAAGGAAATAGTAACTAAAGCCTGGATGGGAAGTAGTGCCTCGGAGTACTGACTTTGTTTATTTGCTTGTTTCCCCCAGAATCTTAATATTTTAAGTACAAGTTAATATTCTAAATCAAATAAACCTGTTCTGTGAACTAGTAAGGTACTTGAACTATTATCACACATTATTCATTTATTTCTGTGTGAGCGCAATAAAAATTTTACAAGCTGTAATCTTGTTCTTTTAATAGAGAGAAAACTATGCAGAATATGTTGCTTAGAGTATTAGATAAGCTGCAGTATGTTAATCAAATATTTTTGTGATATGAGGGCAGTTGAGAAAACAGTACAATTTTTGCTAATGGCACTGGTAAGTAAACGGATCTATCATTACATTGTCATGAAAAGTGACATTGAGCAGAAACACCCTGCCAATCCCTAGAAGATAAGTATTTAATGTAATTAGACAGACACTGTCTCCTTTGTTGAACGTAGCATTAATCACCCAGAGAAGTCCAACTTTATATGAAATGGCTTTTTCTGATATGTCTTTGTATTAGAAAGCTTCTCACACGGTTTTGCCACGATGATATATTTGAAGAAACGACTGCAGCAGCTACACGGGTTTCCTCATGACACATTTCTTGCTGTTCTGTGTTCCATAATATTTAATTCTTTTTATTTAGCAGTGTTGCATTATATAGCTGTGACTTGTTCCTAAGTTGAGAAACCTACGTGCAATTTGAAGCTGAACCTCTTTGAACCGGTGTAATGCACTCAAGTTATGAAATATAAAAGCAACACAAATAGCTTCCATTATGTTCTTCAGTCCTTCCTCTGTGGTGTTAGCACAGGTTCCTTGTTATGGCATAAGCAAAATGTTTCTTGCCTCATAAATGCTAGTCCATAATATCACACACAAAAAAAAAAACAAACAAAAAGAAAAAAAAAAACTTCTTTTTATTAAAATCTCATTGTTAAATGGATGAAAAATGTTGCCCCCTTCCAGAATTCATTGGCACTACATTTTCTTTTTTTCTCCTCTTTTTTTTTTTTTTTTTTTTTTTCCTTCCCCTCCCCTTCTCCTCTGTTGCTTGTAATTTGTACTGTGAAACGCTGTCTGGTTATGAACTGGTATCAATTTGAGTCAGTGCACAGCTGTGTCTTCCCACCTTCTCAGTGGTGCTGAGGGCTTTGAAGGGAAAGAAAAGGGTTTAGTCAGAGATGACAGCGAACTTCACCGGGTAACAGGTGGAGGTCAAGTCGGTTTATTTGTTGGGCTGAACAGAGTGCAGAGATGAAAAATCTTTGCCATAATAAGGTTTAGGAAGAAAATGCTGACTAGTCTAAGCCTTGATTCCAGCTGACAGATTCTTTTCTAGTGTTCATTACTTGATTTCACAGTTCAGGCAATTTTAAGAGGCTTAAAATTATGTTTCTGCTCTCCTCTATAAAACTTTCCGATCACTTTCGAATTTTTGCTTTAAGTAAAGTAATAGGGACTCCCTGATATATCACTCCTGCCTGTAGACTCTTACAAAGTCAATATGCCATCAAAAATGTAAGGATAAGCTTTTTTTTTTAGACCCCTACTTTTACTGATTCTTTTAATAAATGAAGTAAAAAATTCACGTGTAGGCACCGATTCGATTAGAAAATTAAAACTTTCTAGAAACCCTCCCCTGAAGAGTGGATAGTAAACTAAGCAGGATGCTGAAGAAGCCAGTGCTCCTGTCTGGGAATATGGGATTTGCTGAGTTTCAGTCCCCAGGATCTGTCCTGGAAGGGAGTCACAGCAGGCCCCGGGAATCAGAGCAGAACGTGCTGACATTGTGTGTCCCTGCTGGGACTGGGGTGGCCACACACAAAGGGATTTCACCGGGCTGAGCTGCCAGGCTTTGGGTTTCTCCGAGTGCAGCCTCCTGCCCTTCCCTGTGCCAGCTCCTGGGACGGACACACAGCCCTTTCTCCTCTCCCACCCTTTTTCTTCCACCACCACCACCTGCTTCCTACCTGCTGGAGTGGGCAGAATAGGATTATCTTTAGCCATTTGCTAAAATCTTCCCCCTCAGACTTTCTATTACTTCTGCATTCATTCTTTGCAGGAAGAGGAAACTCACTGGTCAAACCCTTGGACACCAGAATAGTTGCATGCAGTTTCCCAGGGAGCCAGATAGCTCTAAAGCTTCCCAGTGAGTGACAGTTTCTCTCTTCTATTCTTCTGAAACATGTGTTTTACACATATACTGAAAAATGTTAATATCAATTTACAGCCAGATTCTTGCCTTTTTTTTGCTTTTTTTTTTTTTTAAAAAAACGAAAAGATAAAAAAAAATCTCCCAAAGTATTTACACTTAGAGCACCTCAGCACACATTGTCACTTTTTTTACGTAGGAAAAAGTGTTGGATGCTCTTATACACATAACATCATTGGGCTTTTGAAAGCTGTTAGCTCATTCTGAGTTAGTGGCAAGAACGCTGGACTTGCCAGCACCAAACTGTGAAACCTTTTCTGTGTGACTGGTAGAAATCTCATGGGGGTAGAAATCCAAAAAAAAAGTAAAAATAAAAAAATGGGGAGGAGGGGGGAATGTAAATCTGTGCATTTGGATTCGAGCAGCTTCAATACCATGATATCAACTTTGTCCTAGAAGTCATTGAATCACAAATCATTTGGGAGAGTGTTTTGGAGAATTACCACTGTATGCTTTCCCTGGTTTTTTACTCTTTTCTAGGCATCCATTAGTTCCCACTGTCAGGGAGAGGATTCTGGACTAGGTGGATCCCTGTAATCTGATTTGGCATGGCTATTTTTCTGTGTTCCTAAGCTCATGAGATCAAGTTATGTAGGATTATTTCATAATGCCAGAGCAGCAGTTTCTGAGGTTGGACAAAGCTATCTAGCAAAAGTGTCTGATAAAAGAAAAATCCTGTCCCATACTGTAGCTTTCTTGGTCCAGTGAAGCAGCATCCTCATGCACACAAATCTTGTAAAGTTGCTTCTGCTAGCTCCCCGTGTCCCTTGGTTTTTGTAAGCTAAAGTGCCATTTTCCTTTTTACAGCTTAATTGAACCTAAATGCGCCCATTTCCTGCAATGTGGTATTTTGGTAATTTCACTATTTGTTCCTAAGTTTCCCCTTAAGCAAACTGAAAGCTTTATCACTTCACTGGGCCAAGATTTCACACAGTATCCTGCTTGCTACGAAATATGATAGTGTTCTCTCTCACCTTGTTTCTTTTTTCTTCTTTTACTTTCTTTTATAAAATCAGGATATCTAAGAAACCCCGAACACCGCGGAGCACTTCATGGTGGGTGTGCTTATTCAAACAATGCCAATGCTCTCGTTCTCGGTGCACAGAGTTTTTGTGTTGGTTGGGGGGGAATGTCCCAGGTGCCCCCTCTGGTGTGGATTCTCCGGTGTCTAGTAAGGACAGAGCTCGTGCCAAGCCCTTTGCCCAGAGTGCCAGCGCTGGAGGGAGCACTCACATGTCACCTCTGCCCTTGCCATGCCTGTTTTCACGGAACTTGCAGGGGGATTTTCCCTGGGAGCCCTCTGCCTCTCTGCCAGGTGTGTTTTCACCTGCCCAGTGGGTGACAGAGTGCTTGGGCAGCTCCCAGGAGCAGACCTGCAGGCAGCAGGGCCATCCAGGCTCCTCTGGAAGCGATGCCAAAGCCAAACTGCCTTCCCCCAGGGAATCCTGAAGCCACTGGGAATGCAGAGAAGGGAGGCTGATCTCACCAGTCTGGTATCACCTGTGGGGAAGCGGTTTCAGCCTGGGAGCTGCTGGTGGCAGGTCCCCAGTGCCATCCCAGTGCGCAACTGGACATTCCCAGGAAGGAGAACAGCAGCTGTAGGTCAGCTACAAATTATTCCTGGGTGTTCAGTCCTGTGCCTGTCAAACATGGGCAGTCAGAGGGTTAAAACACCAAAACCACTGGATACCAAAACACAGCAGTTCCATGAGTACACCCTCAACCTGCCAAATTATAAATCCCTCGGTACAATGCACACAAATTCAGTTTGCAACTCCTTCTTCCTTTGGAATAACCTATAAACTCTTCACCTCAAATGGTGCAGAAATCAGGTGGCTTTACAGTCCGTGGTAAATCACCTGGGCTATTTTCAACCCTGACCACAGCTCTTCTATCAATTAAAACACGTTCAATGGCAGTGTACACCGATTAAATCTTCAAAACCAATATTAGCACCAAACGTAGTCTTGTCATCATAAAAGTCATCTGAAAACATTACCACGCAGTAACTGAGGTCACAAGTTGAGAAAATCTGCATATTTACCCATCTCCATCTCATGCCTGGGGCGTTTAGCAGCCATCATTGTTATATATAGTCTGGGTAGCCAATGATGCTTTGATGACATGCAAATAATGAGCAAACGATTTTTAAGAAAATTAAATAAATAAGTAAAACCCCAAAAATTTTACTCCATCCTCTTCAGCTGCTAAGATTCCCCTTAGTATCACTCGCAATTTGGGATCCATATGCATCTCAGGAAGATATAGTTGAAACATAAATCTATTCTGGGTCTTTTACTTGCAAAAATATCATACCTCAGCTATAATCATATGCAAAGACTTTTTAGAGGGCTTTGTAAATGCCATCCAAATTTATGATGGCATTTTTTTGCCTTGCAGCTATAGATGTTCCATCCCCAAAGCACCCACATAAAGGTATATTCTCCTATGGATGGCTGCAGTTTGTCCCTGCTGCTATATCTAATCTGCCAAGTGTGCTGAAAAATTCTCAAGTAGCATTTGAAATGAAACAAATGTAGTCATGAATTTTAGACGAGATGTCTAAAGACGTCATTAGAAATTTACTCTTTTTTTTTTATTATTATTCTTGCAATATGTATTTATACAATGGAAAATTATGCCGAAGCTGACATTAACACAAAGGCAGAATTGAACTGTTATCCTGCTGTTTATTGCTCTTCTCATTAAAGTTTTTAAATATATAAGTCATGATATTATGTTTTGAAGGAATTGGTAAGATGTTGAGTACTAGTTTATTAGTTACTGAAAGAACTGCTTGGGTGGCAGAGCAGGAATGAACTTAAGCAACCTAAAACAATCCAGATGATGCTGTAAACACAGATACAAACAGACAAGGTAACACACTCTATGAGAACGTTGTACCAAACAATTAAGGCAGACTTTCATGGGGTGAGATTTAAAAATATTTGCGAATATTGTAGTGCTCGGCTTTAAAATTCTGTAGGCGAGGTTGTCCATCACGATAAACTGATATTTCTCCCTCGTAAATGGATCTGTGCTCATTTGCAAAGGAGAATTTTCAACCTTCTTTTTCCCTGAGTGACATCAGAATTTTGATTCTAACTTGAATTATCATTTTTGGCTAAAAATTGCTGAGGAATCCAAAAGCATTTAAAACCTAAAGCCATTGAATCCATTTAATGCGCCTTTGGCACCTCTCTCTCTCTCTCTCAGTCCTTTTTGAACATTCTGGTCCTCATTTTAATCAATCTCTTTTTATTAAGTTCTTTGGCTCATTTACTTGTACGTGCATTTGCTTTATTTTATTTGGAACATTTCTTTTGTAGTGTCTTGAAAAAGAGTTGTGACATTTCTTTTGGATGGCTTCTTAAGTATCTGGCAGTCACCTATGATACGATGTTGATGGGTACGGATAGATTAGCTCTGTTTTCCTGATGATCTGTCAGATGTCGAGTTCTGAGGAAACTGGATGTGTGTGTTGGTGATGCATATGCAGCAGTTTGATAAGTGGATAGAGGGGGAGCTTTCATTTTTCTTCTGTAAAAAAAAAAAAATCAGTGTTTATTAAGCTGGATTTAGCCCTGTGAAGCGAGGTGCTCCGCTGGCAGGTAGTTAATCAGTGATCACGGAAACTCCGGCTGCAACCAGGGGAGCCAGTACCCATTCAGAACGTAGAAACTAAAGAGCACTTCATTAGGATGAGTGAATTTCCATCTGTGTTGTATTTTGTGTATACTGGAGCAATTAATACAGTAAACTGATGGATGGCAGTCAGTGTGATCGTATCTCGGCTGATGACAAAGTTTGCTCAGCACTAAATAGAACAGACTTACTATGACTGGCAGGAGTGTAGCCGTCAACATTTCAAGAGGCTTGAAATCAGGAATTCCCCAGGAATTTAAAAAAAAATATATAGCAGCTGATCAGCCTCTCTGTTGATACTGATTTCAGTGGAATTGCTGGAATAATTCACGCTAAAGGATAAAAATTCCTTGGAAAATGCTTCCCATATATCAGTTTTTTCCTTCAACAGCCGACTTGTTTTTCTGCTTCATCTGTTTGTTCTGCATGTTGTCGAGTTCATGGTCCACCTGGTAATACCTGAGCTTCCATGATTCCTTTTCCTAGTGTGCCTTGGGAAGGAGGATCCAGACCATGTTTCACTCATAGCTTTTGTTCTGAAATCTCCATCTAGTGGCAGAGAGCTACTGGGAATATTGGGGTAATTATCCAAAGGTCTTTGGAGATGAATATGAGCTGGTCTACCAATGTAGCTAACGAGAGATGGAGTTGTTGTGTGACGTGTGTGCAGGTAGAATTGTGTCAGTAATTAATCAAGTGAAATGGGATGGATTTTCAGGTGTAGATTTGGAGAGAAGGGGGATTGTTCTCCTCTTGCTGTGACTCCGTTCATTCCATCAGAGTTAATCCTGATTTTTTTTTTAGTAAGGCACGTGGTAGGCACATGGAAAAGAGGATGGCAGATACTTGTTTGTTCTGGGGAGGATTTGTGCATTCAATTCTCACGCATCATTTTCTGGTCCATTTAAATATATATCAGCCTCATACATGAACATTTGAAGACCTTTAGCTGTACCCAAGGAAGACTCTTGTGTGGTGCGTTTCTAGTACTGGCAAACATGAGGAGGTAGAGGAATTAAACCCACCACAATGCTCCAGTGCCCCTTAGAAGATGAGGAACACGAAGTTTTCCTGTGCACTCACTGATTAAACTTGGGCTGGAGGTTTGCGAAGTGCAGAGTTTTGGAAAGTCTTTCTGCGGGACTTCAACATCCAATGGCTCCAGTAACCAGAGTCTCCCAAGGACAAGGATCCCATTTGCGCTTGCATTATGCATTTGAGCAGAAGGGTGTGATGCATGATGTGGAATGAACAAAATAATAACTCGTGTGTTTAGGGAAATGCCAAATTAATGAAAATTCAGAAAGCTCTAATGTTGAAAAAGCACTCAAATTCCTTGATAGAAATATAATGCTGCTAACAGTTTCAAGATTATTGTTGTCTGAATTTTCTGCTTATTGTGTACTGCAATTAAAATTCTCCTCAGCTGAAAAACTGATGTCAAATTAATACTTTCTTTTGGAAAAAAATACTAAAGTACACATCTTGTTCCATTTAGCACCATCATGGTCTTTGATCAGGTTCCCTCTGTCCAGTGAATAAAGCAGATTTATGTTAAAGGGAGCAGGCTCAGACCATATATGTTTGGCATACATACAGAATCACACGAACACAAGTACAGCAAGTTACACACCCACTTAGGCTTCCATCTGCATTTTATTCCACAAATCCCTTTATTTTCTTCTTTTATTTAGCAATTAACTTCTCCATTTATTCTGTAGTTAAAAGCTGCCATAAGATGAAAATAGACGAAGTCTGATTTTCTTCTCTCTCACTCTAAATAACATTCAGAGGAGACTCAGACCTGGATTCTGAAAGCTGTGCTTCCTGAAAGTGCCAGGTGTGACTGTGATTTGGACAAGAGTCCTATCCACAGAATAGTGAGGAACACTTTTAACCCCCACCTGGGTTACCCAGCCGTTGTGTTCTGGCTGTTCTTGTTTATTCCTTGCTCAGAGCAGATGGATGGAAAGAGGCAGGGAACGGGGAGGATCCTTGGCTCCATTCCCTATCCACCGGCCAGCGCAGCTGAGACAGGCTGGGGGAGATTGTAATTTGTTGCTGCCCTGCACCAGAGAGCAGAGACAGGAGAGCAGGGACTCAGAGGTGTCCTTAGAGCTGGCACTGCCCCTTCCTCAGGGTCCTGTCAAGTGCTGAAATCTGCTGTGGTCCCCAGTAATCGCTGGCTCCAGGGACCAATGGTGAGGAAAACGGAGCAAGGCAGCGCCATCCTCCCGGGATGCATCCCCAGCTCTGCCCAAGCTACCTTCAGCCTTAACTTTTTAATTTCCTGCATCCCTGAGCAACACAGGAGGGGCCCTTCAGAGTGGGGGCCACTAAATGTGTTAAAACTCATTAGGTGTGGAGCAGAAGACCCTTAAAAACTAGCCAAGAGTCCCCAACGTGGGTGCCAGAAATTAAACACCTAATTCAATATTTAGCCGGCTACCTTTAGTTCCTTCCTCATAGTTAATATACACTGTGCCACCTCATAGGTGGCCTGATTTTCATAGGCACCAGGCACCTACAACTAACTCCAGTGTCGAGACTGCTCACCTAAGTGAGACTTGTAGAATTGAAAGTTTTTCTGAGTGGTTAAACAAGAGTCCCCTCGCTCTCAGCTCCCAAAAGGAGCTTCAGTAGAATGACCAGCATTGTAACATATGGCTTAGCAAGGGGAGGAGGAAAAAAAAAAAAAAAAAGAAAATGAGTATTAGAAATGGATGGACTAAAGAATACGCAGGATATATCAGGCACATTAACCAAACATATGGTGCTAAATGAGATATTTTTTTTTAAATTGCAAAAAAATTGACATTCCTGGCAGTCTCAAGGATAATGTGACATGGCTGTGATAAATTTAGAAGAATGGGACATATTTTGGCTTGTTCTTGGAAACCTTTTTTCTTGCATGCCGACTGTATTTCTTCTTTTATTAACCCATTCAAAGAATGTTTGAATTTTGCTGCTAGAGCACCATGCTAGCGCAACATAAAATGTGAATGATGCTAATTGCTTTGCACTGCCTAACTTTCTGTCATACCCTCCCCTCTTAAAGGACAAAACATGCTTTGGAAATGAGCTGGCAAGCTCATCTTCTTCTTTCTCTTGGTCAATATTAAGTGATGTAATTAAGCTCCTGTTTGCATATTCTTCTGAACTAGGAAGCAGCCATTTTTTTCTTGAGATCTGATGGATGTGATCACTCAAAATAAAATGTGTCATTACAAACCCCAAACAAAACAAAAACATGGTATAGTTGGACTGTTCCAAACCAATACATTTCAAAATACCCTGGAAAAAAAATAAATAAATGAACCAAACTTGTGATAATAATGGCAATCAGAACGATAACAAACAAATAGACCAAAAGTAGCAACCAATCATCAGCGCTTCAGTTTGTTTTTCTACTCAATTTCCTTGCATAGGGTTACATTAAAATCTCTATTTTCACATGAAAGCCTCTGCCTCGACCTTATAAAACCCATCCCCATATGAACATGACACTGCTCAGCACTGCCACACTCAAGGTCATTCATCAGCTTCTTTGTAGCTCCTCAAGTTCCAGTGTTTGGACACAATCACACGAACTTGCTGCAGCTTTAAACCATATTCCACTGCCTCTGCCCCTTCTCCCTGCTGTGGTTTAGAGATGAGTCCTGCAGGGTTTTTTTTTTTTAACACAGGGGTAAAAGAAAAGCTGTTTCATTTTTTTTAAAAGAATTTTTTATTATCTCTGCCATAACCCTGAAGAGGGTTTGTAGCCAGGGAAAGCAGGGAGCTGCTGAGCCATAGAGTTGAGATCTCACTCCTGCCCCGACCTCTGTCACCTGCCCAGGGCTCAGGTAACTCCTGTCCCACCTGGGTCCCTGCTCATGGGCTGCACAACATTGCTCCTGGAGCACCTCCCATGCTGGAAAATTTTAGTCACCTTCCCTTTTCTTAAAAGTCACTTGGACTGCCCGTAATATTTTGCATTTAGGGCTGGGGTTGACACTCCTTTGGTGTTCCCACCCCCAGTTCTTCCATCATAGGGAAATCTGGGTCAACAGCACCGTCAATTCCTTTGAGTGTCCTTGTCCTGAATGTGGACATTCCGTGACTAAGTTACATCCCATTGGAGCATAAATTCAGCAGGCTGCACTGGAATGTTTCATTGAAACACCTCAGTTCAATCTCCTTTTCTGTCTTCCCCCGAAACTGAACCAATCTTTGCTTTTGTTCCTACTCCAAAGTCCCTAAGAACACATCAAAATAAAAATAAAGAAAGAAATAAATAAAAAACCCAACCCAATATTTTTCTTGCACCATAGTCAGTTCTAAGCTTTGATTTTTAAAAGGTTAAACTTGTAACCTTTCCTGCTCTGAAGAAAAAGTCACCATAACAGCAAACCCTGTAGCAAACAAGTTTTGAGGCAGAAAGCTGCAAGTACAACACTGGAACTCAAACCATTCCCTTACTTTATTTAACTTACAGAAATATAAACTCCAAAGCCTCACTGAAACCATTAAGATCCAGCAGTGCAGAGTATAAAGTACAAGAAGGCTCCTGCATATTGCAGTCAACATCCCAGGGACTATAAAACTAGTCTTATTAAATATAAAGTTAATAATATAGCCCAAAGATAATCTTGTCCAGGCCTCTCTCCTTATTTTTTTAACAATTAAATACTATAAAACACAGAGTTGGAAATAAAATTAAATTACTTTGCTAGTGGAAGCTCAACTTGCACATTGCCTGATACTTTGCTTTTCCACCTGAAATCTCCACCTTTGTTTTGATATATCCCTACGGATATGCAGAATGCCTGATGGGCTGTATATACTGAAAATCTTGAGTTTTCAGGATGCATTCTGATAATCAGAATACCCAGATGCATCTAGAACTGCAAAAATACAGGCTAATACAGACTAAGATGTATACTTTTAATTCATATGCTGTAAAATTCTTTCACCCAAGCATCTACCATACACAGAAAAGGCTCGGGTTTTAAAAGCCCGCTGCAATGTGTTCATTCCATTAATTCTTTTGATACCACAGCCTTGTTATGGCATCAGCAGGAGTTATTCTTACCCTGTACACCAAACCAGTCAGATGAGTGCCACACCATTTCTGCCTGTCCATGGCAGAGGTTTCACCCAGTGACAACTTAATTCTGATTTTCACTGGGAGCCTTTGATGCAGTTCAAGGGCATTATAACAACTCTGAAATAATTCCAGTGAGGCTACTAATATCAAGACATAAATACAGCTCACCCTTTAAAAAAAACATTTGAAAGCGAAAAAGAACCACATAAACAGTTAACTTTAAAATACCTTTGAAGTCAAGAGAGTGAGGGGAGGAAGAGTTTGAACTCAGAGAACTCCATTCTCTAGTTGTGCCTTGAGTCGTGCGGCACATTTAAAAGATCCATTTGCAATAATCTACTAAACCAAGGAGTGAAAGACAGAACTCATAAAAAACCTGTAAAAATCCAAATGCTCCAGCTATTACAGATTTCTAAAAATAAAGCAAGAGTAGGTTTCAGTAGCAATAATAAGCTGCATCTTATCCGTATTTCAGATTTATAAGAAAAATATGGCTGCCTTTTAGTACTCATGGCTCAGAGCAAACCATGGCTGCTTCTGCCTTGAAAAAAAAAAACAAACCCACAAATAAAAGTGAGCTTTCAGCTTGCTGTTGTGTTGCGTTTCCTTTGTCCTTTAAGTGTGTCTAGCTGCTTCTGCACCCCCTTTCACAATGCATAGGCTGTCGTTCCATGACCTAGCA
Source organism: Poecile atricapillus (assembly GCF_030490865.1). NCBI lineage: Eukaryota > Metazoa > Chordata > Aves > Passeriformes > Paridae > Poecile > Poecile atricapillus. The sequence goes on from NC_081255.1 coordinate 31,588,140, forward strand.
TTATTAAATTGCACTTATCAATCATTCTTGCCAGGAATGCCATCGCCAACTACATTAAAGAAGTCAGAGAAGTCTGGTTTCAGCAGTCCCTCGCCTTCGCAGACCTCCTCCCTTGGAACGGCTTTCACACAGCACCATCGACCTGTCATTACAGGACCCAGAGGTGAGGCCTTTCCCGAGAGCCCCCAGGCACCCAGGGGTGGCCACGGCAGCCGTGGCCGTGCCAGCGCCGCTCCACGGAAAGCCATCGCCAGCTGTGACCGCCCAGCGAGGGGCTGTGCTCAGAACCTTCACACCCAGGAGGGTTTAGGTGTCTAGAGGATGGTTCTGTTAGGCTGGGCTGCTTTTGGGAGAGCTCCTGATGACCGCTCGAGGTGGAAACGCTGGTTTCTGGGGCCTTGGGGTTTTGTTGGAAGAGGGTGGGGAAAGGGACAGAATGTGTTGCAGGGAAGTGTGTTCTGCTTGTGACCATCCATCACCTTGACTCGGTCCAACTGCTCGAGACAGGGACCCATCCATCACTTCTGACCCACGCCTGTCTTCCAGCTCTGTGGATTTCCTTCTGCCAGTCATTTATTCTTGTGCTGCTGGTGTCAGTGTGCCTTGTTAGGGGACTCCTTTGAAGTTGGTTCCTGCAATAGTTCTTTGGCTGGTTTCCTTCCCAGTACTCTTCTGACTGACTTTCCAAGTAAAAGAGATGTCCTCTGGGTCTAGATGTGCTTATACATTTCTGTTAGAAAGATGCATTTGCATTTAGCCTAGAAAACTAAATGCAATACTGAGTTCACATTTGAAAAGGAGCTCACTTGGGCATAGTAAGAGACACAAATGAATGAATCCTCTTACAAACCTCTTTGGAAGATACAAAAATAGGAATGAATGGTTGTGACATGTTTCTTTTCTGCTCTGAAATTTTGTCTCATTTAGAGAAGATTATTAAGGAATTGGTGGAATGGTGAAGCATAAAAAGGCATATTAGCAATTCATCCAAGAAATTGTTTGGAAATGTCTGTTTGGCATCAGTGTGGTTTCACTGAGGGCAGCATAAACCAGGAGGAGCCTCTTTGTCTGCACATCCAGGTGATGTGGTGAGAAATGGTGGAGTTGCACAAAGTTGAAGCAAGGTCAGACTTGCACTTCAGGAGGTTTTGTGCTTTGTTAAATCTGCTTATTGTAGTTTGATTTGTTGTGGTTAATCCATAAAAATTATTCATTACCCTTAGACATACACCTAGATACTCAGAAGATATTTAGGCATCTAAGCTCTGTAGAGATTTCCCTTGAAATTTGGATCTGAGCTGTCTGGCAAGTATGTCCTCTTTTAAAAGCCTTGATAATTGGTGATACAAGGATGAATAATATGAAGCTTCCATTAACATTCTATTCAGTGCACATCAGCTGACTCCCAATTCCTGTCTTTTAGAAGTTCAGCCTTTTAGATTTCAGTTGTTGATTGATTAGTTAATAGGCCTTTCTTTATTTAGCTGTGTTTTACCTCACACTAATTTTTTAAGATCATTGACTGCCTTTGTCTGCCCCTGTTTAGACCCTCTGTGCTTTGGATTCTTGTGTGGTTGAGAGAGGAAATGTCTCAGTGGTGAGGCCTTGTTTAAATCTCATCTACAGTCTGTTTTCACAAGACTTTTTCTGTGCACTGAGGGATTTCCATTGGCTACGTGAGAAGAACATTCAATGGGAGCCAGAAAAGCAAATAGAATTATTACAGTCCCAAATTTTGTTTGTTTGGAAGGAGATGTTCTTTACTGACTCCACAGAGAAGCAACACAGCTTTTAATCATCACGGTTCCTAACAAGTTAACCAAACCTCTTCTTCTGCAACACCGTTTAGAAGCATCCTCTATTTTATGCCTGCTCACAAACAAAGTCTCACCAACTTTCAGGAAAAGAAATCCCTCTGAATCCATCCATGGTTTCTTTAAGTGCCATCATCCTGAAAAAAATCTGGTCCCAGACTTCATTCTTTGTTCTTTTGGGACATTCCTCCTCAGTATTCTTCTTCCACAGCACACTGGCTGTGTTTATTTCCCTGCTGCAACAATCATTCTGTTAGTAAAGGGTGATACACTGAGATGGATTATTTTCTGCAAATCCAGCTTTGTTCTTTATCCCATCGCCTCTGGCGTACTTTAGGGACAGTAAGCAGAAGAGAGGAGCTTTTCAGGTATCAGAAGTGGCAACATAAAGAGTATAATGCTGTCGTATAAGAGGATATAATTGAGAGATTCACTTCCACCAGTAGTTACTGGGAGTTGTGCCTCTGCAGAAATGATGGTACAGCACACACAGGCTAAATTAAATTCCCTCTGGACACAGGTGCATTATGTAAATGGTCAGGGGCAGGTCATTGCTAGGGGTCTCTGGAAAACAAAGAGCAGGATTTAATCCCCATTCTGCAGAGAGATTTGGGAGGAAGGGGAGTTGTGAGTAAGTAGGTCAGAGTAAGCTCCTCAATCACAAGGAGGTTCCGTCTCCTTCTTGTGTTCGTATGTGCAAGTTTATCACTTGGATGTGTGTATGAGATGCATTTGTAAAGCATGATGAAAATAGACAGCAGAGAAGAAGCTGTAGACTATTCATGGCAGGTGTTGTCATTGACAACCAGCAATTTATAACTTCTCGGGAATATTCCCGAATCTTTCACACTCTTCCAAACATCCCTTGGAATACACTGCACCTCTGATGCTGGGGTGTCCCAGGATACTGAATGTCCTTCCCTGTGATCCCCACAATGAGTCATTCTGGAAACAAAACTTCCTTGGAGGAGGAGGAGGAGGAGGAGGAGGAGGAGGAGGAGGAGGAGGAGGAGGAGGAGTAAGATCCTTGAGAGGATTTCTTAGCTCTAAGGTGCTCCACCCAACGAACCAGTTGGAAAAGCTCTGCTCCCATGGAATTGTCTGGATGTGCTGTGCTGGGAAGGCTGTGCTCTGGTTGCTGTCTGCACTGGTGCTGCTGGCAGTGCCCAGCCCAGCTGGGCAGTAGCCAGGAGAGAGGATCTGAGCTGGCTGACCAGCAGACCAGATGTGCAGCGAGTGCTGGCGCAGGGATGCCAATGCTTCAGTGACTCCTCAGTACTTCCAACAGATGGTGGCAAGATCCAAGTTTCTTTGGTGATAAGCTAGCAAAGTGATTCATGGAGCCTCACTTGATGATGGCAGTTTTTTGGGCATGACTCTATGAATGCACCATATGTCTTCTCTGGACCAGCGTGGTTAGGATTCAGTGTCTGGCAGATGGTAAATTGATCACCTATAGGGTGGCTTTAGCATCACTATCAGTTTTAGAATTTATTTCAAAGCCCTGAAAATTCAAGCAGCCAGATCTCTCTCCTACTCAGGCATACTTTTGTTACCTGCAAATGAGATTATTTGGTGGTCAGCTTAGCTCACCACAGCACTCCAGCACTGCAAAGCCATCGTGGATTGCTGGCATCTCACAAAGCTTCCCAGACCACTTGAACTCTTCACCAGACAGTGAAGGATTTAAATACTATGGGTGACAGCAGTATTTACATAAGTGGTTTTAAGCTTCCATGTATTGCTACTTACACTCTGGTGACTTTATAACTGGAGCTGGCTGAAACATTAAATTGACCACGATCTTGTAAAGCCAGGATGTACAGCAGCCTGTGCTGCAGAGCATTCAAGCATTCCCATGGAATATGACAGCATGGATCCTGCAAGCCAAAAAAGCAAGGAAAAAAAGGCAAGGAAAGGGAGAAAAAACCCAAAAAAACCAATGAGATGGTGTGTTAGGAAGATAAATGAAGGAGAAACACAATTACAAGAAGCAAGAAATACAGCATGAAGGCAAGAACCCAAGGAAGGGGGTGTGTGAGAAGAAGGGATGAAAGTCAACTAGTGGACTGGTTTCCATTATATTAATTTCCTCCATAATTACCATTGCCACTTAGACTTTTATCAGGACAAGGCCTGCCAGGGAAACACTGCAGCACAGGACTCTGTGTCCATGCCAAAGTGGCAAAACCTTTATGTCACATATCTGGAAAGATACCGTGTCCTTCTCTATCAAAATCCTCCACCAAAGTCCTGGTGCCTGCTCGCTGTCCTGTCAGCCAGCTCCAAGTGAATCAAAGTGATGGTGTACATTGTAAAAAGACATTTTGTAATGTCCTGTTCTGTACCACTCTCTGTGGCTGCTTCTTGATGCTGTCAGCTGGCACAGTGGTGTAACCTCCTACTTCCCTCTGAATTTTGACAACAAACTGGTGCAGCTTGACACAGACACCTCAGAGCAAGGGGTGGTGATATCAGAGAACCAAGAGAGTCACACCCCAAGGGCGAGGAGGCTGAGGTGAGCCCATAAACAGCACAACACTGACCATCAGACCAGTTTACATGATCCAGTTTACAGTGTCATCACAGCTGACTGAGCAGGGGGAGATTTTGATTTTCTGCACTCACTTTGGAGTAACCTGGTGCTGAAGGAAAAGCAGTTTCCCAACAGATGGCTTCAAGGTCAGGCTTTCTCCATGACACAGTCCCCAAACTTCCACCGCCTGTAGCCCGGGCAGGGAGGGCAGAGAGGGAGCCCTGCAAAGGGTTAAAGCTCCAGCTAAACAAAAGTCAGCGACCGTGTAATTAAAACTCTACCTTTGTTGTATTGTCAAGAGTTAGCCTGTGACATAGGAAATATTTAAAGGAGCAGGCTGTTCAGCTAATTTGTGTGTGAGTGAACTGCTTAGACAGTCCTATCCTAAATTAACTGTAAGACCACCCACCGAGCTCGCCTCATAAAGGGCCACGATTGCTCAGCTTCCTTCTCTATAACCGTTCAATAATTACTAGATAAATGCATAACTAAAAGCTCTATTACACTAATAATTTGTACTGAGATAGATGTGTGGGACACCATGCTGGGTTAATTTGTCATCCCTGCAGCAAACTTCTAAAGAGGGCTCTTTTGCAGAGGAGTTGTGTTAATATGTTGCTCCAGTGAGGACATGTTAGAGCAACAAGATGACTTGGTCGCTTAATCTCCTAAAGAGGCAAAATGCCTGGAGGGGAAGTGCCAGAAAGAAGAAAGGGGGGTGATTAACACAGTGGACCCAGATTTAAACTCATCCTGACAAAAGGAGCTGATCTAACTGAGCAAAAGAATAAAAAAAAAAAAAAAAAAGGGGGGGGGGGAGGGAGAGTTAAAAATACTAATAGGGTTTCATGCATCCCTAAAAAAATAATATAAAAATAAAATGCTGCAGGAACAAAGTATTTTGCCCATGCTTTTCCTGACACTGTGTTTGGTCCCTTTGCTCTCTTTGATGTATCCGTGGAGTTTTAAACTATATGCTTTAAACAGTGCAGTGAACTATAATATTTTTATCTCTGCTTTATGCTAAATTCTTCTAGCTTCAGACACACACAAAAAGCACATTATTGCTTTAAATATGGAACCCATGTTTAAGCATCAGAGCTCTGGATTTTCAACCTCCTCTATTGACAGAACCATAAATCATGTTAAAGTTAAGTGAATTACTGTAGCGTGGAACTATAGCTTTAACAATGTTTATGTAGTATCAGCTTACCATCTACAGAATGAAAGGGAGGAAAAACACTGATATTAGAAATGGGAATGTGGAGTCCTATTAACTTAACAGCAATATATCACTCCAAAGTCACAGATTCCATTACCATGCCCTTTTTAGTATCAAAGCAGAATTATATCATCACACACATAAAGGTTGTAGTTTTTAAGAGAATTTACATTTCTATTGTAAACTTATCAACTGCATTTCATTATAAGAAAGACATGATATATTCTCCTAGCAGTAGTTTTTATCTTATGATGAGAATATATGAGAATGCATCATGTGTATTAAAAGTAATAATAATATGCAGAAGTTGACAGCATTTGATGCAAGGCAGGAATTCTACAAATATGTAAAATTAGGGTCTTTTTGACCTCTAGCTGTAGTCTTGGAAAGAAGGAGTGCTTTCTATAGGTCTGATTTTTATTTCTGTCCCAGTGTAATCAATTCTGTAGTATTCTGATCTCCCAAAGGCAGCAGAATTCTGACATGTTTTAAAACATTCTGCTCAAAATAGCTAACTTAACTGGCCCCCTGCCCATGCCAGAATCTGGAACCAGTGCTCAGTTCAGCTCCACAGGTTTTCAAAAGCAGCCTGTAATACTCAGCAGCCCAGAGTACACCAATAAACCCTGAGCTCAAACACAGCCCTAAGCATATTTTCCTTTTGCTAGGAGCTCCGTGGGCCTTGGCAGAGTGTCCTCCCGCCTCCCACTTGCTACTGCAAGATTTCTTACAGGCAGAGTGTTTCTGAACAAAGGGTCCAGGTGCCTTGTACCACTCAGAGCAGCAGAAAAGGGCTGAGAGCCAGCCCTGATCTGGAGATACCGTGGCTCCCTTCTTTTCAGCAGTGCTCAGCTGGCCAGCTGCACTTGACTTCTGGAGCTGAGAGATGGATAGCCTGCAATTCAGCCCATCTTTTTGATGTTCATGGACAGGAACAGATCCTCTGTCCATCCTATCTAGGGTGTTTCACTATCTCTTGCATTGGGCACTGGTTTCTGTTATATTTTAAATTTCTCATCTATGTTTGCCTACAGAATGTGGGAGTGAGTGATACCTAAATTTTACCGGTGCTCAGAGGGTAAAGCCTGTTTCTGTTCTCCAGCTCCATGATTTCCCAGCCTTGACACTGCAAATAGGAATGTGAGATGGGATCAGTTTGCATTTAGCTCATCCTTGGGCCTGACAAACGTGATATCAAGCAGCCCCTTTGCACCATTATGGGACTTAACAATACTTAAGTTTTCCAGGGATGTGAATTCCCTTCCAAGGGCTCATCCTAGGACTGGTCAGTCCTACCCTCAGCAGCTCAGTATTTAAGTAGAGGCAGATTTTGCCAACCTGAGTAAGCAATTCCTCTACTTTTATCACCCTGAAGTCTGTTCCTAATGGGCAGTAAGAAAAATGGGGACTTTCAGAAACCTTTTAAGTGTAACAGGGAAGCAGCTCCCATTGAAATTCAAAAGCAGTTAATGAATTCTCTCAGGACCTCTGCAAATCCCAGCCCAAGTTTCTTAATTATTTTTTTTCTCTTGTTTGGGTAACTGCTTTCATCACCAAAATCTGTGGGCTTAAAGCTATTGTTTTAGGCTTCCATTCTTTACCTCTTGTATTGTATTATACACAGAAGTGTAAGTTCCTTTCAACAAATTTGGATTATTGCCAGATCTCCTTATTAAAAAGTCACTCTTCATATTTCCGATAAACACAGCTGTTTCATGGTGTTTGAAAGCATTTCACATCAGCCAGCATGGTGGCTTAGCCAATTAGTCCTCTAATATGGTCAATTTTGAGAATAAGTACCTTTGGGGTACAAAGGGTGGGATCCATCTCGCATAATTTGAACTGGCATCACTGGAATGGCAGGAGAAAAGTTTGCAGCACGCAGGGAGTTAAAGCAACTTAGAAGCCTGACGTGGAAGTCGCTAGCAGAACAAACTGTTCTCTAACATTTCCAGGGAAATGACTTTTCAGAAAATACTTTCTTAATTGTAATGAAGCCAATTATAATGGCCTCAAAAACAAGCGGATAAAAAACGATCCCGTTTCATTATGGTTCTAATGTTACTATTTCTAGGAAGGCTGATCAATGTTTAATGAAGTATTAGTAAACTTAATTATCACTTTATAGAGGAGGTATCTGAGCATTGTGCCCTGATCCAGCTGATGGACCAGCTCTTGTGCCTGTGAAGGAACTGTGGTTGTGATTCCCAGCACTTCTGCCTGGAACAGCCCAGGGAGATAACACCTTTTCCTGAGCAACACCAAACAACCCTTTCAAAGACTTCAAAGGACTTCAGGAAGAAAGAAATTCCATCCAGTGGTGTGGACTTGAAGGGGGTTGGCAGGGCTGTTTTTGGAAGGGGAGATGGAAGGTGGATGGATCAATCTGTGCCCCCATATGTTGGGCTGTGCTGGTGGAAAACCTGTCTGAGCACTGTCAGTGTCCCTTCACCGTGTCAGCAAGCACTCCCTGGGAGCAAGGATCCCAGGGCTCTTTATTAGGAACTGCTCCTTTGTTCCAGGATCCTAAATATCTGAAGAAAACTGTAACCTGTTTCAAATTAACTGATCCTTTATTATCTCATCACTCGCTCGGACAGAATTCACAATTTTGGCTCTTCTTCAGAGCCTCGGCCATGTGCAGCGCTCACCTAATCAATGGGTGCAGCTTATTTTATCGCTTACTTGCTTTATTATTGGCTACTACAAATCAAGAAGGGGAGAAAGGCAAGACAGACCTGCATAACCAGAGGTTTGAATTCAGCATTCCGAAAAATCCTGTGACTTCTGTGCTGCACAGCACTGCAAGCTCATAAAACACTGAGGAATCCAGTGTAGCACGCAACAGCTGTACTGCATAATTACTTGGCCCAATAGCAGCAGTTTTAAAATACTGGTATATCTGTTGCAGGCCACCATACATTATCATCTCATTTTCAATAAAAAGTCTGAGATGTTTCAGACGAGCTCCGGTGGAATTAGAATCATGTGTGCTTTGAAATATTTATGCTTGCCTTGAGATGGAAGGATAACTCCTGCCTCCAACCCCCACACAAAATAACAGATTTCATAACGCCAGAGAGTCCAACTCCTCCATACCTACAGCAGGTAGAAATGAAGTTCTGATCTTGAGTACACATCTTTTCATAGATTGTAGAAGTCATATTTTATGTCATTTACTGAGGTCAATAATAAAATATAAATGTCACAGGCTGAAAGACGCCAGGAGAAATATGGTTTGGCAGGATGGAGCTGCTTAGGGATACATAAATAATAAGTCAATAAGTAAATAAATAATAGACAAAGACCTATTTTATCTTCCATTTGAAGATCTCAAAGAATTTACAATCTCTGATTGAGACTTGTAATATCCCATCAGAAGCAATAAGAGCCTCTTCTCTTACACAGAGTAATTTCCATCACTGTAGGTGTGAGTTTAGGAATTAAAGACTTTATAATTTTTATTAAGTCTGAAAATCATGACTGAAAGGGCCCTTGGCCTTTTTAGAGGCAAACAGGGAAAATAATGACCTGCTTCATTACCCCTTGTGCTTTAACTGATTAAAAATGCTTGTGAGGGCCCCTATATTTGGAAACACATTTGTGTTCTGCGCTCAGAACTTGTTGGAGTGGCCAGTTTTGCACTCACCAGAGTTGCTGACCACAACACAGCTATCAGAGTAATGGTCTGTGTCTGGGCCAGCAGATTTTAGACTTTAACATTTAATTCCCTCTCTCTAGTATCAGGCAGGCACATTTGTAATGTTGATCAGTTTAATAGTAGTGGTTTTTCTCCTCTTATCAAAGAGCCCTTTCTTCTGGCACTTGAGAAATTTGCTATTTCCTAGTCAGAGGCTGCAAAAACAAACCTTTGGAGATCCTCACTGCACTCGTTACTTCTTATGCTAAGAAGAAAATGACCCCTCCACGTCAGTGTATGGCACAGGCTGAGGAATGATGCCAATTTTCTTGTTTCCCTCCCCCAGTCCTTCCCTGATCAGCAGGAAGCCCTTGGAGATGGGCTGAGGAGTTGGCCGAGGCTCCGAAGAGGAACCACTTTCTCCTTGCAGCACTTTGCCTTGCTGAATTATTGTTGATCACTTCTGCATTTGTTTTCCTTCTCTCTGTCTTTGGGCAGGTCACTGAAATGCACTCTCCACTTTGTTTTCTGCCCTGACGTGCTGAGGAGGTCAAGACAGCAGAGAAAGGCTTGCTCCTTACATGCCACTCAGAATTTCTTTAATCTTTCTTAGAGCAAATCAAATTATTAAATGAAGAGCTGTACTTTGGAAAAGCTAAATACAGTGTTGTCTCAGGCCTAGCTCTGAATTCCCACATGTTCCCTGGATGCAGTTCTTTATTCCTTCTTGTTTGAGATGCATTTCAATCTCCTTTTCACCCAGCAGAAGAACAGAAATGAGCTCGTTCCCAGATGTCCATAAAGGACGGTGCAATTGCATAACAATTTCAAATAGCATTAAAAGAGCTGATACTAAAAGGAAACTCTCTTTTTACATTTCAGAAATTTCAATTTATTTCCTACTTAATTAGATGTTTGTCACATAAATGTCCATTTCTCACTTTTATCTTCATCCTTCATATTCCATCTGTCACACAAGGAAAGGGGGAACTACAAAAGCAGATAAAAAAAGGGAGGAAGACAGAAATACTGTAGGCTAATAGAAATTCTGTTGTAGTCATCAAAATGCTGGCTGGGATCTACCTGATTGAAGGTGTGTGGGTGGAATGGAGGTGTCCACCTCAGAGCAACACCAGTCAGAGGCAGGGGATTATTTTGGGGTGAGGTGGCTCCTTGGACACTGTTCAGTTCTCTGTCCATTGTCATAATTGCTCCGTGGTGGTCACTCACTGAAGGGAATCCCCCATTATCTCTGCCTTTGATGTTTCTCTTTGTCTTGGGAATATTTTCAACAGAATTAAGGGGAGCAGAATTGTGGGGTTAACACAGATACCGGGAGCTTTTCATGGCAAGGACAAGGGTGTCACATCCATCCCATACCAGCACCCCTGGCATGAGTGCAGCTCTTTTTGGTGGTGGTGTCAGAGCAGTAATTCCTGTCCTGTGATGGAAAATGACGTGTGTAGAAGGGCTGCCCAGCCAACCCTTCATGAATGTTTACAGGAAAATGCAGTAGTTTCCTTGCTGCTGTTTCCGAGTTCACGTTTTATCCACATCTTCAGGCTCTTGAGTTTGCTAATGGTTTAATAATGCTTAAGAAAAGAAATTATTAATAAAGTGTCATATTATTAAACTGGCAACGAACAAGAGTGAGAAGCAGATTTTAGCTTTTATTTAACTGGAGGTTTTTCATAACATTCATCATGAAATGAATGTTTGCTCATTTGTGTTTGATTTTAGTTAACTTTCCTGCATCTCTCCAATTTTTCCAAAAGTGCCAAAGGCTTTTTTTTTTTTTTTCCCCCCCTCTTGTATATTTAAATTACTTCTGAGCCAACACCTGAGTTTCTGCAGGATTTTCCCTCCTTGCATTGCCTTTATCTGATTGGTCATATGCACTGTACGAGCACAATCTCTGCACATGGACACCCCTGAAAGACTCCCAGGGTAACATGCCAAGGGAGGAACAATGACTGGTGAGAAATAAACAATGATTTACAGACGAGCTTGTGTGCAACCAGATTAATTGGTCATTCTGAAGGAAGAGTGAATCCTCATTTTTAGAGGGAGAATTCATGGCACTGTAAGTGGCAGCAGTTGCTACCTCGTGGTGACAGCTAACAATGGAAAGCACTGTTGGGTAACAAGAGTCCAACCCAATATATTTTGAAGGCCAAGGAACTGGGCAAAGGTGTCACATAATGTAGGAGAGCAAAAGGCTCTGGAGCTGCACTTGTAGTTCTGCTGAAATCAGCTGAGGGTAAAATCGGTCATTGCCAATGGGCTTGTGTACATCACACCTCTGCACCTTCTCTGGAGTACATTTTCCAGCTGGCTTGTTGGCCCATAAATTCACCAAATTAAACTTCATCCCCGAGAGCGAGCTGGGGGCTTGCTGAAGATTTGAGCCCAATGTGATTCAGGAGAAATGTAAATGTAATTTTCCAAACGATCTCGCCACTTTGTGCATGTTCATTAAACGAAAACACGTTGCTTAAAATAAATGTTCCTGAAGTGAGATGAAAAAAAAAAACCACCCCAACAACAAGAAGCGTTAGACCATTTTTAAATTACTGACCATTTATACTACAATGTAAAATGGATTCATTTGTGCAAATCCAAGTTACATGAAATGTCAATTAAATCAACCCTAATCTCTCAAATACATTTTTTTATTGCCTGATTGATGAGGGCTGCTCTTAAGGTGATGAATAGTTTTCAGTCACACAAAGGACTGCTGATTCCTTTCTATGTGTCCACTAAAAACACAGAAAATCCTTCAAAATGTCTGGCTCCGTTTGCTTCCAGGATCAAAACGAAGTGAGCGTAGGTCACAATGTGGTCTAATATATTAACTGATGTATAAACAATACTGTACATTTAAAAACAAACCAACAACAACAACAACAACAAAAAGATACTTAAAACTACAACAGATTGAAACTGTTTTATTTTCCAGAGGCAAAACTCTATATAACGTCTTTGTTTTCTTTCCTATAGCAAGTCCACATGCAACACCATCGACTCTTCATTTTCCAACATCACCCATTATTCAACAGCCTGGGCCATACTTCTCACACCCAGCAATCCGCTATCATCCTCAGGAGACTCTGAAAGAGTTTGTCCAACTTGTCTGCCCCGACGCTGGTCAGCAGGCTGGACAGGTGGGGTTCCTAAATGTAAGGAAGCCGTTTTTCTTTCTTCAGAAGTGTTTGTCCTTTGTAAAAATTAACCACGGGGTTATTGATGGGGTTATTTTTAACAGCATGTCGCCTGCAGGAGCACACTTTGAATAGTTGCTGGAAGAGAAAACAAAACAAAACAAAAGAAAAAAAAAAAATATATATATATAATAGTAATAATGCTGTGCTGCAAAAGTGTTTTAAAAACCAACAAGAGACCTCCCCAAAAAACCACTCGACCACATTGTGGTGAAAGTAGCTTAAAGTGTCAGAGAAGCTGGTGCTTCAGTGACCTGCTGGGTCCCCCCACAAACGACTTTGCTGCATGTGTTGTAACCCTTGTGGAACCAGGGTTAACAAAATACGAAGGCAGAATAATTTTTATTAATTATTTTTGAAGTTCAGGGGAGAGTGGGGGGGAAGAGCAGGAAAAGGGAGGGTGAGAAACAGATGTTTCAGATCAGCTAAGTTCATTAAAAAAAAAAAAAAAATACTGCCTTATAGCACTTTAGATCAAGTTGACCAGTACTTGAACTCAAGATGTTAAAAGTACAGTTTATTATGGTTTGTTATTTCTGTAAGCAGTTATCTTTTCCCCTTATCTCTATGAAAAATTAAGCAGAGTTCCAAAGCTTCAAATAACCATTTTCTTTTTTTTTTTTTAATCAAATAAAGTGAATCATCTTGCTATTATTGAAATAGCATTCTGGACGAATAGAGAATTTATAAATTTTATGTAAATCAAATCTAAAATAATGCTCTGAATATTTCATGAAATGTAATGCATGTAACTTTTTCCAGCCAATGAAGTAATAACTGGCAAAATTACTGCTTCTCTCCTGACATACTGAAAGTGTTAATGAGAATTAGTTTAATTATTAGCATCTAATTTATTACACTTATTTAATAAGCTGTATTGTTCTCAGTGTTTTCCTTTCCCCAGCAGAAAAACTGACTCTACTTATTCCAGCTAGTCCTGGCTTTGAATAATGTCTGCAATATGTTAGCAGATACATTTATGTCTAGACAACAAATCAATACAGTGCTTTTCTTTTTCCTTGAGTATTCATTTGCTTAATTTATCCCAAACCATTCAGCATTATGAACTGTTAGCACACTCACAATGAACAGGCAGCAGGGGTCTTCTTGGCAGGAAAGGGACCTAATTGGGAGACAAGATAGTGTTTGAGAGATGTCACCAATATATTAGTTTATTAAAGGTGCTGGATGTTGGAAAAATAAACATCCCTGAAGGATTGCTTCTTGCTGCAAACTCTAGTAACTGCAGTCCTTGAAGTCTATGGGAGTGCTGTTAAGTTAAATGCAGATGTACTTGAGTCTTATTTATCCCCTGAACCATTTTTGCTCTAGCACAAGTGTGATTTGCACCTCCACAACTTTAAGGCCTTTTGTCAGTGCCAAAGCAGGTGAAATGAAAATAAAATCCCAAGTGTTTTGCCAGGATGAGTATTTTGTCCCCGGCAATTCAGGCTAATGGAAACCCTAACAGGAATTAAAATATTATTTTCTTTAGCAGTACTTAGAATATGGATCTGTGTTTAAAGCTGAGCTTTTATCATCAATGGAAAAGCCAATGTTCAGTGCCAGAAGAGCTGCAGTGAGATCAATTTGTAGAGTGCTGTCGAAAATGATCTCATCATTTTTGTCACTAAAATGGAACACCTGATTCACAGCCTGTCCTACTTTCTCTTTATAATGGTATTTGGCATCTATCTGTATGGTTTTCAAGTGTCCAGGCTGGGTTACATTTAAAATGTAAACTTAATAAGCTGGGGGGAGGGTTGGCATGTTTTTCTAAGCCTGATTCCTATTTTTGTGATACTTGAAAACACTTTTACTTATGGACACATTTTTCTGGAGATTAATTGAAAGACCACACTCATATAGCTGATCCCCTTCAGCCTGTGACTGACCACATCCCAGACTGAAGGGAGGGTGTTTTTTTTCTCCCAGTGTGTAAAATGAAGCTGTTCTAAGTTCAGTCATTTCTCCATATGATCCTAATGGCAGCTAAACCAAGAGCTACACTATTGCTAACTCAAAAGGGATGTGGGAGAGCACAGAGAGAGTTATTTTAATACACACTCATTCATTTTCCTGTAATGAGATATCAGCATGATTTTTAAGACCACCAAAAAAGCTTGTTTTTTCTCTTAATGAGAAGTATCTTTAAGAAATTTACACTCAAGTCTTAGACACTGATATCCTGAGGGTATAACTGAGGCAAGAAGCTGGAGGATTTTAGGGGTCAAAAATACTGCTTCACCTCTCAATGAGCATGGGTTAGTGCTGCAGGAAATGTAAAGAGGAGGAGTAGAATGTAATCCAGGACAATTTAATCTTAGTTCAGACAAGCTGCTAATAGGACAAGTGTTTAAAAGCCAGAATTTCCATAGTTTCACAAGGTTCACAGAGTTTGACACAAAGTTCCTTGAAGTCCACGGAGAATTTCAGCCAGCACTTTCTTTGCCACCTCTCAAGTAATTGTAAATATATTGCACATAGTTTTTAACTAGATTGTTTTTACTGGAGGTTCCTAATAGCTGATTTTTAGTATAATTTTTGTCTGTTTGCTTGTTTCTCGGCAGCCCAATGGTAGCAGCCAAGGCAAGGTGCACAATCCATTCCTTCCTACCCCAATGTTGCCACCACCACCTCCGCCACCAATGGCTAGGCCTGTGCCTCTGCCAGTGCCAGACACAAAACCTCCAACCACATCAACAGAAGGAGGGGCCACCTCTCCCACTTCTCCAAGTAAGTATAGACGCAGCGGGATCCAAGGGCTACCGGCACCGCCGGCGCTCGGCTGTGCAGGGATAAGGACTGCACACACCTTGGGAAGCAGGAGAGCTCTCTGCCCTCCATGATGGACAAAACTCTTGAGCTGCTCCTGTGTTAGCAGGGAAAGCCTTAGCTCAAGGTTGCAGATTTATTTTTGACTTGGTTGGCGTTTCACATAACCACGCGTGAGGGAAATGGAGGCCGGTGGCTCAGCTGAGACCCAGAGCTCGGATCTTGGGGATCTTGTTTGCTGCCATGAGGATTCAAGCTGATATCCCGTCCCTGGAAGTGCTCAAGGCCAGGCTGGATGGGCCTCTGAGCAATCTGATTAGTGGCAGATACCTGTGGCAGAGGGGTTGGAACTGGGTGATCTTCAAGGTCCCTTCCAACCCAAACCATTCCATGGTTCTGTGATAAGCTGGTATCTCAAGTCAGGCTTTAGAGGACAGATCCCACATGGAAGTCAGGCAATCTCCTTGAAAACATCCCTGCTTATACACATTGGGCTAAACTAACAACCCTTTCCAGTTTACTTCAATCGTCGTTCTTTAGGGAATAAATCTTCCTAGATTATTCCAGACATCTTTCCCTTATGCCGTGCATTTTAGGCAAGAAGTTTTGGTATGTCTTAGGGCCAGGGAGAAAGCTCTAATCCTCTCCCACCACCCACACGGCTCCCACATGCATTTTGTGTAGCCACAAGTCAAATTTACGAATTCCTGGATACACACTTGGGGATACCACTTTGGAGTCACTCTTCTGGGAAACAAATGCAATTCAGCTGTGTCTGATGCTTTAAAAAAAGTCTGGATGTTCAGGGAGTTAATTGTGAAATGATTTAATGAAGCTATGCTCAAACTGACATTTAAAAACAAAAGGGAAGCTTTCAGTGCTTTAATGGCAACTGTAGGGGACTTGTTCCACAGTGAAGGGAGTCCAAATAACATCCACAAACAAAAATCAATCTAATCGAAAGAGCAAATCCCTTTGTGTGCTTTTTAAGCTTATTATTTAAATGCTATATGCAACCAGTGCTTGATGTGCAGAGAGGTACTCACTCTTCAGAGCAAGTGAAACCTACGTTTTTAAAGCTTTATATACTGTTCAGGAGACTTGCACAGGTTCCAGGGGGCATTTTTAAAATCTGGTAGTTCCTCAGAGGTTTTCATTGCCTTCTGCTACACGATAGTGCATCAACTGCAAACTCAGCAAGATGCTCTGGCTCGCTTGGAAATTGAAATGGGTTTTAGTATGAGACAGTCTGGTAAGATTGTGAACACGATCTTCTAGAATCAGGACTTCTCGAATTGATCAGTAGATTTTTGTTGAGTGAAGAAGTTGATTCATTCCTTCCCCTCCAGCTCCTCTTTCTGACCTTACACCAACACTGGTGCTATCAGGAAGTTTTGACACTTTCCGAGGGGACTTCCGAGTCTTATCAATAAGATTCAGGGGTGGGATCTAAAAGGTTAATGTTTAGTCATAGCTATCACTGAACACAGTCAGCAATGCTTTACTATTTCCTTGTCTTCAGAACCGGGAAAAACAAAACTAGGTCAGTGTGTACTTGTCATTACGGTTGTGACTCAGTTTACTGGCAGTGTCTGGTGTCGAAAAGAAAAGAAAAAGATTCCCAACAACATTTTAGCACTAATCTTAATTTTTATGATTGTGTAAACAAGCTCAGAGTGCGTCTGGCCGGATTCTCAGCCGGCAGAAAAATGGGTATTTCTTCTCTGAAGGGAGCAGGACACGCATCAGTGTCGGCTTGGGGCTGGTCACTGGGCTCTGTGTTCAGCAGACAGCTGCCACGTTAATTGGGAATGGAGGTTTTCTCAAGAGCAGCCAGTTAATGGTATTTAAACAAAAGATTAGGAAAATAATTACTGTTTGTTAATTAGCCACGCTGATGTCTAAACATATAGTTCTGTACATATTCAGGCACGCATCTTCCTTTTGGTGAGGGGTTTGAATAACAGTGACTCAAGTTGTAAAGAAGCATATAATTTAATTTAGGGACAAATTTTACAGAAAAGTAGATTATAGGAAATATTTCCTAAGAGAAACTATGACATATAAACCAGAGCCAGTGGAAGCATTGGCCACATAAAGAGGAAAGCAAACTGAAGTTTGGGGCGTCGCAGCCAGGGCTTGCCAGGAGGACCCACTGGGCTCCATTCAGTGTGTCAATCAGGACCAACCCTCCATTTCCCTCCGTGTTTATTTTTTCCTTAACTAAATATTAGCCTTCAAATAGCGAGTGCAGATTCACCAGAGTTCCATAAAAGCCGCACAAAAAAGGTGTTTTCCATGGTTACGAGCTGCTGGAGCGCACCGGTTCTGGGAGTGTCGCCGGGCTATGGCTGACTGCCCCGCGGAGCTTGAGGATATTGGAAAGTCACTTATGCAACAAAGGCAGGAGTGATGTTAAATTTTGGCCAGACTCTCTCCTTAGCCGTGTGGAAGAGAATGAACCCCCCTCCTCCCAAGGAAATGGAGTGAAAGGGGTTGGCATTTGCTCCATTCTCCTTCCCTTTTTTGGTCTAGCAGAAAGCCCTCAGCAGAAACAAAATGCAGTCACGGCCCAACCAAAAATTGGAATATGGCCCTCCTGAGGGGTGCAGGAGCCAGGAGCAGCTGTTCAATACAGCATGGCCTCCCGGGAACGAGAGCTAAAAATCACAACAAGGTGGTTAATGATTCTCAGAGCAATAGTGAAACTCTCCAGCTGTGACATTAACCAAAACATGAACATTAGTGCTGTCCAAGGGAGGAAGAGCCCCTGGAGATGCACACTGGGGATTTGCCGCTACTGGGTGGCCAGGCATGCTCTGGGAGCTGACAATTTCAGCTGCAAATCCTCTCCCTTTGGAAAGCCAGCATTTTCCTCAGTCAGATGGCACAATGGAGATGGGATTCACAAGGTTTGGGAGGTTCATTTTTCCTCCAGAAAACCTTATTGAATAGAAGACATCTTTGATATCAGAAGCAGACCGAGCATTATCTTATCTCAGATCTCTTCTTGATTTTCTTTGGTTGGTAACCCATTACAAACACAACACAGTATTTTCTTGAACTTGGCAGTTTTGGGGTTTAATATCTCACTGCCCAAAGCAAACACCACCTCCACTACATTCCAGTTGGGCTTTATCACTATCATAATTAAATCATTCCAGAGCACAGCCTAAGATACTGCCATTCTGTACACCCTGACTTTTAAACAGCTTTTTAAAACAAAGTGTTATTTTCTGAGATTCACAACTCTTAACTTAAACAAGCTCATTACTGGTTAATGTCCCTTTGAACAAAGGAGTTTTCTTGTTAAATGGCATTAGTGTCAGGATGATGAGAATGATCTTGTGCCTGCAGTACAGGATTCATAAAGCCAAGTGCCAGGTCCTGCCCTTGGGTTACAACATCCCGTGGAACTCTCCAGGCTTGGAACAGAGTGGCTGGAAAGCTGGAAAAGGACTCGAGGATGTTGGTCAGCAGCACTGAACATGAGTCCAAGTGTGCCCAGGTGGCCGAGAAGGCCAAAGGTACCTGGCCTGGATCAGCTCTGCTGTGGCCACAGGAGCAGGGCTGTGACTGTCCCCTCTGCTGGGCACTGCTGAGGACACACCTTGAATTCAGCAGGAAAACGCTGAAGTGCTGGAGAGTGTCCAGGGACAGGAATGGATCTGGGGAAGGGTCTGGAGCACCAGGAGCGGCTGAGGGAGTTGAGGGGGCTCAGCCTGGAGAAAAAGAGGCTCAGAGGGGACCTTGTGGCTCTCCACAACTCCCTGACAGGAGGGGACAGCCAGGGGGTAGTAAGGCTCTGCTCCCAGGGAACAAGGGACAGGACAAGAGGAAATGGCCTCAGGTCACACCAGGGGAGGTTTATGTTGGATATTGGGAAAAATTTCTTCACAGAAATATTGGTCAAGTGCTGGAGCAGGGGCAGTGGTGGAGTCCCCATCCCTGGAAGGATTTAAAATCTGTGTGGATGTGGCACTTGGGGACATGGGGAAGTGGTGGCCTTGGCAGTGCTGGGGTAGGGGTTGGACTCAATGATCTTTAAGGTCTTTTCCAACCTAAACATTTCCATGATCCTGCAATCAGATTGGCTTTCTCTCCCCTCCTCTGCTATGCATTGACTGAGCACCTTCTGGGCGAGTTTGAGCTTTCTGTTTGCTCCTTTCCCCAGCCACAAAAAAAGAGGGTTGACTCTATCATTCAATTTGCTAAAATTTGCAGTTCTCTCTCAGATAGCTGCAGAATGCAGTGCAGAAGGAATTGTTCTACTGCTCCACATTCCACCAGTTAATTTTCCTCTTGCTGCAGCTTGAGAAACAGGACAACTCTTCATATCAAACACATATACATGTCATCTTGGTCTGTAAAAAGGAGACCTAGTGGTACATTAGGTCATCACTCACCCAAATCATCTCTACCAATCCTTTTAATCCAGAACAATGATAAATTACACACTCCTGCTCTTAATAGCAATTATTTCAGGAGAGTATATTTAAAAGTAACATTTCCCTACTGCAGGCAACTTTAAAACACACAACATTCCCAAAACTGTTTGTTTGTCTTGTCTTTCATACAATTTCTTGCCATTTTGGCTAAATATCAAAGCTGTCTGTGTGAGCAAATGTTCTTTCTCTGCCAGCTCCTGTTTTGCTTGTTCCTGAAGTGAAGCATCATAGCAAATTTGTGGCATCACATTCATTTCCTTGGCTGTGGGCTATGATGTTGCAGACAATCCTTAGTGAATTCCAGTAGCAGAAAGAGCAGGCTGGGCAGGAAGCTGTTTCTATTCATGCCCAACAGGACAGCTATCAGCTGGTGTGAACCAGTGTAGCTCTGTGCCATTCCCATGGAGCAAAGCTGATAAAATCTGGAGGAGATCTGCCTAAGAGACCTGGCTGCTGTTCCTTGTTCCTTTCCATGCTTTGGCTTTTCCCAAACTGGAGTTTGAAGACCCCAGCATAGGCTTAGCTTGTATTTATGCTTTAATATAATGTGACCTAGCTTTATCCAGTGAGACAGTTTACCCCATCCTAAGTCTGGGGCAAGGTTTAGGGATCAGACTTCCAGGAATCCCACCTCCATGTCAACCAAGGGTATTTATCTGAAGACAGTAAGATGCAGCTGGAAGTTGATCATAGTCTAAGCAACCCTTTCCTGAAACAAATGTCCTCCTAACAGGGGAATGTGTGTTCCATGTCAGCCTAATATTCCAAGCCAAAATGGCCCCTTAAAATCCACAAACATCCCAGGACATTTTACAGCAAAGAGGGAACAGCACCTTGGGAGAGTCCAGTGTAAATCCTCTGCATATTTGTCTTTTTGGTGCTCTTCCCCCCTTGGCTTGAGCAATGCAGTTATATGACCTGAAGGAAATACCAAGCTGACATCCGAGTATTTTCAGAAAGCAAGTTAAACATCGTTTGGAGCGGAAGGAAGGCATACATAGCAACTCACCCAGCGAGCTTTGAGGGGACTTTTGTGCATATTACACACTTTTCAAATGTTTTCGAATTTTTTGTTTGAACAGAGAAGCCATTTAAGTCAGCATTCTGCTGGTTCCCCTTTGATTTTCTACCAAATATCACAGCAAAAGTATCTGCCAGCGGGGAACTGTAAACAAGATCTTGAGTTCCTTCCCTTCTGGGTGGAACTTACCTGCTCCAAGGGATTAAATGGCCTCTCCACTCAATCTGCTTCCTTAAAAGTAGACCAGGAGAACCAAACAACAGATGTTTGATTTTTGAGCTCTAAGTTAATTTTCCCCACTGCAGAAGGAATTTTTAGTCTTGCACAACATTAGTTAGTTAAAAAAAAAAAATGCCTCCACAAAGAACAGCACAGAAGAATCTCAATGCAAGGCACTAGCAACAGGGAAATGCCCTTTGCAAATGTGTGGGTTCTTTGAATTATTAACCAAATTAACATGGTAAAAAGGTGAGGAGAACATCTCACCAGATCTACTCAGTTAATTTCTTCCTTGATTTGCAGGTAGGAGTAACATCAAGTTTACCTGTTCATAATATTCAAGCTGCACCACAATTTGCAAAACCATCTCAGGAAGATGAATTAGTGCACTTAAAAATTCCTTTAAGACTTTGTGAAGGAAAAGGGTTCCTTGCATGAGTTTTGCAAGTGTTAGCTTCTTGGAGAGAAAAGCTCACCTCACGAGAAACAAGTGGGAAAAATTCCTTCTTAGAATCCAGGAGTGCCTTATCTTCCCTCATATCAGTAGGAAATGAGGATATGCAGTTTCTGGGGTGATTTCAGGGAATCTTGAGAAAGAGAAGTTTTCTGATGAAACTGTAAGACCTGAGAGGCATCACAAGACATTTGTGAGACTTGAAGGACGTGGTTCTGCATCCTAGGCTTGGCAACTCATCAGCCAAGGGCTTTGTGGGATTCAGAACATCCACATGGGTTCAAGTGCAGATTGGGCATTGGGTGAGAAATCCCTCCAGGGCCTTAAATACAGGAAGTTCCTGAGCTGAAAATAATCAGAGGTGGGAAAGAATGGGAGAAAGTAAATATGTGACCTGTTTTGGTTGCATCTGCTTATGGCTTGTAAGAGAGGTGACAATGGCCAAGGTGGAGCATTGGTCTGATTTGGCACAGTCTTAAACCAAAGGCTTCTCCAGTGTAGTCTTCTACAACAAACATTTGCCTTCAGAAAGGTAAAAGAGTTTCCTCCACACAGCCAACTCAGTGTCTTCTCTGACTCTTAACTCACTCTACTTTTCTGTAATGTTGAGGCCTCAACATTATATTTAGCTTGACTGGAATTTGGCAAGTAACTTTCCTTTTACTATTGTTTTTTTGTCTCTTCCTTGGATAGTTAGGTTGTCTGGGGATTTTATTCAGCAGAATGCATTCCCATAAATATATTCAAAATAGATAGGAGCCCTCTTTGTATTAAGGCATCTATTTACGTTATTTGAATTTAGATCTAAACATGCAAAAAACTAAGGAAGAGAGAAGATTGCTTGAGGGTTTTCAAATGAGAGGAAGACTAAAAAATGCATTGAAAGCTTTTGGATGTGGAAATACGTGGCATTGTGGACAGTTGCAGTGGAGAATATAATGCAACAATAAAATCATTAAAGTACTTCAAGTTTGGAAGTAATCTGGGTTCTTGGCTTGCATTGCATTTAATAGCTTTACATTTATGGGAGCCACTCCAGTTTTTAAAGGCAGCTTCAGCCTTCAGACTGATTGCACTTACCACCCTGGTGAAACTGCAACCCATTAATTTTTTACCGAAAGGATCTTCCTAGTTTGTCAAACACATCAAGTGAACATTTTAGAGAGTGCAGACCACAGCAGTATGAAAACCAAAGCTTTATATCCAGACAGAATGCTGGATTAGTATAAAATAAAGGGTCTGATTCTGTTAATGAGCACTTAGGTAATTTCATTGCTGTACAAAACTCTGTTAAAAATAGAGATACCAGACATTTGAGTGAAAACAGTCAGGACCTGCAGAAATCTCCTGTGCCAGCCCATCATGGAAAGGCCTGCAGTGGTTCTCCTTCAGGCTGGAGAGCTGCACACCCTCCCCTGAGCCCACGTTGTGGCCATCCCCTCTCCCAGCAGCCCAGTCCCCTATGTGTTGATACCCCCACCATTAAGCCCAAACCTTTCCAGTGTCTCAAACCAAACTCTCGCTCTCTAAAACGTTCGCACATTTCTATGTCAAACATCTGCTTAGGTGGCTCTGAGACAGTGTGTTTTGGTGTTGTTCGTGTGCAATCTAGTGCCGCTTCCTCAACGCATGTGTCCCTTCCCTTCACAGCCTACTCGACACCCAGCACCTCCCCCGCAAACCGATTCGTCAGTGTTGGACCACGGGATCCAAGCTTTGTAAATATCCCTCAACAGACTCAGGTGGGCCGCTTTCGACTTCTCTGTTTGCCTGCAGCCTCTTCTTCTCCTCCTCCAGTGTCCTCTAACGTGTCCCCGCGGAGCAGCTGCACTGCCGCTGTCACTTCACCCACATGGTCTCAGTAACTACAGTGAAATGTCACTTGCAGTTTGTTTGTCTGTTGTGGTTTATTTTCTTTTTTTTTTTTTCCTTATTTTTCTTTTTTTTTTTTTCCTTTTATTTTTGGGCTTGTGTGGTAATAACGCTGCTTTCGTAACTGGAAGGACCTCTCTTTGCTTTCTAAGGTGTTGGCTCCCGCCGCGCAGTTGTTCGCTCTAGGGCCGCGGTTTCAAAGGCTTTGGCTCCAACCTGCTCCCCAGGCACTGCATTTAATTGTGTTTAGATTAGATGGTAGGGAGAAATCCTTCCCTGCCAGGGTGGGGAGGCCCTGGCACAGCTTTGCCCAGAGAAACTGTGGCTGCCCCATCCCTGGGAGTGTCCAAAGCCAGGTTGGACAAAGCTTGGGACAACCTGGGAGTGTGGAAAGTATCCCATGATCTTTAAGGTCCCTCCCAACCCAAACCAGTCTGTGAGATGCAAAAGGAGCTCAGAGAGACCCATCAGGTAACAGTGCCCTGTAGTCCCCCAGCAGACACAACGGGAGACTGTTCCAGTGACTTCCACGTGAAAAAAAGAAATATACTCAAATTCCTGGTTGGCCATTTGCATGGTGGGCTTTGAGAGAGCAGGAGATTTTTGTAATTGCGAGCACATCTGTTTTCCTTACACAAAGAGAAAAAAGTCCAGTTGAGGCAGGCCTATAAAGCTGGTTTAGCTGAATTCATGGTCCTGCTATGGTCAAATCAGAAGCTCAAGTAAACATTTGTGTTTCTTTAGGAGAAGGACGAGATTTAAATGTGCTTTTTCCAAGCTGTATCAAATTCCCAGGGTCGATTAAGAAAATAGTTGTTGGCAGTTTTGTTAGCAGCTAATTTGAGCCAGATGTTGAAAAAATTAAGTCTGGGCTTAATATCACGTTATCATGGGGGGGAAGGTATAAAAAAGTGAGCAGAGTTAGTGCTTTAGGACAACTGTAGTTTATAGTTTGAAGTGACTGCTTGACTACATTGCAATTCTTTTAAAGGTCAACTACACAAAATCTTAGTGATTTTGTTTTGAGCTGGTTGCAGTGACTAAAAAGCCATAATTCAAATATCTGGCAAACTGAGCATTACTACCCTTGGCTCTTGCAAGTTCTTTCAAATGGTTTATAGGCTTCTGAATAATTAGTGTGCAGATTAATGGCTGTCACATGCCACAGTAGGTGCATGAAGACAGATTCCTCGTTGTGATGGCTTCAGCACCTCCACTGTCACTGAAACAGGCCACTCATTCCCAAAGATTTTCAGTTTACAGGGCTGCAAGCAGCTGCCTGTAAGCACAACGTGGTTTTCTGCTGTCTGTTCTTTGTGTACAATTTGTTAGGGGCTTTAGTTTATAGCTCTGTGCACAGCACAGGTTAAACTATATCGAATCTCAAACCTTCTCTGCATTAAATAGGGTCACAGAAAGTACAGCAGCAATGCAGAGAGAGGTTTAACCCATCAGATTCTGGGGTTTTTTTTTCATGTTTTAACAAAACTCAGCCTGCACCCCACTTTTCCAGCCTTGTGCTTTATTGGGTTCATGGGTGTGACAAGTTTTCATGCACCTTCCCGTTTAAATCATATTTCTCCAGTTGTTTTGGAAACAACTGGAATACACAGAAATACACTGAAATCGGGAAACAGGAATGTTAAGGTGTACTGCTAAACTCCTTAAGCATTTGGTCTTTTCCTTCATAGCTCAGGAAACCTGAAACCCTTTGGAGAATGCTACTTGCCTTTTCCAGAAGACTTGAAAAACTCCTAGTTGGTAAATTGATTATGTAGTAAGACACAACAGTATTAAGTCTCCAAAGATATTTAAAACTTACTTGCATCCTGCAGCCTAAGTTTCCCAGATAAGTTTGTTGACTGTAAACTTTTATCCTCCTTATTTATGACTTAAATCATTTTAAAGTGCTCTAGCGTTACTTTAAGTGCTCCTCTGTAATGCAGTGTAGTGAATAACAATGCTGTACAGTGAAAAACAATACTCAAGCACAGCTTTCAATTAAAGTCTAACATGCTGCAGTGGGCAAGGAGACTGACTTCCAGTCTCTGACTCCAGCTGCATCTCCCTGCTTCTATACATCATTACACCACCACAGCCCACTTGATACTAAATATATAATTTATCAGCAAACTCACTACTTATTCATGAAAGGACTCTGAAGTTGACTGTGCTTTGAGTCAGAGAAGTGAGGTAAAAGTGCTAACTGCAATGATTTGGGATTTACGTAGCATTCCTCTGAACAAAGACAGGCTTTTGTGCTCATTTTTGCAGAGCATTAGTGTACAGAACGACCACTTAGGATATTTTCAAAATGCAAATGAAAACCACATAGGACTGTGTTACTAAAAGCAGCTGGGGTGGCTCCTTTCCATCAGGATCTTTAGAATACATCCAGAGTCAGGCTAAGATGCAGGTCCTGAGGACCACTAACTGCCAGGGACACAGCTCCCTGAGACAAGAGGAAGCAGGGAACACTCCGAGCTTCTGGAAGTCAAGCTTAAATACAAGGGTTAAGTGACACTGCTAGAACAATAAAATAAAAATGAGGGCTGTATCTGAACATCTGCTTTTTTTAATTATGGTCCAGCTACAACCCATATGAAAATATTTTGGTCACATTTCTGGTGGCTCTGATGTTCTCTTGGTGGAACATTGAACTATAAGCACTATTTACACATCATCATCATCATCATCATTAGTCTTCAAGTGCTGCAGAAGTGAGTCTGTGCACAGGGATGTGGCAGCTCCACGGAGCAGGAGTCACTGTTCCCATACATGGGCATTCCCAGAACATTGGAATAAAATCCCAGGCAAATGTAAAACAGCATGGCTGGGATGGGGCAAGGATCATTCTGTCCTGGGCTGTTTCTAAACAACCAAACCCAGTACATGCCTTTCTTAATTGGTATTAGAAAAATTATCAGTAGACATTTCCACTAGCACGATGTTCTGATTTTTGTCACGTTCTGTCAAATATAACCCCTTAAAGGAATTTTATAGAGTCTATATAATATTCATTAAAAAGCCATCTTCCTGTGTCAACAAAGTTTGTAACAGGACAACACTCCATCATAGAAGATATGGAGAAATAAACTCCTTTAGGTCAGTAGTTTTGATTTGGTAACAAAAGCACCCAAAGGGCTGTTGGCTTTGCCTGGTTTTAGCAGTTCCCAAACTTTTCAGTCAGTTTGGTTTTCCATCCACTGCTTCCACCATCCATCACTCTGCCACTCCACTCACTGCAGAATTGTCCTGTGTTGGGGGTTATTTGAATCTAAATTTCTGTTTGAGCTATTAGAAGCAACACTTGACTTGGCATCCCCTGTATATGTTGACAAAAAGGCACAGGTGTTGTAACCTTTGCTTGATAAATCATTTACTTTTGCTACTTGACTCGCAAGCAATATGGGGGCATCAGCTTTTTAACTGCCTTTTCCATATGCAAATCAGAAATACAGGATGCCTGGGGTACAGGGGCTCTGGTTTCAAAAGCAAGTTGGTCTGGATACCTCATGACTAAGTAATAGATACGTCTCTCATATTGCCAAGGACTTGTAATACGGAGAGTGGTAGAGGGATGGGAAAGTCCCATCACATTAATTAGGGACAAGCCTCTCGATAGCACCAAGGTGAATAAATTTTGGTGAATTTCTGAATTTTGAAGTGGTTTTTTTTCCCTAAAATTAATAGTGAAACACAGGCTATGGGCTGGGAATGCTAAACCAGCAACCTGTGACCAGGGTTTGCCACTCACCACTCCAAATGCTGTTTGCTGCTCTCTAATGCCCTGGCTTTGCTCTAGGGTACAAAATTCCTTTAGGGATCAGCATGCTGCACTCATCGTGCTGCAGCTCCACTTCACACTAAACATTGTTTACTATGCTGAGTCCTGTTTGCCACCTACTTAGCCTACATCTTCCTGGAAATTGTACTTGGGCTGCTAAAAACAGCTCCGGAGAAATACATTCCATGCTCCGGCTAATCGCTCCTACCTGCCACTGGCTCATGTGCCCTGCACAGGGAGGTTATGAGGATGCAGGGAACAGAAACTGCCTCCCACTGCGGGCACCCAAGCAGAGAATCAACCACTTTACCCTGTGAGAAAGTGAATCCTGTAGCCCCAACCAGCTGTTTCAGGAAAAATCCCTCTCTAATGTAAACACGCTTCATATCAGATCCATCCCAGGTAGTTTCTAAAAACTTGGTTAAGCACAAACCCAAATATTTATTCCTTTGGCATTCTGTAGGAAAAGATAAAACTTATTTCTAGAAGGACAGAAGTAGAAGCTCTTCCTGATTCTGCTTTTGCACAATCCCAAAGCACAGTCAAATCCTAGATAATAAGCAAAGGTCTTGTGTTTTCACACTTTCTCTGGTGGGGCCCTAGAGCCACCCAGCTACAAGGGACATCTAGATAGAGCTCATCCTTTGTAACACAAAACAACTGAAACAAAAAGCCTGTAACCTGCCTAGAAGACTGAAATAAAAGTTTAAGAAAAACCCCCCAAAGTCAAAAAAGCTTATCTAGGCAGCAAAATAACAAGTATGAAAGCCAGCAAGCTCAGCAGAACAGCCTTATAAAGACCAGGTACAAAAATGCACCCTGTGAAATACATCTTTAAAAGAGCAATAGTAACTTAGGGGGAAAATCACTGAAGTTTAGCAAAGTGTTTATAGTACAAGGAAATTGCTAACTCCTTTAGATCTGCTCTCGCTCCCTGCCTTTGCCAAATTAGACAGTGGTATCTTTGTAGCTTTCTCCTTTTGGGCTTTTATTTATCTCTAAAAAAACCACCGTATGCCTCAGGTGCATACACAAACCTAATTGTACAATTACTTTCTTTCCCAGAGACAAGGTAAAGCCTGTTCTGCTTCCCCCACAAGCCTTCTTTAGAGAGCAAACTGCAACCTGCAATTTTTCACTGGCAGCACTTTAAAACAAAGGGCATGAGAAAAAAAATGAGCTGGATGCTGTGTCCTGTAGGATAGCAGATGTGAGCTCTGTCAGACCAGGGGGGGAGGCGAATTCCAGAGTAGAGGAATTCTCTCCTTCCCTGAGAGCAGCCAGGAGCTGCTGCCCAGAGTCTGGAATCCGAGGAGCGTGGTGCAGGTGATGCCCCTCTCCAGGAGGGAGGCAGGGAAGCAGCCCCATAGGTGGCAGGCCCCAGTGGATCCTACAGGATCCATAGGTCAAAGTCAGCACCTTGACTGGGGAGCTGCTGCAGCTCCTGCAGCGCTTCCCTCCTGCAGCTGAAACCGCGGAGCCGCTCTGTGCCCAGGTTCCATTGCCACCCTATGGAAGAAAGAAACCAGTGCACACATTTTGCTTTGCACAAATCAAACGTGTGCCTGGCTTCACAGGGATTTTCCATCCCTGCTGCTCACTGCCACCGTGCCCTGCCCTTTGCCCCCTCCCAAGGGGATGCTGAGCCCCACGCAGCTCGTGGCCGTGTGCTTTATTAATGAGCACCACGGGCTGCCTGGCCTGGCTGCCTCCACTCCCTGCTGCCTTCCTCCCGTTTCCCAGAGTCCAGGAATGGCACTGGGCAGACAGGCAGGACCTGCTGGCCCTGGGGAGCCAGGGTAGGGCAGGGTTTGGTGGCACTGTGCTGACAGCTGAGCCACCGCCTCGCTCCGCACACGGGGCAGAGCACGGACACCTCGAGGACATGGCAGAGAACGTGAGAGGCTGCAGGAACAACACCAGGCCTTTTATTTTGGGGGTTCTGGGCAGAGCTGTTTATAATCCAGGTCAGAGCTACCTGTTGCTCAGAGTACTGTCTGTCCTCAGGATCAGAACACTCATCCTCGAGGCTGGATGTACTGCTAGTGTCTGAGTGTGAATGGAGATAAAAAACACTAACTTGGAAGCATTTGTTAATCTCAGGCCCCTAAGAATTCCATATTCTGTACAATAACCTCCCCGAGTGAGCACATGTGTCCAGTTTCACCTGCAAAACACTTCTAAGCAGACTTGAATATTCCTTTTCATTCTCTTGGCCTGTCCAGCAAATGTAGTGGGAGGTTCAGAACACAATTTTCATGAAGGGGTAACTTCTCTAGTGTGTAAAGAAGAGAAATTTGCAAAGATAGATATAAAAACACCATTTTGGGGTGTGGGACTGCTACTTTATAGAGCTGCTGAACTTAGAGGGATCACTCTGCTCCCAGACCCCTCCAGGGATCTGAGGATTTTCCCATATTGGCAAAGGGAAGTGAGGGCTGCTCTCCTCCAACACCTTATGATCACTCAAAGTTTTGATCTCTGTCGAAAAAGTGCTTTGCTGAATTTTGGTGCTGTGTTCTCTCTTCCACCCAGGATGTAGCAATACCATTCTGAACTTGAGGGTGGCCTGGAGATGGCTCTGAAAATGCAGTGTGAGCCTAGAGACAGTGTGGATAGGAAATGCTGGACTCACCAAGCAAATGTCACAAAGGGGACCAGAAATGAGGGTAACTCCCCTTCCCTCCTGTTCAGCTCAGGGCACAGAGGCCATTTAACTTGCACAGAGCAGGACTATGGAATTCCACTCTCAGACCAGCACACCTCAAAAAGAAAGCACATATTGCTCTATAGAGGTAAAGATTCACAGAAAACTTCCCAATGCCATCATGTGGCTGCATCTTCAAAGCAGACTGGAGCCAAATCAGTCCCAAAATGCCTGGGTTAGTCCTCAGCAGGGGAGATCCTTATTCCTGGGCTTTTTCTTACTACTCCTCCTCCTCGTAGGCCCTGGTGAACAGTTGAGACTCTTTTTTGGAAACCAGCACTCAGCATCCTATTTCCAGTAGATTTAGCATAGAATTATTTACAATGGACATAGAAGAATTTCCCAAACTAAGCAATTAAACTTACTGAGTTTTCCCCCTCCTCACAATAACCAGGAAGCCTGTGTGTAAGGCTGCCTTTCTGTGGGTTTTATGGCCATTACTTACTCCACAGTGGGGGAGAAGAAAGGGAAGAAGTAAGTGTGGGCCTGGTGGGAAGAGTTGGCAAATGCAGAAATATGATGAATGAGCTGGAGAGATTTAATTTCTTACTAAATTCTCTACAAGCTGTGTAACCTTTCTTTAGCTAAACAATTACTCTAAAAGGCAATGATTTTCTGTGTTTTCATTGAAAAGTCTTCATAATAACAATGGCCTATGTTCTCCTTCTTGAAGAACTTATGCCAAAAAACAGTTTTCTTTTTTCCATTCAGCAGGAAACTTTCTTTTATTTTTATTTTTTCAGTCTCATATTCCTCACTAACATAGATTTACAAGGCCTACCACTTACTGCATGGGGCTGGGAAGAAGCTTCCCCTCAGGCCAAATCATTTTGGTCCATCTCCTTTGTAGGGATTCTTGCAGCTTCCTCCCAAGAGGACTGCAACCACTGTCAGAGACATAATACCAGACCCAAGTGGCCATTTAAGCTGACAAAATGTGACATTCCCTGTGTTCACAGGTCAGGGGGCATGGGAGGGTACTCCCACATTTGTTTTTCAGCAGACAGGCAGCAGTTCTTGCTGTGTTGTGGTGGGTGCAGCTTGGGGGAGCATGACTTTGGTGCCATGGGGGAAAAGTCATCAGGTGTTTGAATTCATGGCTGCCAGCATGAGAAAATGAGATGGGCTGGTCCTCCCTGAGCCACAGGGTCCAGCTTGGGGGCTGATCCCTGCTGGACCACGGGGCCCTGTGGCCAGCTGGAGTCTTGGAAGAGCTGTGAGGGCGCAGCATGGGCAGAGCACTGCTCACATCCCTCTGTTCACACACACAAACCAAGCCAGGCTAGAGCAAGGTGATGGTTCTGTGCCTCTTGCTGCTGTTGGCTGGCTTGGCCGATTTCCTGGCCACCACTGCCCACCCCAGCCTCCATGGCAGATAAAGCTGTATTGGATTAGTCTGCTCACTGCTGCATCAGGTCCACGATCAATTTATTGACTCTGTCAGAGTGGCTAGTACAGTAATTGTTACAAGAGCAGAATAGAAAGCAAGAATGTGTCCACATAAAATATAAAAATGACGTTTTGTTCGTTCTTTCCTCTTTGGCCCTATAGATCTTTATGTGTTTACACAGTGGAGAGCACTTTACTTAAGTTAATCAGCTCCTTCTACATTATTAATTGCGACAGTTAGGGCGCTACGTGGCGGCAAAAGTATTATTGAGAGCATTGATCTCACGCTGACGGTGTGGACCTGGGTAGGTTTTGTATTCCTTCCCTTCTTTTGCAACTGCTTGAGGGCACTATCAAATCCTATTTCTCTGAGTGACAATACACCATCGATAGCATCGATCCCAGAGAGGGGCAGGAGGCTGCACACCAGAAGGGAAGGAAGAGCCAGGCTTGGGAAGGAGCTGTTGGAAGTTGGTGATCACAATAATTACATGCCTGGCCTGATTTCTCTATTTTGTAAAGAGCAATAATTTAAGAGTTGAAGTTTCCCAAGTGCTGAAGATTTGCAGAGGTGGCACGATGAGACCTTTTAAAATGTGTGCAGAATGTATACCCTTAAAAAAAAAAAAAAAAAAAAAAAAAAGCCACACTGACTTTTTACAAGGGTTTTGGAAGTGCCTTTGAAAGACATTTCATGAAAGTTCAGCCTTTGCAGCTGATACCTATATGAGCTCCATAAATTCCACCCAGCCTGACAAACTCCAGTAGGTGTCACATGTGACCTGGATGGAAAAGGTCAGCAGCTGAATTTATGGCTTTTGCATTTACTGGAACATTAAGATTTTTTGCCAACTGCCATATATACTTTTTAAAAATTCCACAATCAAAGGATCAGGACCACAATCTACAATGAAGGTCAAATATTAAAGGTCACAATCCCTGCATCCTTCCCAATGGATAGGCATTAAGCTACCTCTCTTCTAGGAATCACCTTTGTTTAATGGCATTAACACAGAGGTTAAGGAATGAATAAGCTCCAGAGGTGAACACTTTGCAAAATTTTCCTACTCTGAAATTAATACTGAATTCCATAAGAAGGAACCAAAAGAAGCCTTTTCTTAACAGAGAAGGAGTCCTCAGTTTGCAGCAGATTCCATGTTCCCAAGAAACTGAGCATCACCTGCCTAGTGCTGGACTGTCCTAGAGAAATATAAATAACACAGCGGGGAAAGACTGGGGTTTCAAAAGAAATACAGCAGAATTAACTTCAATTTTGGTAAAACTTGTTTATATTTTCAATTTGACAAAGGTATCTTTTCTTAGTAAGGATTGCTAACAGCATGGGAAGTTGCAGCTTTCAAATTTTACCTGGTTTTAGTTTAGAACAGCAAAACACGTCTCGTTTTAAGCTTTTGCTTTGATAGCATTTTCTGCTTGAACAGAGATACAACTGGAAAAGTTTAATTTAAAACCAGGATTTCAAAAGAAAAAGATCTCAAAAAACCAAGAAGCTAAACTTAAAAATATTTCCTAGGTTTCCCTTTAGTTGCTTTAGTTATTAATATTCAACTTTGAAACAGTACTGACACTATAATCATAATATTCTCAGGCATATTCACATGTGAGACCCAACTGTTGCATCATCTATACAAACACTGGTTATTACACATGAAGAGATGCAGCTGAATGCACGGCAGAAGGCACTGAAATGTAATTTTAATTATGGGATATGAGTAGCCAAAGTCACAACCAACACTATGCAGCCACCTCTGAGGCCAAACACAATGATTTAGGAAGAAATTGTTCCCTGTGAAGGTGGGGAGGCCCTGGTTTTGCAGAGAAGCTGTGACTGCTCCTTCTGTGGAAGTGTCCAGGACCAGGCTGGACGCGGTTTGGAGCAACCTGGAATAGTGGAAGGTGTCTCTGCCCTGCAGGACATGAAAAAAGATAAACTTTAAGGTTTCTTCCACCCAAAACCATTTAAGGATTCTATAAATTTCTGCATTGCTTGGAGCAGCTTTTTACAACTTTAGGTATCCTTTTCTGCTTTTGCAATAACTAAATCTTTCTAAATAGACAACAAAAAAGTACCTGTTTTTAAAAAAAAAAAAGAAAATATAAACTGAGATATGACATTTTCATGTGGGGTTGGGTTTTTCCATCTTTGCATGTGCTAAACAGTGAGATTTAAGACTTCGGAAGAACACTTTGACACATTTTATTTCTTGTTTGGCTATTCCCTGGTTTGTCACGGTTTCTTTAAGGACTTTCTTGTAGTCCTTTAGGTTAAAGATCATGTCTGAGAATCTGTGGTATGGGACCCGGCTGTACATTCACTGAAGCTGATGAGAGGAGGAGATGGGAGATTTGTTATTGGCAGGAGTTTGTTTTAGAAATACAATAACATTTTTGTTTAATTATGCTTGTCTTTTGCTTATAGCTATGTACATTAGAGTAAATCTAGTCTTTTTCAGATAAGATAAAGGTTAAAATTCACATTTTCTTTATGGGGAGGGTTTGCAGTACAGTCTTTGTGCATCTGTGGAGTTTTTAGTTTGTGGTTACAGGTATTAACTCTCAGTGACTCTAAAGCCATCTTCCCTGATGTAGAGATAGGTTTGGGGATTTCCCAAATTACCAGTCTTGTAGGCTAAATCTGAAAGTTTAGACCAGGTTGGATGGGGCTTGGAGCAATTTGGTCCAGTGGAAGGTGTTCCTGCCCATGGCAGGGGGTTTGGAAGATCATCTGATCTTTAAGGCCCTTTCCAACCCAAACCATTCTGTGATTCCATGATTTCCCAGCAAGGGAGGCTCCACAGGCTCTTTATAAACTCTCTTCCTGCAAGCACCCAGGGCAGAATTTGTCCCAGTAGTGATAACTGCTTTATCAGTGCTGTTGAAGTTGAGTGAGTCTGAACAGAGCTCAGATTCTTCTCCTAGAAGGTCTTTGGGAAAACAAGGAGTAAAAGTAGTAACATTTAGGGGAAAAAAAAAAGGGGGGGTGGGGAAGAAAGCTGGAGAACTGTAGTTATCCATACAATGGAGCAGCTTACTTAGGGAGTACAAAGAGCCACTTCTACACAGGCTATTTTCAGGGAAAAGCCTCACATTCAGTGACTCATAAAAGCGAAGAGGCACCTTTTGATTTTAAGTTCAAGGTTTACATTAGTAATTTTGTCTGTTTTCTCTGTTAGTATTAATTAAATTGAGATAGTTTAATTAGTATTACTAAATTTGATCATTAGTAGTAATTCATTCTGCCTGCCATACTGCACAAATATGATGAAGCAGAAATAACTAAATTGTTTAATTTCATCTCATTTAATGACTTTACACTCCACCAGGACTTTCATTGGCATCTCACAGTATGTGTGAAAATTGCTCCAAGCTAGGCCAAGACCCAACTCCCTTTAGCCAACCATGTCTAATACATCCCTCCTCATCCAAAGGTGGATCATGTGCTGCAAAGCCTTTTCCCATTTCTCCAAGGGAGAGCTGGCAACCTCTGGAGCCTGGGGTGGTCTTTCCCTGCCCCACTCACACAGCTCCCGTAGCATCCTGACCCCAGTGGCCACAGTGGATCTTTACAGGACTCATCCCTGGATGAGGGAAGTCCTGTATCAGGACTCATCCCTGCATGACATTAGTCCCATCATGAATCCCCACGGCAGAAGTCCCATCATGGATCCCCACAGCTGGGACCCTGAGCACAAGCATGATGCACGACCTTTCATTTTTCTTAGAGCAGTTTAGCAAGGTACAAAGCATCAAGAAAAATGCAGATGTCAAAAGTTCCCACATTCAGGAGAGATTTTTGTGTTCAGCTCGATGCCCTCCTGGCTTTCTCTTTTTTAAGAGGAGTTTTGGGAAGGGGGGTTTCCTAATGAATCAAGTCATTATTCCTCCAGTTCACTGTCTTCTGTAATTTTAAGGGCAAAAGTGCCAGAGTTGTCTCTGTGCTCCTATTTCTGTCTGTGTTAATTTGGAGACCGGTTTTGATCTCCTTGCCCAGTAACACCTAGGACTTGCCAAAACCCGAATTCCTCTTCCTTTTTTGCGGTCTCCAAACCAAGCCTTCCTCTACCCACCTCTCAAAACATGCTGTTGTCTTGGCCCACTCATCCCGGGGTCCCCAGCTGTCCCTTTGCCTGGAGTGTGTCCTGCCAACCCCACTGTTCCTGCTGCCCACATTCCAGTTCTTCCCCTGTGCCTCCCGGTCCCCACCGACCCCATCCCTCCTGGTTTTTGCCCTGCTTTGATCAGGCTGGGCACGCTTTGCTCTCCCCACGGGGCTGCTCATTTGTTCACCCAGACCAAGAGCACAATACCTCTGGATATTTTGGAGGGAGTGCTCTCTCTCCTGTCCAGCCCAAGTTATTCTCTCCCCTCGTTTCCTCTGTACTCTGAAGTACTCTCAGGGCAGTCAAAAAAAAGCAGCTGAACCACCTTTGGTAGTTGTAGGTCAACTTTTTGACCCATGATGGGTTTTCTCCTGTTACAGCACAGGGAACCCCTGGGCAGGGGGTGGTGGATGTGTCCCCTACAGCTCCACTGGGGCTGTCAGAGCCAGCATGATACAGCAGCTGGACGACCAGGGCAAGGAAAAACCACCTCAGCCTTCGACCTCTGAAAGCTGTAGTGACCTTTCCCTCCTCCCTGCTCTCCAGCGGAGAAATGTGAAGGGGGGAAAAAAAAAGAGCAGAAAACTACCTTTTGTACTCTAAACTGCAAAGCAAAGAGCCACAGCCTCTGTAGCAGCTTGCTGGCAGAGCCATCCATCCCTCTGGGACCCCTGGGCCCCTCACGTAGCTCGTGTGGCCGGCCCGGGACGGGGCAGGAGCGGCGGGGCAGAGCGCTGGGTGTGTGTGTACGTGTGTGTCTGTGCGTGTGTGCTCGGGCTGTCTCGCTGCGAGCCCAGCCTGGGAGGCCCAGGCTGGGGGTTGATTTTCTTTGGATGACTTTCCCCGATTGTCTAAAGCAATAAAAGTAAAGAAACTTTTGGGGGGAGAAAAAACGGTGGTTGAGGGGAGATTATTTTTGCAGTCCTGGTGCAGGCAGAACTCCTGAGGCTTGGTGGGGGGGGGGGGACAGGGGGAAGGCGGTTTTGCTCGCCTGAGGACTGCAGGAACTGGCTTAAATTGAATAAAACTGTAAGTACAGTATCGGGGACGGCGTAACAAGGAGTTCTGCAAAAGCAACACCACCGGAAAGCACAATGAAGAATAGAGCGGGTTACGCCGCGGTGAAAGTATGTACTGGTTGTTATAACACCGTGCCTCCAGAATAAATTATGTCCCTTTAAAAAGTAATACTTTAACTGTGGAGCTATATAGAGACAATTAAGACGATATTGTTCTCCTCATTTCCCTCCCTCCCCTCCCTCCCTCTCTCTGCAGTAGCTCTGTGGAAACTTTTAATGCTGCAGCTTGAAACTTGGGCCTCTGGGTCTGAAATGCCTGAGAAAGCACTGCGGGCTCTAACTGTAAAACATTCCTTCGGCGGGCCCTGGAAACAGGGCGCGCTGGCGCAGGCGAAGTTCAGAGGGATCACATGGAAATGAGGGCTGGCTGCAGGCTCCCGAGGAGAGGTTTATTTCCCTTAAACCTGAACTTGAACTTGGGGAGGCGCAGCCGGAGCCTGGGCCGGGCTGAGGGCGGCGGTGAGGGGCTGGGAGCGGGGCCGCCTCAGGTCCCGGGCACCCACCCTCGGGGCTGGGGGGTCCCCAGGCACCCAGAGGCTTTTGTGCCGTGTCCAGGGGCGAGCTGTAGTTTGGGGAGCCAAAGGGTTTTGCTTTCATCCAAGCAAAATGCTGGAAAGTCCCGTCGCAGCAGTGTGTGTGTGCCGTCCCGGTTTCCACGGGACTTCCCGGCATGAGGTTATAAGCGGCTCCGAGCCCCCGTGCATGTGTTGTTTCACAAAAGGAAAAGAAATGAGTGAGATCTGCTGTAAGAAATATGGGGTTGTTCCACTCTTGAGCAAATTTAACTGTGCTTCCAGCAGAGGAAAATACGGGGCTGTCTGAAAACGAGGCGTAAAGTGCAGAACTCAACCCCTCTCGCAGCACATTTGCTTTTACCTCGAAATAGCAGATGTAAACCGCGAGGTGGGTTTAAAGTTGGTTTTGCCTCTTTGATATCGTGCATCAAAAAAAATATTGCAAAAGTCTGTACGGACAGGGGAAGCGAGGTGCTGGTGCTGGCGGGTGTCACCCAGGTGTGGTGGCAGAGGTGGCTGCTGTCCCAGCCACAGGCGTGGGGCAGCTCCCTCCCCTCCTGCCCACAGCTGGCCTTGGCTAGGGGGTCATATTTTGGTCATTTCTGATTACTCCCGAACAATTTTGGCTATGTCTATAGCAAAACTTTGAAAGGATGAATGAGCGAAAAAAATCCCGCTTGGCAGTAACTCAGGAAATATCTACAAAGATGTTCTTTCTGGAGCGAGATCTTATTTCAGGGTTTGTGTTAGGATCATTTTTATTCTGTGACAGCACATAAAGAGAGCGGGACAGAGCAATGAGGTCTGGCATAGCTAAAATCCCTTCTGTGTGTGTGAGGTTATATAGTTTATCAATGCAGAAACCACCACGGGCTTGGAAAAGTAAACAGCTGGCTTGGGTCTGTGCGCTGCACTTTGGAGTTTGTCTGCAGGATTTAAATGGCTCGCCTGCGATTTTCAGAGCGGGGCAAATATATATAGTTTTCCTTTCAAACATGTCAAAAGGTTTTTTTGCAGCCGTTTGTTTTCTCAGTTCTTTTTTTATTTGTTGCAATTTTCCTTTCTGATTCATTCCGGTTTATTTTGCTTTTACTAATGGCTTCACTGCCACCAGCAAGTCTACAAATAAATAATAAAATTTAAAAAAAAATAAAAAAGTTTCTAGCCCACTCAGAAAACCTTATGGCAGCAACAAATATCAGAGAAAGCCATCGTCTCTCTCAAAGATTTCATCTCACCCTCCACTTAATCCGCTTGCTGTACCTCAGATCTCAAGTAACTTTCATACTGTGGGCTCACTTTAATGGATAGAATCTATTTTTCATGAAAAAAGCAGGAAATAAGCTGTCTTTCGTACAAAGATTTACAAAATGTAATCATTGTTGAAATATTCTCTTTGAACTGCCTTGTCCGCAGGGGTGTCTGGCTCCCAATACCCCCGTTTCTTTAGAACACCCTTACAAGTTCTTCTGGTAGATCAGGTACACTGGTGGTTCTGGTCTTTGATGTCTTGAATGAATGAAAGAAAAGCATAATAAAAGAGAGCTGTTGATCAAGCATAAAATACTCTTTAAGCTGACAGAATGGCAGAGTTAACACATTCTAAGCTGCTTTTAGGTTTTTCCTTTTTTCCTCACATTTTCCTGTGCTTTGTGTACAGTGGGGGTTTTTATTTTTTGAAAAGTCTCTGATCTATGTAGTATGCCGTCCTCTAACAAAAACCAAAATGGGATTGTTTCTCTCTCTTTCTCCCTTTCTTTTTCCTCTCTTTCCCTCCACTATCTTTTTTTTTTTTCTTTTTTTAAACAGCAAGGGTTGCAGTTTAGCGTGGCTGCGGTCCGCTTTCAGCCGACCACGCAAAGTTTAGAAGTTATTTTGCAGATTTCAAAGTCAATTCGCTATCAAATAAGTGAACTTTATTGCTTGGTTTTTTAGAAAACTGGAGGAAAACTGTAACTGGCAAAACGTTCCCCAAGTAAAGGGAAGACCCTCTGCCTAAAAGCAATTTTATAAACCAAAAGACGGGCAGGAAAATGACCTCATTGTGAGAGAACTTTTCTTTTAGAGGCAGAGAAAAGGGAAAGTTTTCTTCCTGTAGATCTAATTTAGATCTTAAGTTCCCATACATTATTTATACATCATATTTAGAGTGCCAGCCTACTCTGCTGACGGGGTTACATTTCAAACATTTGCCATTGATAAGTCTTTGCTGTATTATATTCAGGCTAAATGCGAATATGTCATAGCACAGTCAATCTTTAATCTGCTGAGCTCCAGGTCCGGGCAGCAGGGGGTCCAGCACTCAGAGCATTGCTTTATACTTAAGAAACATCTGGGGCCAGCTGGGACACTTTACTGGAACATTCAGATGTCTGGAACAACAGCAGGAGTTACTGTATGAGTGTGTTTTCATAGGTTTGGGAGGGTTTGGGGTGACTTATTTAAAAACACTAGCTGTTCCCAAGTTGAGGTTTGAACCCAAGCAGAAATCTTGCCTGAAGTGAGTTTGTTGGTCCCAGGAGAGAAGTGGTTTTGGACTACTATACATTTTTAATAGTCAGCAGGCAAAAGTGCATATTACAAAATTATTGCACGTAATTTAATGCAGTTTGCCACAACTGGCATTCCCGCAAAACCTATTGGATGCAGAGCTACTGTATGCATTGCCTGGAGACCAGTGTCCCTCCTGGGACAGGTTTTATCTGCCTCCAGACAATATAAATGTGCTCGGAGTGGGGCGTGTGACTCTCCCTGGTGCGGATGTTGGACAACCAGAAGATTCTCTCACTGTTTTATGTCCCTTTGGGGATGACCAACATGCTACTTACGTCCCTGTTGGTATTTCAGTCTGGAAAATATAATTACTAAATAATTAATCCCAGCTCTAAGAAAATAACTTTCATAGTCACAGAGGTGACCTTGTCTTTTATATTCACCTTTCGGTCCTACGCAGTAGGATCAGATTTTGGGCCTGGAGAAATTCTGGAGGAAGCACTAGAAGAGTGGAATGAATTCAGATGTGGGGTAAACCAGACACAGTTGCTGTGTCTGCAGGAGCCTTCCAGCCAGTCGCACCAGAAGCTGAACTGCCACTGTCTCCCCTCACCCTGGCAACCCTTTTGAAGTGGCATCAAAGGCCCAGTTTTGTCCCCTTGCTTTCACACGATGCACCGTGGGGAAGAGCCTTCCCGGCACCTCTCACAAGGTGATGCCAAAAGGCCCAGTTCGCTCCCTAGCTGCTCACATTCTTATTTTATCTTTGCAACCAGAAGGACTTGTTACCCTAATTCACCTCCTTGGGGTTAATGTTCATGAGAGCCTCAGAGTTCTCGAGGTGACTGAAATGTCATCCCCAAACAAAACAACTCTCCACAGTGAGACCTCACAGGTGCCAGCAGTCGTGGCTTGGGTTCAGCTGGGCTGCCCGAACAGCCGCTTTGCCGACGAGCTCTAAAGCTGTGGGGTTTTATTTTATTTAGGTTCTTATCACAGGTGGGTTTTCCCGCCCGGGCCCGTGCAGCGATCTCTTCCTGCACGCGCCCGGGGCAGCAACGGCCGCAGCGCCACAGCAGCCGCGTTTGAAGTCCCGATGGCACCGACCCATCCTGCCACCAGGCACACAAACTGGGCTGCAACCTACAGAATGTGGCTATCACTGGGCAGGTCTGAGCCCTGAGTGGGTATGGGGAAGCCAAAGCTGCTGTGCGTGGAGTTTGTCAGAGTTTCAAACGTGTGAATGTCCTTAAATAACCTACATCGCCCAGAGAAATAAGCCAACTGTCACACCCAGTTCTGGATTCCACATTAACAACCTCCTTCCGCAGCGTTAAACTTTGCCCTTGAGGACTTTTGTTTAACTTCTTAATTTGAAAAACAGATAGGGAGGGTGCACAGCCCCGGCTTTCTGCGCGAGCTGAAAGGTCCCATTGTTGGGGCAGATGTGCAGGTAGAAGCAAATGGAACGAGTTTGGGTTGGATTGTTGTTCTGGTTGGAAACACGTGAGCGGTGCTTGCAGGGAGGCTGGGGGTGAGGGACGGAGTGCAGGAAGGCTGGTTTCAGAAGGTTTCCATAAACAATGGGCCTGTTCCTGGGCTCCTGACTCAGGCAGAAACTGCTACAGGAGTCGATGAGGCACTTTGAGCTTTTCGCCTGTTAAATATCCAGAATCACGGAATGTTTCCTCACTGTTCTTCCTGTGCAAAGGAACCAATTGTCAGGAGTGGCTGGAGGATTTTTGTGTATCTCTGGTATCTCCAGGAGTGCATAAGAAACAAATAGACTTGCACTATCAGAGAACCGTAATTGCCATCTCAGACTTCCTGTTTAGGATTCAGTCAAGTAGATATTGTTTATGGATCATAAAACCTTACTACTGTGAGGATTCTCAAATACGAGTTTCAACTTTCATGGTGCTGTAAATTAGGGGGGGAAAAAAAAGTGTGATAATACTCCTCAGAGAACAGTAAAATAGAGCTCTGCAATGGTTAAATGGAATTTTATAAGCACATTCAGTGTGGAACTGTTTTGCATTACATGAGTTGAATACCTTAGAGATGACACACATCTGCAGGCACTTTATTAAATCCTTAGTCAGCACTTTTCAACCTGATGAGATTACTTCTTCATTTGACTGGAGAAAGGGAAGCAAAGATCTCGTACCGGACTGCAGAATTCTTTCTGATGTTTCACCTTGAGCGCTGGAGAAGGACAGCGAGATGCTCGGCAGGACAATACAGACTCACAGTGGCACCGACAACTGTGCAGCAATTTTACTGAGCAGGACCTTTAGCTCCAGTGGGTTCATTTAGCTCTAAACTCACTGGGAGAACAGTACTGCAAAGTAAATAGAAGGGAAATAAAACACCGGCTCTTTTATGAAAAAGGACGGAGATAATATCATCCTGACTGTACTGTGATAGGGCCCATGATTTAAATGGAGATTTTAAATTAAGAAAGGCAACACCGCCTTCTCCGAGTGGGTGCAGTCGGATAGGTTACAGAACTGAAGGGATGAAATGGGTGAGGTGCTCAGACATTGAGCAGCACTCTAAAGCAAGGCACAAAATACTTCAGCCGTCTAAATGTAGGGATCCAGGCTTCTTTTTTTCCAT
The DNA here is from genome assembly GCF_030490865.1 of Poecile atricapillus. Lineage (NCBI taxonomy): Eukaryota > Metazoa > Chordata > Aves > Passeriformes > Paridae > Poecile > Poecile atricapillus. The sequence goes on from NC_081255.1 coordinate 31,630,072, forward strand.
TCTAAGCTCCCTAATCATGAAAAAAAACCCTTGATAGATCCCAGCTATCGGGTCTCCGAGTGCCTAATACGCTTCCTAGACGTTTTCATTTGAGGCCGGAGGTCTCCTCTCCCTCGAAGAGAAGTTTCACAGGTGCTCCAGAGGAACAATGGTGCTCTTCAGCCCTAATCCTGGAAGACTTAGACGTGTATAGGAGGCTTGAGGGGGATATGAGATCTTAATATTAAAATGATTAGCAGAAAAAGGAGGATCATTCTGTGTGTGCGCTTCAGCTGTAAGATGCTCTAAATTAAACCGGTGTCCCGAGAGCGGTGCTGGTGGGATCTGCAGGGTAAATGCGCTCTCTGTCTCGCTGTTCTGCTGCCTCAGCCCATAAAACATCTCATCCAAGTGGGGCTGCAGGAGCAGGCGGAGCGGGACGCAGCTGTTGGCGAAGCGCTCCGAGTTTGGGTCCCGTAAAAGCAGCTTTTCACTCAGGGCCATGCGGAGCCCCGGCAAGGAAGTTTTGAAACGAGCGTGCGGTTTGGTTTGGGTCTCTCCTGTAAGGGTTAATTAAGTTTTTCATTGGTATTAAGGCCGAGCAGTGTCTGCAGGAGTCATATTGACACCCCAGTGCATGGTAACTCTACTCCTTTATTGACATGTTGCTAGTCAGGAGCACAATAGCGCTCTGTGTCTGCAAATCATTGCTAAAATCATCTCAAGAAAAAAAAAAAAAAAAAGTTTGAAAGCCCAACGCGAGACAAAGGCCCCAGAGCTGCACTGCGCCGCTCAAAACTCCCGAGTCAGCAACTTCTATTGATTAAAAACTAACCTTTAAAGTAACTCGCAGAGTGTGTGGTTAGCATTTAAATTTAAACATGTCATGAGTTGATTTGTGTTACTGAATACCAACTCCGAAGGAGTTACATTCACATCAGATTTTTTTTTTTTCTAATTCCCTTAAGCAGCTAAAGTATTTCATGAAATGTCAATAGGGCAGGGGGGAAAAAAAAGGTGTTTTGGAGGGAGGGGACTCGCGCCCAGCCTCGCCGTTTCTTTTCCCATGCAAATAGTCACCCCAAAAAGAAAAGTGTGGGGAGCGACACACAATAATTAGACCTTTGTCTAACTTTCCCAAGTGCCAGAGAAAGACAGATTAATTAAATATACAACAGTGTTGGTTTTTGGAGTGGGGGTCTCTCTTGCTGTGGAGGTCATAAATTAGGCAGAATAAATAGTTCAGTGTGTTGGGAGCGGGGCTCGACGTCAGCGCGGCTGGCGGCGGTGGGAGGGCGCAGCGCCGCGCTTGCGGATGGCGGTCACGTCTGGGGCTGTCTGGTTGCCCTTAGCAACGAGACATGATGTAACACCGGGATGAACTTGAACTTGGGGGACTTGAAAAGGGAACAATAGACCAGAGCAATCAATAAAGCCTATTTCAGTGAAGGATTACAGAGCCGCTCTGGGGTAACCTTGTCTGCGAGGCGCGGGGTGAATAGCGAGATGCGTGAAGGAGCGCGGGGCGGCGGGGGACGGACCGACGGAGCGGCCGGGGCGGCCGGACACACGGACAGAGGGGCGGGGGGGCGGCGGAGCCCCGGCGGGCCACGGGACGCCAGCGCCGCCAGCCCCGGCCCCACCTCCGAAACCTCTGCGCTTCTTTTTTTATTTCCTGCTCTTTTTTTTTTTTCTTTTTTTTTTAAAAAGGGGAAAAAAAAAAAACCAACCAGCTTTTGAAAGGAGGGAGGAGTGGCGAGGGCAGCGGCTCCCGCCACCGGCGGGCCATGTGCCGGGCCAGCGGCCATGGAACAGCCGGACATCGGAGATGGGAACCATCGCCTGGAACTGTTCAACTTCTCCACTCCACGGCCTCGCAGCCTTTAACCCTTCCATTCCATCACCTCGCAGTTTTAACCCCTCTACTCCATTGCTTCTCATTTTTAACTTCTCTACTCCATTGCCTCTCATTTTTAACTTCTCTACTCCATCGCCTCACAGTGTTCAGCCCTTCTTCTCCATCACTTTGCAGTGTCCAACTCCTCTACTCCATCTCCTCTCAATCTTAACCCCCTCTACCCCATCACTTCAGTCTTAACCCCCCCTAACTCCCATCATCTCTCAGTCTGTAACCCCTCAACTCCCTTACCTCAGTCTGTAACCCCTCTTCTCCTTTACTTTGCAGTTTTAACCCCTCTACTCCCTCCCTTCCTGGACTTTACCCCCTCTCCTCCCTGCTGGGCAGTGCCACAGTTCCCAGTCCGGTCCAAAACTGCCACACTCAAACAACAAGCATGAGAGATGACCCTGAAAAGTTTGGAGAAGTTGGGAGCTGGCAGTGGCCGGAGGTGCCAGTGGTGGTTGGAGATGTCTCCAGCACAGCACAGCCCACACTCCACATCCCTGCACCCACCTAAAATCAGTAGGGCCCCGCAGTCAGGGAGGAGAACGGGACTTGGCTCCGCTTCACGGACCCTGCCAGAACTTTCCTCTGTTTATAAACTTTACATATGAGAACTATTTCGTTTAATTGCAGCCTGAGTAAGTCTAAATATAAAATCTGTAGGCAATAGATGGAGCCGATATGGGACCGGTGTGTTTGTATTCAGAAGGGTGACTGGAGGAAGAGTTAGTTAATGAGGTGTATTGGAAGCAGGACAACTTCTCCGATCCTGCTATTTATTTTACCGGTTCCTACCTCCATGGCAAGACCACATAATCTCCAAGTCCCACATGAAACTTGCCTCAGAGTCTTCCGTAAATGTTCATAAGTCCTCCCTGAGTTGATTGTGCTATCAATCATGTCAGAGGCCGAAAAGGAGCGGAGGAAAAACTTGGTAAAACTTGTCATCGGTCCGTGAGCTCGCACGGACGCACCTCATATATTACAGGAGCCCCGGCAAAAAAACGGGGGGTATCAGCAACAGCTCTTCAATACCTGAGTCTTTCTTGTTGTATTACTTTACTCCAGGCTAAATAGTTGCCGCTTGTTGGTGTATTCCCACAGCAATATGTCATTGCCAAGGAGCATCCCCCCGCACGCACGGTCCCAGGGCCTAACACTGCTCTCATTCATCGCGGGTTCAGGTTGGGCTGACCCTGCCGGGGCTGGGATGGGCTCTCCCCGGTGCGGTGGCACTGCCCCGGCTCCAGCAGAGCCCACTCCAGCTTCCCAACTGTGTTTATTTTCCTATGCAGGAGTGAAATTGCTTTCTGTGCTCCGGGCATCTGCGCCGTTGGGTTAAGGACGGTATTGTTACGGGGCTGAATTCCCAGGGAATTCCCTCCCTTTGGGAAAAAGAAGAAGAAGGGGAAAAAAAATATTTTCCCAAAGAAAAGCTATTAGTTGAGGCCCGCGTTTTGTTTTGAAACACAAGTACGGGCAGAGGTACGGGACATTTTCACTGATCCACTTTCCCCCAGATTTGCTTTATCCTGGCTTTTCTGTAGCGATCCACATTTCTCCTAAGAAAACAGCCCTGTTGTTGAATTTCTGTGCATCTGTTCCAGCGAGACAGTTGAAGCAGGGCAGTATAAAGCAACAGATGCTTATGCTGGCACATGCCTAAATACCCAAGAAAACCCCGACTGCAGGGTGATAAATGGCACAGAGAGGCGAATGTGTATCGCCTTTTCAGGGGATTAGACAAAAGTGAACTGGAGGGATCTTCAAGCCATCATCTATTAAAAAGATTGATAACTTGTAACGTGACATGACCCCCGCGTTCATCTGTAGCTATGTCCAGCGACTGTCGGCGAGGGGAAAAAAATATATTGATTTGTACAGTATTTTTAATTAAGCTTTGTAATTAGGTCAATTCGTCACGGTCTCAATTAGCCCCCCTCTTGGTGGAGGAGGCTGGCGGCGGTGCCCGGAGCCCTTGGGGAAGCGGCGAGAGCGGGCGGCCGGGGCTGACGGTTCTCCTTTCTCTTTTGCAGTCCTGGTACCTGGGATAAAAGTCTCCGCTTCCCACCACGCACCGGACAGACCACCAGACCCCTTCCCACCTCTGTAACACGGAAGCAGCAGCAACGCAGCGCAGCGACTTCACATCGGCGGAAGGGGAGGCGAGCAGACACCGACAGCAAACTCGTACATGGAAATGGCAAACGTTATGGTTGAATGGCAAAGGCCGTAACTTTTCTCTCGAGATTTGATTTTAATTTTTCTTTTTTTTTTTTTTAATTTTTTTTTTTTTTTTTTTTTTTTTTAGACAACTTTAGGACTGTTGTAATTTCTCATATGGTGCTGGAAATGGTTGGGCTTCATAACTTTTGAAGTGTTTCATTGGTAGTGTAAGCGTTAGGTGACACTGAGTAGAACTAGCCTCTGCTGCTGCTTACCAACTCGCTGTTGTAACACACTTTCCATATGGAGCCTAACTGTTTTACAGTATCCTCATCGGATTTTCCCGTACAGGTGTGAGACTTCTTGAGAAATCATGAAACACACTTAAACTATAACTTTTGTAGTAGCTGAATTCTGCAATATATAACTTACCGGACAGACATAGAGCATGTTTTTTTTTTTTTCTGTAACATATCGGGGGGAAAAAAAAGAAAAAAAATGCAGGTTTCTTTTTTTTGTTGTTGTTGTTGTTGGGGTTTTTTTTTCTTTTTTTTTTTTTTTTTTTTTACAGTCGGCACTTAGAGATGTAACATGAACCATAAGAGCATTGTCAACAATTTTTTTCCACTCGATTGCAGAGCGATTTAAAACATCAAACTACTACTATTCACTAAAAAAAAAAAAAAGAAAAAAAAGAAAAAAGTTTGAAATGCTGCACTTACATTTAAAAAAAAAACATTTTTCAACAATTTTCAACAATTACACAAAAATTCACGCAGAAATGGGGAAGTTGGTCTGTTTTGACAGAAACTGACAGGAATCAATCAAAACAATCGAATTTTGAATTGAGTAAAGTGCAATTTCATTGGATAGCTAAATATCTTTGTAAGATAGAGATTGTTGAAAATTCTATTTTTGTTTTCCAAGTCCTTCCACCCCAGGACTCTAAATTATTGGGGTAAAAAACAGCCTTGCAAGAAAAAGGGGAGCTATTTTTGCTTTTTATGTTTTTTATTGTTGAACTTGTATCCCTTTAAAACTGAAGGAAAATTAAAAAAAAAAAAAACAAATCTAATGGTGCTTTTACCACAATATGTTAACTACATTAAATGCTAATTAATCATTTTCTGTTATCAAAGCACATAACTAAAATTAAATCATAATATCTGTTAATTTTATAAGCTAAAAGTCACTATAATGGATTATGCCAATTCTGACAAATTTTACGTGTTTCCGGCAATATAGGGTTTATCAGTTCTCAAACACCTTGGGAATAAGAGAGAACGGTCCAGAAAGTAAAACACCTTTGTGTCCCTGAACTGGTACATTTTCTGGACTGTGAAGAAATCATTACAGAAATGAACGATGCTGATCTTCTTACAACTTATGCCAGTTCAAAGCAAGGGCACTTGCTGAAGAAGAAAAAAAAAAAAACAAAAAAACAGACAAATAAGTAGAAAATGGAAAAAAAAAAAAAAAAAAAAAAAAAAGAAGTTTGGACCCCAAACGTCCTGTATCTTATGTACAAAAAAAAGGAAAAAAAAAGAAAAAAAAAAAGAGTGCAAGTGATTTTTTCTATCAGACAGCGGAGCACCCCTTTGCTTCACATGCAACTTTAAGAAGGTTTCCTATACTATACATATATATACGTTCTGGTTGGCGAGTCCAGCTAATCAGAGAAAGTCTCTGCATGTTCTAGTGTTAGTAACTAATTTTTATATAGTTAATGTAGGGTAAAGTAGAGTGCATTAAGACACAATATTGTAATCCCTATTCCAGGCACTTGCCTTTAAACTATGTTTGTTCGACCCTTCAGAAGGGTTTCTACTACTGTCCTATACAATCAAGTAACTGAAATTCTTGGGAAGACACTTTGCTCCTCATCTTTTCCCTGAAACGATGTTTTGTTTTGTTTTCTTAATTTGCACGAAACAAAAAAAAAAAAAATTCCATATCAATGTGCCTTGCCCTGGATAGCGATTATTTGTGGAATTGTTGCACATGTTCCTATATTGAAAGGGGTTTTTCCCTAGTCAAGCATTTGGAGACACTTTTTGTAAATGTGACTTTTATGTCAGCCATTGTCAGTTCCAACATCTAGAATTAAATAGGATGTTAGTTGTTCCGCAGATAGGAGTAGTGTTTATTGTCCTGTATGGTCAGTGGCAGTGCTATTCTGAGATCTGTAGATGCTAGATTATCAGTATTTTTGGATGTTGCTGCATTTTACCTTTTATTTGGAGTCTTCCTTTTTTTGTTTTGTTTTCTCCCAGATATATGAAAATATGCAATACCTGCTTATATCATGTAGAAAAGCTTAGCAATTATTAATTTTTCTTTTAATTTTTTTTTATTTGACCAAAGTTGGTGCTGCACTTGACGCAGTGTGTTTTAGGTGTTTGTCTTTGTACTTTTGTGATTTTTGAATGCACATGCAGGAAGGGCTCTTCTTAGAGAAGCAGTCAAACTGTGAAGCACTAAGCTGAACCCTGCTTCAAGCAATTTTTGTTTTACAACTGTTCCTTTCACAAGCAAGCCTTAAAAAAAAAAAAAACTTCCTTTTTCTTCAGATCCCACACCCATTTTTATTAGCAGACTGCAATCAATCCACATTCAATAAAAGTATATAATGCCCATTTTTATATGCACGTTTTTAAACTTCCAAGTTCTGAAAATTGTTTACTGGTTATTCTCTATTTAAGGAAAAAATAAAATGTTTTGGATTTTCATATGTGTCTGATAAGTGGTTGAGTAGTCATTTTGCTCTATTGTATTGTGTGATTGTTAGTATATGGTATCACATCCTCTAGCCAGCATCCTTTGCCTTCCCTATAGCACTTAGCTGGGCATTACTTTATTAAGACATATGTGCACTAAAAAAAAAAAAAAATAGCAGCTTTCAGTGCTTCACAGTGAAGGGAAAAAAGCCTAGACAAACATTTTGTCAGAACCTTGCTATGAGACAAGGTATTACCAGTAAATTGGTTGTATATACAATAAAATTGCACCCTTTTTTAAACAAAACAAACTAAGCAATAGTTTGGGCAGTTAGTTGTTTTTAGTGAGCATGTTGTAGTCATGGCTGCAAAGAGAGAGAATTAAACTGCCCACTCAGAAGATATGTAATTTGTATGTTGTATAGTTTTATTGATTACACTGATTTATTCTACCCTATTTTATAATGCAGGACTTTTGTAATGTTGTTTAAATGAGGAAAAATTTCTGTCAAATTAGCTTAGTGGAATTTCTGATTGTTCGTTATAAAGGCAGCGTTCATAGAATTGCTTTTTTTTTTTTTTTTTTCCTTTGGGAACTGGATTTAAGTTAAAAACTTTCCCGTTTCCTTTTTTTGTATGTATTTAAATACAGTTATTTTTCTTCTCTCAATGGTATAGCATATTCCTATGCTTGAGAAGTATAGGCTACTGAAGAACCATTGTAAATGGACATTACAGGTATGCTGTATTTTTGAAGGTATTTTTGTCATATTAAGTTTGATGACACTAAAGTTAGGGAACTCTGAGCAGAATTGCGAGAAAAAAAAATGTTTTAAAGGCTTTAAAACATTAGGTAGGAGGTCAAGGGTGTTAACCAACAGGGGTTGTAAAGTATTACACACTAAATTCAGTTTGCGTTCACCTTCCTCTCACGCAGGAAACGCGGCAGTTCCGTTCTGTGCAGGTGTAGAGAACAAACAGTGTTTTAGTCCTTTAGAGGAGCGGGGAGGCGAGCAGGGATGGGCAGGAGGGATGGAGCATCCATGCCTCCACCCACCCACCCAGCCAGCCATCCATCCATCCATCCATCCCTGGATGGTCCCGGCATGCGGGTGGCAGCGGAGCCCCGGCTCCGTGCAGGGCGCTCCTTTGGAGTCACCCTACAACTTTTTTTTCCTCCCTGCCTCCTTCTCTCCAGAACTGTCAGACGCACAAATTCTCTGACCTGTGCCCACCCCCGCCCATCCAAATTTAAAGCCCTAGGGATGGCTTAGCGCGAATTGACTTTTTCCCAAGTTAATTCCTTTCTTTTTTCCCCTCTTTTTTCGGGTTTTTTTTTTTTTTAAATTTTTTTTTTTTTTTGAGCGAGGGCACTTGCTTTTCTCATGCCGCACACCCCAGCAATGCCATTATTATTTATTCTTCTTCCTTTATAATAAAAGAAAACAAACTTTCGGGCTTCAAGTTTAGGCAGCCATGGTACACTTTGTCTCTGTTGCTTGTTCCCCCACCCCTTAAGGTCGAAGGGGAAAAGAACCACCAAGTTTTCTCAACTCCACAGTATTCAGTCAGCCCACAGGAATATGCAAAATCCCTCTAACATTTTTTTTTTCTTTCTCTAGTTCTCTTTGTTCCGTATATTTGCAGCTTTGTAGTAACAGTGTTATAAAATATTTACTGTACAAAAATACAAAAAAACCCAGATACATAGCCTAAAACAGTTTTTTTTTCCTTGTGGTGAATTATTTTTTTTTTTTTTAAGAATGTCAGTTAATATTGTACTTTGCATTGTGTCTCTGGAAATATCTTTTTTTTTTTCTTTTTTTTTTATTGGTAGAAGGCCTCCATCGAACAAAATTAAAACCATAACCGGCATGACAATGTAAGGAGAGCTTCAATGGCACCTAAACAATAAATAAATAACAAAATCAACCTCATGAGGTCTGTCGGAGGCAGGTCTTGTGAAGTTAACACTGCCTGCTAGGCAGGATTTTCATTAAATCAAGCTTACAATGCCAATTTTGTCTTGAAGTCAATGCATGTATTACTGTTTGACAGTAAACCCAGCTATGCCATCATCAAGTCCAAGGCTGCGCAATAGTCTAATTAGTATCGAGTACATTTTCCTTTTATTTTTTCCAATAAAAAAGCAGTGGGATGAAAATTGCTTTGATATATAGCAGGTAACATTGAAGCTATTCCATAGCACTTAACTGTAGTGAATACTGTGTCACCAATTCTGAAATCAATTTAATGTTTAATGCAAATCCATTACATGGTGCTATTACAGGCTGGCAAAATGATTTACAAAAATGTGACAACTTGGGCTCAATTCACTCTGCTTTCCAACAATGTAAATGCATAGCAGTGTTTATCTGCATGAAAACTATGCACTAATCTATCTGAAAAAAAAAAAAGAAAAGAATATATCAACTTTGGTATCTACTTTCCGTTTACTTCGATCCTTGCCTTTTCGGTCATTGTTATAATGCCAGCTTTAGGACAGAAAGAATTATAAGAAAACCAGCATAATACCTGATATATTAAAATGTAGTGCCTGTGAAATCTGTATTATATTGCTCTTCTGAAGTAAGATTTTTCTACACCGGTAGCCTTCGCTGTCTGTCAGAACCTTCTGATATAGGTGATGTAAAATAACCGTACAATATTAATGCATGCTATTCCATAATGCTTAGTAGCTGTATGAATATTACTCAAAGTTATGTTAGTCTTTTTTTCTGACTTGGTTCTTGTCAGATAGGTTTAAAGATATTTCACTGAGAACGCAAATTCTGTCTTTATTGATTTGGGGTGTTTTCAGTATTTTGGAGGTATACATTTACTTAAATTCAGTATTACTTGTGTTTTGGGTTTTTTTTCTTTTTTTTCTTTTTTTTTCCTTTTCTTTTTTGTTTTTTTGTTTTGTTTTTTTTTTTTTTTCCTAGAGGGCAGGACATGGTGTTTGAGACCAGAAATCCGTGCCTGGTAAGATTTTCGTCTCGAAAAGCTACCCTAAGAATTTACAGAGCTTGCTCTGAAGAACAGTTCAAATTGAAGGGACAGTCCTTTAAACCCACAAACGAGACCGAGCTCATGTTGCGAGAGATTTCTTAATGGGCAGCGGTGAACCAGGTACCCATGCTTGACCCTTCTTCACACCAGACTTCCTCATATAGAAAGAAAAAAACCCTTTAAAAAAAAAAAAAAGAAAAAAAGAAAAAAAAAACCTCATGTGGTTGTTTAGTTTCATGCACAGTTGCAATATTTTTCTTCAAACAAATTCTGTACAAAACTTTGGGCCCGATTCATAAAAGCTCCTTTGCTATTAACACGGGAGGCTGGTGGGCTTTTCTCCTCCAAATTGAGGGTGGGCTTCGCCCTGGCGAGCCCCGCTGGCCCTGCTCTCCCTCCCCTTCCCCTCTCCGCCTCCCCCAGCCCCGCGGAGACCAGGAATGGGTGGGAAGGGGCCGTGGAGGAGGCGAGGCAGCGCAGGACCATGCTCCGAACCCCAGAGGTGCAGCTTGGCAGGAGGAAAAGGGGGAGGACGGCTCCGGCCGGTGCCGGGGGCTCGGGACACGGCGACTCGATCACAAAACAGATCTTGTCCGCACCAGAACAAAACGCGCTTGATTGCTACCTCTGAGCTCTAGAGAAACCCTCCGTCGGGGCGAGCGCTCGCCCGCAATGTGAACTTTTGTACTTTGGATGCTTTTTTTTTTTTTAGGGAAGACTATTTTCCACTTAGTTAATCTTCTATGCTCGATCATGAACAAAAACAATTGTGTTGGGTGAAATCCCCCCCCCTTTTATCTGCATCCACAAATTAATATGAGGGGGAAAAACAAAAAGAAGATGAGTTTCTAGACGGAGCATGGTAGAGCGAGAGTGCCCGGCTCGGCATCCGCCACCGACGCCGCTCGTCCTTGTTGCAACTGCTGCCTTGGGGACAGGGCCACGAAATTCTTGGGAAATACAATCAAGGAGAAATCTCCATTTTGGCCAGCTGTGCGGGTTCTCCCGAACTCTGCCCCAGCCCAGCCCAGTCCCTCAGCGGCGGGTTGAGATTTGAGGCGCTAAAATTTCCACCGGCCGTGTGAAAGATCTGCTGCAAATTCACTTGACACCCGTGTTAATACCATGTCGTGTTCATTTTTTTTTTATGAGTCAGGCCCCTCGTGCCTCTAGTATACTTGTATTGACTCTCATAGTTACCATTTTAGTTTTACTGTGTTCTGTGAAAAAAAATTGTAATTGGTTGAGAATCACTGTGGGCATCCATTCTTATTCAACTAAGTCTCCGCAGGTTTTTTGAGCTGGTGTGGATTAGTTTAACTCTTGTATTCAACCATTAGTGCTACCACCTTCTCACATTACAATACAATTACTGGAAGCAAGTACTGCATTTCCTATGCAACAAAAAAGGAAAATAAAAAATTGCTAATGCTATCAGGCTGTGTTGTTATTTACTCCCAGCCGGGCACGGGGTGGGGTTGCGGCTTCAACCTTGGGCATCAACCTCTCCTGGCCCCAGCCCTAAAGCCTGGGCAGGCTCCCAGGCAGCAGCTTCATCCCAAATTGTGGGGATACTTGGTTAAATCGAGTCATTCTTGTCACATCGGCCACTCTTCCCTGTGTTTTTGGTGTCCAGCCACACAAAATCATTCCTCGCACAATATCGGATTAATCCTCGGCAAATCTCTGCAGATTTATCATTCGAATTAAAGAGATGAAGCACACCTAGGAAAGATCCAGGAGATTAATAAATGCTGCAAATTCTCCAATGCATCTTTAAATGTAGCTAAGCTATAAAAATATTGCCACATTTCCGAGGAGCCCCAGCACAGCCGCTGCTGTTGGGATTGACCTTGGAGCTGCTGGCAGAGCTGCCTCTCTCTACAAGGCTCTGGGTGCAGAAATAGGCAAAAATCAGGTTTTTTTACAAATGTTAAAGTTTCCTTCAAAGTTGTTCACTCTGCAACACTTCTTGCTTAAAAGATAAACGAAGAATTTAGTGTTGGCAGAAAGGGTTTTTTGCATTCAAGCCATTCTGGCTGTTTTCTGTGTAAAAGCAAGCACTGAGGCCGGTGAAGGGTGAGGGCTGCTGCAGCTCTGCCACTGCCCTTGGGGACAGGAGACAGGGACCACCCTGAGGCCCTGGGCAGCTCCAGCTGCAACACCAGCTCTTCCACTTTATTTGGGGGGAAATTAGTGTTTTCTAACAAACAGCTGCCTGACACAGGTAAACCGCTGATATTTCCTTTCTCACACCTCCACAGAGTTTTGATTTTGGCTACACAGCCAGGGCAGGAGGGTCAGGCTGGGCACAGCTCGAGTGTCACCGTCCCTAGGGGGAGACCCTGTCTGTGCCCCTCGCTGTGTCCTGTGCTGGCACTGATGCATGGTGTGGCAGCTGAGGACAGGTTGGAGCCTGTTCAATTTGGCTTTTTTTTCCTCATAAAGGAGACCAGACAGTAAGGAAAAGCCAAATCTGCCCTCAAAGGAAACACAGTACCCCAGGCAGGGCTTGCCAACAGCGCTGGCCCCTTTCACCCCCACAAGCTCTGGGAGGAGGGAGGAAGAGGGGGGAGTGAGGGTGCTGAGCTTGTGCTCTCTGTCCCAGTTGGGCAAAAAACAGCCCAAACGGTGGTGGTGGTGCCCTGTTGGCTTGGAAGAGAGCCCAGGTGTGGGCCAGCCTGTCCTGAGGGCTGCCAGAGCTGGATGCTCCCTCCCAGCACTGGCTGTGAGCACGGGGGATACTGGGATGGGAGGGAGGGAGAGGCACCCACCCGTGTGCACCACTGCATGAACAGACACAGAAAAATTAACACCTGCTTTAAAAAAGTGCAATTACAGCACAAAGGGAGGTGTCGCCCATGAGCTCCAACTGCTCCTCGCCACTGCCTGTTCCCCATTCTTGTCCATCCCTCCCTAAAATATCATTCACTGTTATTTATTTGTACCCTTCATTACTGAGGGCGTTGGCTGAGGCTGCCCTGGGTTTGGTGGAGGAATCACGAGGGGTGCAAGGGGTGACCCTGTCCCACAAAGACGATGGCCATGCTGGGAGTGCAGTGAGCACCTTCTGCTTTCACCCTCCTTCCCTTGCACCTTTTCTTCCCCTCCAGCTTTCTGGCTTTCTCTTTCTTCCTGTGGGAGAAAAGGTCTCCATCAGCATCTAAGGAAATAAATCCCATTTATTATTTATCGCTATCAAAATGTGTCAGCCTGGCTCGGGACGCAGGAGGAATACGCAATAGCCCCCACACAGAAATCAAAAAATTTGGGTGGAAAAAGCAGAGAGTGGTGTTTAGGCAGGGAAATGCAAGTGCTTTGCCCTGCTCAGAGGGAGATCTGGCTACTTAACCATTTCCTTAAATGCAAATGTTCCTGTTGATGCAACTGGAACAGGACTCACTGAGGCGATGGGTCCGGCCGACATCTGCTGAAGACCAGCCAAGACTGGAAATATTTCTTGGTTCAGTGCTTCAGCAACGCTGTATTAATTGCAGCTGATGTTTTGATGGGCAGTTAGCACACAGGTATTGATGAAAATGGCACCACTTCATCTCAAAATTAACTGCTTGGCCATTCAGCAACAGGAGCTGATAAATTATGGCAATAAATTTGCCACAGAGATTTATGCCACCGTAATTCGGTCGCACAGACGCGCTCTGGTGGGGACAGGGACCACGGTCAACACCCTTCATTCCTCACCCATATGTAGCTCCATGGGGATTTTCAAATGCTTCCAGAAATTTGGGTGCAGGAGTTTTGTAACCTCCCAGGTCAGTTTTGGTGCTCCTTTAAAACCAACGATGCTCAGGGTGCCAAGGGACCCTCCATGCCACAGGCAGCTGGAGGCATGGCCAGGTCTCCAGAAGCACAGGGGATGCTCTGAGCCACCTCCTCTTCCTCTGGATCAATGGAAACAAAGCCAAGGTTTCCCCATTGGTGTTATTTTTATGGAGGCCATTGGCAAGGAGAGGAGCCACCTGATAAACCATGCAGTCATCCCACTTTCCTAAAAACCTTTGAGAAACGGAGTCAGGCTGCTGGTGCTGCAAAAGGGAAAGATGTCATTTGATTATAAATAGCAATATTATTAGTCATATTGACATTATTATGATCATCATCATCCTCTCACCAGTGCTGCACCCAGCACGTGCTTATTTATTCATTTATATCCCATTCCACCCTCACAAAGCATTGCTGCCAGTCAGGGCAGCCCCAAAGCCACCCTTTATTCCAGGCTTTTTTAGATTTCTACAGGATTTGCTCCAGGAGGGATACAATGTACGGGCAGGGGCTGCAGCCCACCCTGTGCCACCGAAATATTCATCTGCAGAGGATGAACAGCAGCTCCCTGCCTTGGGCAGCAAAGAAATTGGAAAATATCCCTGTAAATGTGATTCATGGGACACAGCACCTGCCTGCACACTGCATTATCCAAACCCATTAGGGTGAGGGTGACACAGCCAAACTATTTTGGGATATGGGTTTTAATTCCTCTCCCCCACCACCACCATTGTTCCTTATTTCCCCACAGGAATTTCATAACCCAGCACCTTTTTTTCCCTTCCAACGCTCTTCCAAAATTCTTCATGTTATTACTGAGTGGAAGAGGCCCAACTTGTACAGAAACTTCAGCTGGAGGTTGCATGTATAAATAAATGTGACAAATTTAATAGGGTAGGATAGGTATTTGAATTATTGATTGTTAAATATTTAAGCTGCAAGTCCCCATCCATCAGCTTGTGTGAGAAGGCTCGGGGCAGATTTATGGTGCTGGAGTTTTCCTGGTTTGCTGGCAGTTGGCATTTCTATTAATTATAGCCCACACATTCAGGGTTTTTTTCAGGATTTGTTAGAAGTATTTATAAAAGATGTCCCTATTATACCATTTAAATATTGTTTGTGCAACTGGAACGTGTTTTCTATTGTGGATTAATACCCTGTTTGATTTAGGGGAAAATTAAATTAGAAGGTGTAAGTCTCGGGAGACAAATGCTTTATTTGAGAAAGGTTTCCACCACTGGAAAGCACTAAGTTTTTCTTTTAGATATAAATATTTTGCTCCAGGTGTTTCCCTGGGTCTGCAGGTGGGTGGAAAGGCTTTAAAGCGCCCTTGGCGACAGGGAGTGGGAGAGGAGGCACGTGGTGGGGAGGGGGCAGGATGGAATACATCCTATTTATTAATTTTAAGGGATTTAAGGCCTCCCCCTCTAACTATTTCCCCGGGAAGGATGCGAGCCCTGGGGCAGGAAGGGTCTGTGTGAGGGAGGAAACCACCCGGGGCCGTCAGGTCAATAACGCGCCTCCGAAAAAATCCCTCCCGAAGTCTGGAGCTGTGTGATGGATTGTAATTGCTCAGGAAGAGCCATTACGGCCCGTTAGGTCAATACTCTGCATTTCCAAAGTACTTTAATTAATACATGTTTACATCAGGTACAGCAGGGACTTCTCTGAGCTGTGGTATTAGGCCAAGAAAGGCTTCAAACTTTCATAATTTGGGGGGGGGGCATGGGTTTAGTCTCTTAGTGCTTTATTGCACCCTGTAAAAACACATCTTGATGTCATGAGCAGCAAGAAAATCTTCCTCCAGCAAGAGCAAGACATCCCCTCTCACTGGGGGCAGTGGCCAGGGGCTCCCACAGGGCAAGGGGGGCCCCCGAGGCTTCACCAACTCACCACAAACCCCTCATCCTTCCACTCCTGGTTGTTCTTTTAGAGTCACAAGAAGTTATCAGCAAGATAAATTACTGCTGCTCCAGGGGTGTGAGGGATGCTGCCAGGCACTCCAGATTATTTTGGAGAGGGTGAGCCACACCCTTCAAGGCATTTTTAAATCCTAACTTCTGTTAAACCACAAGTCACCCGTCCTGCTCGTGGGACCTCAGGGCTCAGCCACTTCCCTCTGTTACCCACCTTTCTCCTGGGTGCTGCTGTAATCCTGAATATGCAATTAAATACATGAAGGATATTAATTAAATTAGGATATAATTAAATATAAGATAATTAAATATAAGGAGGACGTGGACCTGCTGGAGCGAATCCAAAGGAGGCCACAGAGATGCTCTGAGGGCTGGAGTTCATCTGCTGAGGAGCCAGGCTGGGAGAGCTGGGGGTGCTCACCTGGAGAAGGCTCCAGGAAGACCTCAGGGCCCCTTCTGTTGACTAAAGGAGCTCCAGGAGAGCTGGAGAGGACCTTGGGACAAGGGATGAAAGGACAGGACATGGGGAATGGCTTCCCAGTGCCAGAGGGCAGGGCTGGACGGGACATTGGGAAGGAATTGTTCCCTGTGAGGGTGAACAGGCCCTGGCACAGGGTGCCCAGAGCAGCTGTGGCTGCCCCTGGATCCCTGGAAGTGTCCAAGGCCAGGTTGGAGCAACCTGGGATAGTGGAAGATGTCCCTGCCCATGGCAAGGTGTGGATGAGCTTTAACACCACTTCCAGCTCAAACCATTCTGGAATTCTGCAGCCTGGTCTGGTGTTGGGGTCATCGGGACATCATCGATGGGACACTGCTGGAGTAATTCCAGGTCTGTGCTTTGATGTGGGAACCAGAGGTGTCCCATCTCTCCTGGCTCTGTAGGGCTGGGAGCTGCCTGGCCCGGAGAGGCCAGTGAGCAGCAGGTAACTCTAAAAACATAAACCCTATGAATTTATTGATTTTTTTTTTTTCATTTTATTTTTTTTTTCCCCCTGCAACCACAAATTAGAACCGGCACTGCTAAAAATCACTGGCCTATCCACAAATTTTAATTAAAACCTAAATAAATCATTTTGGGCGCTGCACTTGCATACAAACAATGCGGGAGATGGCACACTTACAGCGGCCTGTCAGCGGCCGCTGACTAATGAGTCGCTGTGAAAATACAACCCGAAGGGCCGGAATTGAAAGCAGATTCCTCGGCTAACGAAGGGCACATGCGACCCCGCCGTGGCCATCGTGGCAGAAGGCACCAAAACCAGCTCTGGGGGCTGGGGGAGAAAGAAAAATTTCGTTAAGGCTGCAGGCCGAGGTTTATTAAATAAAACACGGCGGGGAAACGCAATAGCGCAGCTGCAGCCTTTTCGCCCAGCAATGGAGTCATGTTTTCCCCTGTCCTTGCAGCAAACAATAACCATATGCTGGATTTGTTACCAAATGTTTATTTTATTCCTTCATTAGTACACAACGAGGACTTGGAAGAAAGAGGTTTCGTTGCTCCAAGCGCTCGGGAAGAGCTTTTAACCAGGCCCCAGCTGTGCTGTGTGGAACTCGTGGTGCCGCCCCACGCTGCTTGCAGCGGGTGCTGCTCAAGCTTGTGCCTTGCCATGTGTCACCACGTGTCCCTGTTGTGCCCCCAGACCCGGGGTCCCACCCCTGGGTGGAGGAGCAAGGATGGATCCATGGATCACGCGGTTGCTCCCGCCCCGGGCACGGTGCTGTGGGGAGGGCGGCCAAGTGAGACCTAAAGAAACTCTTCAGCTCTTCTGTCTCTCAAACAAACTCTTCTCCCGTGTTCTAGAAGCTCTCCCTGTCTGATGTGACAGGGAAAACCCAGGCCAGGGGTTGTGGATCAGCAGGAGAGAATTCCTGGTTGTGCACTGGAGCAGAGGCCTTGGCATGTGCTGGTGAAGCCACAAGGCGCTGATGGAAATCACAGGATCCTCACAAAATCTCACAAGATCCTCACAAAATCTCCCAGGATCCTCACAAAATCTCACAGGATCCTTACAAAATCTCCCAAGATCCTCACAAAATCTCCCAGGATCCTCACAAAATCTCACAAGATCCTCACAAAATCTCCCAGGATCCTCACAAAATCTCACAAGATCCTTTTTTGTGGCTCACAAAACACCAATTTTGTGATGGAGCTGTTCCCTTTCTAAGATCAGTGGCCTTGGCCCAGCTCTGCTCAGGGCCTGCAGCTGCTCCTCCAAGGAGGAGCCCACAGGACACCAGTGGTGCCTTCAGGGACCCTCCCTTCGTGGACCTTCAGGTACAGACAGCCATGGGAAGTGTCCTCCCAAGGCCAGCATTCCTGTTCCAAACAGCAAATACCCACAAATGCTCTGAGTTTTGCAAAAACCCATTTTCTCAGGGAACATCACCAGTTAAGGCAGACCTAAGTTTCAAAGTTTGGGGTTTTCCCTGCGAAAGGAGTCAGAGTCTCCAGCCAGGAGCTGCATCTCCCACACAAGCATGGAAGGAGCTTGGATTCACAAAAAAAACACACAACAGATCAACTCTTCCTGCAACAAATGCTGCATTTCCATGTAGCATCTCCCTGCAGCAAAACATTTCTAGCAAAGAGAAAGGACTTGTCCTGCACCCAAAATACCCAAAATTATGCTATTTTCACCAAGAATGATGCTGTTACCACCAAGAATGATGCTGTCTCCACCAAGAACAATGCTATTTCCACAGGAATGATGCTATTTCCACCAAGAACAATGCTATTTCCATTCAAGAAGGATGCTATTTCTTTGGGGGAATGATGGTAAGTCACCCCAAAGCATCCCAAGCAACGAAATTCCTGGAAATGGAAGCTGGGCCACCTCACTCGCCTTTGCTTTTTGGGTTTTTTCTCCCCCACTTAAAGCTGCTTTGTGAAAAGAAAGGAAAATATGGTATGTGTGTGTTGCTCCTGCAATTCAAAACCTGATCTTGACTGCGGAAAAAGTACTAAAAAAAAGAAGGAAAAAAAAAAATCAAACCTCTCCCAACTGCAGAACACACTCATGGGAACAAGATGCAGAGCACATGAGGCTGTCCTGGGGAGAAAGTTTGCTAAAAATAACATATGCAGATTATGTACATAAAATGTCATGAAATATCAGCACAGAAACCCGTGTGGGGGTTCAGGCTGCTGCAATTACAGCTGAAATGGGCCAGATGAAGGACACGCAGCACTGGGAGTGTCTGCAGCAGGACCAGGAGTGGGGCCAGCTCCTCTCTCCAGCCACAGCTCAGGGATCACATCTGGCAGAGCCAAAACAGAGTGGAATGGGGTTATTTTTATGATTTTCTGCCTAAGGAGGGTCAGGTGTAACCCCTGGGCTGTTCTGAAGCCCTGTACCTGCAAAGGGTCTGCTCTGTGATTCTCCTAAATCAGAGCCAACTCCATTTTGTTTTAATGTTCAGCAATATTTAATATTAAGTGAAGAAGATGCAGAGCCTGACCTGGGATCAGACTGGGCTCGCCACAGGAGCAGCAGCAGCACATCCTGAAGGTTCTTACATGAGGACAAACTGCAGAACAAAATCCATATTCCCAAATACATGGAAGTGCGTGGCCACCTTTCCCATAGTTGGGGGCTCCTGGAGAACCGCTGTGTTTCCGCTAACAGGAGTCATTATCTTACAAAAAGGGAAGAGAGCAGAGGAGACAAATTAAACAAAAGATTAATATTTCATGAAAATTGACAGCTGAGAAGAGTTCATCCATTTGGCAATCGGTGGAAATGGCCCAAGACAATTTCTACCAGCACAGAGAGCTCCAGTAGGACAGCCAGAGGAGGGAATGCCTCTCCCAAAATACAGGGATGATGGATTCATTGCAGCTGAGCTGTGCATCCCCCCGACACCCCTGCAGCCCAGCCCTGCTGCCTGGGTACGTATTAAAATGAGTTATGTAGGTCACCGTGTGAAAACAAACAGTGTGTGGATGCATGCAAATAACACAGCAGAACTCCTGGAAAATTTATATCGCAGCCAGAGGACTAAGGAGGGAGCGTGGAAAATGTCAGCCACGTTATAATGCCACCCCAAAGGGTTCCAGGGGGTCTGGCAGCCCTCATTAGTGCCTCGGGGAGCCCTGGGATCCTCCCATCCACGAGCAGGATGAGTTACTGGGATGGTTCCTCTGGCACAGTTGGTAGGGATCTGCTTCATCTGGGATGAGCAGGGTAAAAAAATCACCTTTTTGCTGAGATCTGCTGTAGAAGCAGAGGTGTGGGTCACAGTCACAGCCCAGGGGAGCTTCCACAGCTGGAAATCACAGAATCATGGAATGGTTTGGAACCATGGTTTGGGTTGGGAGGAACCTAAATCTCTTCCAGTATCCCAGATTGCTCCAAGGCTTGTCCAGCCTGGCCTTGGACATTTCCAGGGATCCAGGGGCAGCCACAGCTTCTTTGGGCACCCTGTGCCAGGGCCTGCCCACCCTCACAGGGAAGAATTCCCAGCATGATGTCCAATATTCCTGGAGAGGATGAGCATTTTCCCAGTGAGGCTTTGGATGTGGAGCAGGAATTCTGGAGAGGTTCTCCCAATCCCTGTGGTTCAGGGAGGAGAGAAAAGGCTGAAATTATCCCAGGATGCAGCACTGGGATGCTCCAGTGGCAGAGCCTGTTCCACAGGGCAAGAGCTGCTGGCTGAAGTCGGATTTGCACCCAGTGCCTCTGGAATTGCTTGGATGGGGCAGGCAGAGGAATGACAGGAGTGCCAAATCCTGCAGCCTGATGCTATTTGGGAAGCTGCAGCAACCAGGAGTTCCCCTGGGAAAGGACATTTCTCATCATTTCAGCTGTAGAAGCAAAGCTTGAAAATGCACACTCTGGAGCCAGGAGACAAGGAAAATCAGATAAAATGTACTTCTGTACAGGATTTTGAGGTGAGACTCATGACTTTTTAATGGACTGGACTGATTTCACTCCCGTTGTGTCGCTGCTGGCTGGTGCAGCTCCAGCTCCTTGCTGTCCAGCCAAGCCAAGGATCCTTCCCTGCTGCCACAGGGTGCTCTCCCAGCCAGAGTCCCACATTTCAGCCACAGGGGAGGGTACAGGATTCATCTGGACAGGCAAAACCCTACATAGTTCAGCCAAGAACACATTTGAACTCCTGAGGTCAGCAGTTCAACATCATGCTGTTACACCCATCTCAGATATTCCATTCCCTTCCTAAGTCCTCATCAGGAGACAGACCAGGCACTGATTGGTTTGGGGGATCTCTCCTTGGGTCAGAAAGCACTTAACAGGCAGCCACAGCACTGCACTGGAGGAGGACTGAGAGACATGAGCAGCCTGGAGGATCATCCAGCTCCAAAACCGAGGCAGGAGTGACAGTAGGTGAGGAAGTGAACAGAGCTCGTGGCAGCAGCAGTCTAAGTCACCCCTGTGCACTCTCCTTCAAAAACACCACTCTGGGAAAACACTTGGTTGAGAAACCAGAGGTTTTGGGTGCTGGGGGTGCTTGGAGTTTACCTTCTTAGATGCACAAAATGATGAGTATCTCCCATCCACTGCACGCACCCAGCTTTGCTGGCTGCCGTCAACACAACAGCTTTTAAGGAGAGTCTCGTCTTTGTTCACCTAGGAGTAAGTAATTGGTCAAATTTAATTCAAAGAGGGATCAATTAGAACAGGTTGTGATAGACAGTTAGGTCACTGGCAGCTCCTATAAATTGCGGGTAGAATTTCCTCCTTCGCCATCCACCAGTTTGATGTAGGAAATGGCTCATTTGCAAGCTAAAGGTTTAATTAGGAGAAAAAAGAAGGTCAGCAGAGATCAGATGTGAATTGCAAAGTGCTAAAGAAGTTTACTGCAGCAACGTATTTATTGAGAGCCGTGCTATAGATCTGCTCCCTCTCTGTCCAGAATGCTAATAGCACCCCTTTGAATTCTTTCTATCAACAGAAAATCCATCGATAATATCTGGGATGTTTTAAAACTGTTTGCCACATGGGTTTTTTTTTATGATAATCAAGACTCCCTTACCCATCTAGTTAATTGTGGATCCTTCTTTCCAGGTCAGGTTTCTAGAATGTGACACCTTTTGGGTTGCTGTTTCCTCTCCCATCCATCGCAATGTGAGCCTGGCAGAGGGTATTTATTGCTCCCCATCACCAAGGACGTAGTCACCATGTAAATCGGGCCAGAAATATCAATATGATGAAAATTCATGGTGTTTCTTCCTCACCTCACTGTACTCTGTGTGGTTTTAATGGATGTGTAAACTGCAGAAATAAAAGAGTTCTGCACAAGGTCTCTTAAAAGCAATGGCAGCGACAGTAATGTGATTACTCGAGGTTTTGGCTCAGTGGCGATGGTGCTGATCTGGCCCAAGGCAGCAGAGCCTAAAGTTAAGCCATGCCATTGATCTCAGCTCCTGGTCCAGGGGAGAGGGTCCAGGGAGGCTCTGCATTGGTTTGGGCTCTGCAGGCTGGGGGTGGAACAGGCTGTTCCTCCGTGTGTTGTTTTGGACACTGGGATGAGCAGGCCACTGTCAGGCTCTGCTGCTGCTCCTGCAGGCGAGATGAGGAGCACCATCTCTTCATCAGCATCAACAGCTTTAAACTGGGACAGAATAGATTTAGATTGGATATTGGAAAGGAATTCTTCCCTGTGAGGGTGGGGATGTCCTGGCACAGGGTGCCCAGAGAAGCTGTGGCTGCCCCTGGATCCCTGAAGTGTCCAAGACTGGGTTGGACAGGGCTTGGAGCAGCCTGGGACAGTGGAAGGTGTCTCTGCCCATGGCAGGGGTGGCACTGGGTGGACTTTTTGGTCCCTTTCAACCCAAACCATTCCAGGATTCTATGATTTTGTGTTCTCCAGGAGATCCATGAGTGCTCCCTCCTGCTGTCCCTGTTCCCTGTGTCTCTGGTGGTTCCCACTGGAGAGGATTGGCATCAGTGCTCTGGGTGCAGCAGTGCTGTGACTGCCCTTGGCTGAGGCCTCATCAGCAGGCACAGATGCAGCTTCCAGACTGATCTGCTCTGCAGCTGAGGCTGGGAAGGGCTCAAAGTCCAGAATCACCAGGGGTCCAGGCATCCCAAACTGTCATCGTGAACACTGTGATTTGAGGCCCCATTAGATGTCACACATGATTAATGGCTCTGCACAGGGTACAGCAGGACAAACCCTGCAGAGGCCCAGAGACAGCCACCAAGGTGGAGAGAAATCAAAATGGCAGCTGGGCCTGGCTGGGAGGACAAGAGCAATTTTTCCAGTCACTTCCATTTGTTCCAGTATCACTCAGTCCCCCACCCAGTTTGATGTGAAGCTGAAATTCCGCTTTAAGCAACGCTCTGTGAGAAAGGACAGCTATAGCAGCTCCAACTGCACACTGATGTAATTAAACAGGCAACGTTAATTCCCAGCACCTGAGACTCCAGTCCTGCATGCAGGGATGATAACACTGATTTCAATCATTTCGGCAAAGCCAGCAGTAGGAACAACAGGCGGAGGACAGAGGAGGCTCCTCGCTCTTCTGGAGGATCAGAAACTCACCACGATTATCAGTCAACACTTCCAGCTGTCTGGTAAAGGCTAAAGCAAACACATCCCAGCTCGGAGGTGGGAGGCAGCAGAGCTGTAATTATTTCAAAGTTTAACTACTGCCTCCTCTGCAGACACAGGAACAAGGACAATCCCGATGTATCCTGCTTCCACCGACAGCGTGCGACGCTCCTCGTACAGCACTTCAAGTGGCTTCTAGGATGCTTCAGACTCAGGTGTGAGGTGTAGAAAGCATTAAATTAACCATTTCTTACCTTCAGCAGGCAAAAGCTGCATTACCTTGGACCAGCCACGCTCCCATTAAAATATCAGCTCCCATGAGCCTCGTGAGAGGAGCAGGAGATTCCCTGGGCTCAGCTGAGTGTGTGGGGGAAATCCAGGAGTTCCAACACCCAGATCATGTTTGACATCATAGAGACATCAGACAGAGGAGGTGACAGATCCCACAGTGTTCCCAAATCACTGACTCACATCTCTGTCTGTCCTGGTTTAAAAGTAAGGCCTCCAAAATGTGATCTGGCCCAGGGAGCTGTATGGGGCTTTAACCTGCGGCTTCCTCTGTGACAGGAACGCTGCAGCTCCAAATGTGGGCCATGGATATGGCTGGATTTATGGAGTATTCATTATTTTAATAGCACTCGTTGACTTCGGGTCAAAAATCTTTTTCCAGCATTTTTTTTTTATTTAAGGAAGGAGCCCGTATGTCACAATCTCATGCCTCATCTAATTGGGTGTTTCCTTTGTCCTTGAAACCGAAATGTAGACGGCGTATCCAGGAGCTACAGAATGAAAAAGCATCTGCCTTTGGTATTTGGCAGGCCTCAATTAAAAACCTGCTGCCTGGGCTATCACTTTTTCTTTAATTCTGACCAAAGTGCTTCTGCCCAGATTCAAGCGGACAGTTCTGAAGGTCGAGCTATGGGAATGCAAAAAAACCCAAATATTTTGGAATAATAATTAATGTTCTACATACAACAGGAAAGAGGCCCGGATCCAGAAGCTCAGAGTCATGCTGGAAGCACAGGCAGGACTCACATGCTCGATCCCCTCCGAGTGTTTCCGTAAGCTCCTGCTGGAGCAGAGCTCAGGCCCACGCTGGAGACGTGGCTCCCCCCGCTCCCAGCTCCACAAATCCAGAGCTCGATATGCACAAAACACTTCCATCTTTAAAAAATAATTGAAAAGGTGCACTCTGAAGTTCACTGGATCGATCCCACTGAATTTATTTAGAAGACACTTCATTGTGTCAAAGATTTAATGGCGAGGTTACGATGCCCAGCCTTCAGAATGTCAATGCGCTGCAGCGGCAGCGTTGCGGGGAATGTTAAAACCCTCAGCAGCGCACGCCCGAGCACAACTACCAGATTTGTGAAATATCAAAATTATTACACAGAGCTTAGAAAAGACACAGACTGCTGAGGAAAAAGCAGCACAGGGGCTGGAATTCTGCGTGTGTCTTACGAGTAGTGGGGTGAAATTTTGCAGCCTCCCCGCGGACTCCTTGGCCGGCCCCGTACGTCCCTTCGAGGCCTCGCTCCCAGGCCGCCCCTTTGGAAATGTGTGTGTCTGGATGTGAGCAGTATTTCCCGGCACACTTGATTAAATACCTCCCCTGGTTATTTATTGCACATTAAACAACATCTCTCCTGCACGTACCTTGCTTGGACAAAAGCTCTTTGCTCTCAAGTGCAGAGCTCAGCATGTCGTAGGCCAGAGCACTGCAACCCTCCGGCAGCACCCATCAGCATTCCCTGCTTATTAAACACCGTTTCTGGAACCTGAGAGCTACCCAGCTTTCCTACAGTTTACATTTCTTGGTGCCTGTGGTAGAGTTTTAATGCAGAAGATACCCAAAGGTTTCTCTCTCTCTCTCTCTGTCCTTGGGGAATCTCCCCGTTTCGGTGCTGCAGGAACAATCCCGATCCACCGAAGGACTCCCAGGCTGTAAAGTTTCAAGTGGGAAGAGGGAGGGAGGGGGAAGGAATGACAAGCCCTTTTTACTGAAATTCTCTCCCCAAATGGATTTGGCAGAGCTGGGCTCTGCTGATCTTAAAGCAAGGTTTATCGTTCGTGCAGGCTGCTGCCTGAAGGGGGAAAAGATCTTTGAAGTTGCTGAATGATGGAAGGGTCTCCCCCCTCCTCTCCCTCACACACATTTTTTAAGGGTGGTGACTGGGAGATGCTCAACTGCCCTAAGTCAGGAAATTACATGACAAATTAAACAATTATGTGTTTTAGTGCTGAGCTTCTATTTAAACATTTAGCATCAAACATGCTTTTTTAGCATGAATTCCACAGGCATTTATAATTTCTCCACCACCTGTAATTCCACACTCTGTTATTTCCCCTGCATCTCAAGAGCTCCCCTGGTCCAATATCTACACCTTGAAGAGGTTTCTTTATCATTTAACTTTATTACAGAAGGCACTACTGCCTGGACACTGTTGGAGTGACAAGGACTATTTCCTTAATTACTGTACATTGATAATAGCATTTACTCTGGCAGCTCCAGTGCTATTCAATCAAGCAAGATTCAATACAAAAAAGCTGATTTGCCAAAAAAGAGATTAGCATAAGTGCCTACAGTCACATTCTATTTTTGAAGGTAAAGCTACTGTGTCTGTGAGCTTTCTTGTGGGAACTTTATAAAGAGAGATTAATCTAGTTTATCTCCTTCAAAACATATTTGGGGAAATCGCAGAGAGTCACTGTTCAGGCACTTTTGGCAATAATTTTCTATAAACATGTAAAATAAAAACCTGCACAGAAAGTGCTAATCAGCAGCAGGAAGGTGTAATTTTTTCACTTACGTGGACGTAGACATTTGTGGTGAAAAACTCTGTGTTCCCCAGTTTGCTGTTGCTGTTCTTTGTCATTTAATCAAGTGGTGACTGTAGCTGTTGCACTTTAAAATTAAATGCTATTATTTATGGTAGAACTTGTGCTGGTTAAAAGTGCAGAGCTCAGCACTGTGTACGTTTGTAAGCAGAAGGTTAAGCAGGACATTTTAAATGGTAAAGCAAAGGGCTTAATCAAGGCTGAAGAGCAAAATGCAGTGGGATAACAGATATAGTAAATAGGCATTAATCACCATACAGGCTTAATCCAGGTATTAGGCAGTCTTGGGGCTAATTCGAAGACTCACTTACATAAGAACTCGTTCTACCAACCCCTAAGTAAGTGAATAACTTTATTCTTAGGAGAAAACTTTAGCAGTGCTAAAGGCCCTTGCACTATCAGGCCTGAGTTATATATTTGTAAAATGATCATCACACAATTATTTTGCCTGAAGGGGCTTTCTGAGTTAGGAGGCATGTGGAGGGGGCGGTTCAAGAAAGGAAAAACTTGAATCACCAGAGCATAAGGAGCCACTTTTCCATGTGGTTTTTTTTTCCCCCCCTTGACACTGTCTATTACTGTGACATCAAAATCCAAGCTAAGCACTTCTTGCCAAAGATGGACCAGATAAAATCACGAAGCTAGTATCATCTCATGGGAGACAGCTCACTGTCTTAGTGCCAAATTTAGTGACTACAAATCCAGGCTTAGAACATAGTCCTTCCCTAGCTGTAATCCAGAACTTGCACCCTGGATTTGTCTTTAACTACTGATGACCTAAACTTCGGGGCTTAAGAAGATAATTGCATATCCATAGGTGTGGAACTCACTGAACAGAAGTTCTTTTATTGGATGCTCATAAAGATTAAAGTTCTTCCATGTTTAACTTTACATCAGAAATTCCAGATCTTTGTACAAACTGACACCTCTCATGTACTGACACAGAGTTCCAGGGTGGGTTTTGGCATCCTGGTCAAGCTTGCTTTAGAATTCTAGAATCATGGAATGGTTTGGGTTGGAAGGAGCCTCAAAGCTCATCTCTTTCCACCCCCTTCCATGGGCAGGGACACTTTCCACTAGACCAGGTTGCTCAGAGCCCCTTCCAGCCTGGCTTTGAACCCTTCCAGTGTGTTCCAGCCCTGAGGAACAGCAGACTCAGGGCTATCACTACACGGCCTAACCTGAGGAAATGAGGAGGGGATGGAAGTGGGGAACGCAGGAGATGTCCACGGTTTATCTGCTCAAGGTACAGCAAGATGAAAAAAAAATAAAAAAATCCACAAACCTTTAATTGTGAATGTAGGAGAGGGACAGTGATGTAACTGTTCCCAGGGAACACTATTCTTATTTTGTAGAGGGAGGTGAGCCAAGATACTTAAGCTCTAGAGAACCTTTAACACAGGAAGCTATTTATCATAACAAGCTTGGTTGATACTGCTCCCATACTGAACCAATTAGATTAGCCTATTTCGTCATACTTCATAACTTGGGATGATAGGTTTCCAAGCATGGTACAGTGCAGTAATTGAATTTTGATCAAACACACATGGCCCATAACCCAGTATGTGAAACTTTCAGAACAGTTCACAGCTTTTAAATATCCAGTCAACATGTTGCCAAAAGTACAGGATGTACTTGATGCAAGTGGGAGAGGAGGGGGGGAGCACGAGTCCACGCCGTAACTTGGTACAGCTGTAAAACAAACATTTTTTTGTTCCGATTCTGTTCCTACTTTAGCAAAGGAGCTGGGAGGAAGACAGTGAATGTCAAGTAAGTCGTTTTTCTCCCCAGCCCCCACGCCCCTCAGGCACACATTCCCCTTTTAACATTCTTAGATTACCACAACCTTTTAAATTCACTCTACTGTACTTACATACTGTGTTAGACACACCAGCAATTATGGTTGTTAGCATGACACATCCATTGCCTACACTTAGTTAACAAAATAACTTAAAAGTCGCATGCATCGGCCTCTTAATAGGGTTATAATCAATGGGACCCTGGAATGAAAGCCATAAAAATTACCCCCCACCTCTGCATTCCCCAGGTCTCTGCCTTTGCCAGAACAATCCACATGGTGGGCAGTCTTGTCCAGCTCAAGGTGAACACTCAGTTTTTCAGTTCTCAGCCTTCTCTTACATGTTCTTGCCATATTTTCCCCACGGTAAATTCAAGGAACTTTGAAGAAGACCCTGTAAAGGAAACAGAATACATTAATAAGTACATTCCTATGGCTTTGCTGACTCGGGGGCAAAGCACCCACTGCAGAGCAGGTTTATGGAATGGGAAATACTGTGCCAGAGTTTCTTTGGAGCAAATTGTGGCTGTCCATATCAAAGCTGCTCCCTGGCCTAAAAGAGAGTCTGGCATTCTCCAAGTTGAAGCAGGACATCACCAACATCTGCTTATGGTACTGACAACTTCTTCCTCAGTTTTAGGATCACAGAATCACAGACTGGTTTGGGTTGGAAGGATCTTAAAGTTCATCCAGTGCCACCCCCTGCCACGGCAGGGACACCTTCCACAATCCCAGGCTGCTCCAACCTGGCCTTGGACACTGCCAGGGATCCAGGGACAGCCACAGTTTCCCTGAGCACCCTGTGCCAGGGCCTGCCCACCCTCACAAGGAACAAATCATTGCATATCTCTAACCTGAATTTCCCCTCTTTCACGTTGACCCCACTGCTCCTTGTCCTGTGCTAAGTTTTGAATGCGTTGACCCAAAGGCAGCCCCAGATACCTCAGTGCCCCGAGGGGAGGCCACCAGGGCACCCAGTTGTCATCGAGGTGGTGGCAAATGACAAAAAAGCTGGGAGTTCCTGCTCCATCCCCCCAGAGAGGGCAGGCTCTGAAGGTTCACCCCAGCACCTCCTGCCTTGGAGCCGTCTCACACACCTGCTCTGAGCACAGCTGTGCAAGCCACAGGTTCCAAGGGGAGAAACGGTGCTTCTCCCAGGGAGCAAAATGCAAGGCTCATTCCATCCTGCTCTTGGATAGGGACAGGTATTTCCTGAGTGCAGCCACCCTCCCTGGCAGGACAGGGAGCAGAGGATGCACTGGGTCCCTTCTCCCTCTCTGCCAGCGCTGCCCACTAAGTTATGATACTGCAGAGAAAAAAAGGAAAAAAAAAAAAAGAAAAGAAAAATAATTTGGTGTTCAACCTAATCAGACTTGGACCAAATCTCAGCTCAAACCAAGGTTAAATAGGCCTGTTCTAAGGTAGGATTTATATAGCAATTACAGTAATGGAAACTGAGCTTTATAATTCTTATACTGCCTAAAATTCTGCTGTGTCATATGCATCTGCAGAGCCCGAGGAATGTGCTGCTCGGAGAGCACTGCAGTCCTGAAAGCAGCCATTCAAATGGATCATGGAGAGTTATTGGAGCACGTGGATGGCCGAGATTTTTATGAAGCACAAAGAGTTATAATCAGAAATCCTGGGAAAAGCAAGGAGCTGGTATCTGAGACAAGCAGTATTTTTATTTTTTTAATACTTTATTTTGTTGGGAACATTGGGAACTAGATCTCCATCAGACACGGTGCAAACAGCATTGAGAGTGTCCTTTTTCTCCTTGGATTTCTTCCCCTTTGCTGCAGTCTCAGATCCACAGCGCAAAATGCATCTTGGCCAGGCAGAATCCTCGCAGCCACTTTCCAGTTCGCTCCTGTTGTGCAAGGAAAAATACCGGTGCGCTAAGTCTGCGCTGTGATAAAGAACAACTCGGGAAGATTTGGGGATCTGATAGGGGGTTTGGCTCCACCTTCAGGAAGCAGAAGGCAGAGAGACAACGCGGGGTTGAGTTTCAGACTCTTCCCGCAGAATCTGGAGGCTGACATCGTTCCTGCCCCCCAAATCTCTGCTCGGATTTATCACAAAGTCCCTGAGCTGATGCCGTGACATTTCTACAGGAGCCATGCAGCTCTCAAGAGTCCACCTCCTCCTGCAAGAACTTGAAGAATTGGGGCAGGATGTCCAAAGGGAGACGATACTTGGACAAAAAGCAACAAAAAGCAACAAAAAGCAGCTTTAAGGTGACAAAAAGTTGGGCTGCATGGGATGCCACAGAAGTGCATCAAGCACCAGTAGCCATTGACACTGTCAGTGCTGAGTTCCCCTGCAGAATGTGATTTTTCTCTTATAATTCACAGAGATTAGGGAGGTTCTCTGGGTATCACAGATGGATTGAGAGGAAGAAAGTGGGAAGAGTCTTGATCATATTTCAGTCTAGCAAAACACTTAAGCATATGCCTAAAGTTGAGCTATTTTTTCTCCTCAGATTCAGGCAGAAGACGCAAACAGAACAATCTCTTATATTTCACTTTTTGGCAGACTCTGTTGCTGAACCCAGAACAAGGTAGCTGGTTGGAGAGCCTGTTTTAAATGAATTTAAATGGTGCATTTTTTAAAAAAGCCACACAGTGACCACTTAGAATAATGAAAATGGCAGAGTAGTTAGGGATGACACTGAGTTTGAAAGTCTGTATGATGCATTACTGAAATAATCAGCAATCACACAATTAGCAACAGTCCTGTGAGGCAGTGGAAATGCATGGTCTTGCCTCTGGAATTCCCCCAGCTGGGTGCTTGAGCACCTAACTTTATTGTATTTAACATCGCTTTCAGGAGGAAGCAGGTTTGAAAAGTGCAGAGCAAGCAGCAGTGGAGAGATGGCCTAAACACCTAATGAATCTAAAAATAAAAAAACCTCAAAAACACTGAGAGGAGATGGGAGCAGACTGAATAGACAGAGCTGTGCAAGCAAATATAACTGAATATACTCCTGAGGAACAAAGGAAACAATCCTTGATGGGGTGACAACAGATGTTCTCCGAAAAAAATTCTAAGGGAGCATTTCAAACACAAAGACCTTCCTGTGGAGCTGAGAAGTTTTACTGGCAGACATACAGGAATACATCTTTGGAAACAGAGGAAAAGCTAACATTTAAGGTGTTATCAGGTCCTGAAAGCAGCAGTGATATCTTCATGTAATAATTGGTGGGTGATGTTGGAGAGGGAAACGGTGGGAATAGCAAAATGGTGTCACAGGAAGCTGCTGTAGCGGAGTTGTGGTTTCAATCCCGGGAGGAATAACCAGTTTGTTCTAAAAAATCTCTATGAAAAGGAGCTCTAGACACAAGTGAGAGATGTCCAGGTGAGCCCAGCTGAAGGAATGCAACCCAGAGTCATTTATTAGTGCAGTCAGCACACTGAAGTGCCCCCACTTTGCCACTGCAGGAGCGAATGCCCAAGGCTGGATGTTTCTCCCAACTACAGCTTCCTCAGGCCATGGTCAAGCACGTTGCAGAGAATCTTAAATTGGTCATTACAAAAAAAGGAGGGGAAATAGGACAGCTTGCAGAGTAATTTTTGAAATTACTGAACTGTACTGGTAGTTTGGGAAGATCTGGGTTTAATGCCTGGCCTGAATCTGCAGCATCTTCAGTGAACAGTTTTATCTGAGTTTTTAAAGGCTGGGCACCTCAAACTCTTGTTTTAAACTCTGGCCATTACTTTTTATGTTCTTCAGTTTTACAGATACAGCATAATACTTCTCTGCCTAGTTGGAATGTTGAAAGGATTCCTGACTATCTGCAAGGCCAGCAGATATCATTCTATCTGGGAACGAGGCAGGAGGACAACATAGTACATTGTCTAATTATTTTCATTGCTTTGCAACTGTTTTGGGGAAAACAACCCCGAGAGAAGATTATTCCAGTGCAATCAGAACTACAGAAAGACTGGGATGGACAACTTGATTGACAGGAGAAAGCTGAAGCAGGCAGCAACACAAAAAATCATCATTGGACAGACATTTTGATAAATATTACTGCAGCCAATTCATTATTAACACAGTGGGACAGCTTTACATCTTGCATCACACTTTTCACAGCCCTTATGGTAAACATGCCATATCTGACAATTACAAGATGAAAACAAAGACCTCACTAACTGTCTCCTGGCCCTGCAGCATTCTCTGCTTGCTCAGTTAACCCTCTCTCCACTTCAGCTGTGCAGCTAAACGAGCAGATAGAAACATATTATACATACATTAACATTTATTGTGTGTTCCTATAGGGATCACAACCACGGCAGCAGCCCATGAAGTTCCCAAAGGATAAGCAATCCGTGGCACTCATTCCTAAAAGGCTTCCCAGCCATGGGAGAGGGTTGTGGCTGAGGTGGGAAACTGTCAGGACAAGAGAGAGGAACAGGGGAATCCCTGCTGAGGGGAAGTCACCCATGGCTGTGTCCTGGCTGCGGTGGCCAGAGCGGGGCAGCCCCAGCGTGAGCAGCCCTGGGTCCCAACCCAGGCTCCAGCAGGGATGGATCCCACAGCAGGGATGGATCCCACAGCAGGGATGGATCCCACAGCAGGGGAGGATCCCACAGCAGGGATGGATCCCACAGCAGGAATGGATCCCACAGCAGGAACGGATCCCACAGCAGGGATGGATCACACAGCAGGGATGGATCCCACAGCAGGGATGGATCCCACAGCAGGGATGGATCCCACAGCAGAGGAGGATCCCACAGCAGGGGAGGATCCCACAGCAGGAATGGATCCCACAGCAGGGATGGATCCCACAGCAGGGGAGGATCCCAGAGCAGGAATGGATCCCACAGCTCTGATTTCCTGGACTGGCTGACACCTCTTCTCTTCCTACACAAAGGCTGAAGTTGGAGCAGCAGCTCTTTCTCTCTGCTGGCTGCTTGGCTTCTGGGATTAGCAATCTCACACACCTCAGAACTAAAATCGTATTTTCATCTGATTCACACAGAACAGCTCCTGGAATTTTTTTTACGGATAACGAACCTGGATTGCTGAAATCACCAAGTCAAGCCCTCTGCTACTTGTACACCTGGAGACACATTTTAGAATGCAATCTTGTGTGACAAGTCACCCAAGGCTATTTTTTTTATTATAACACCCATGACATCTTCCTATTTTCACAGCTTCATTATCAGCTTCAGGGCTGGAAAAACCAAAAGCAGACAAGTCACAGGATGATCTTAGGCAGATTTTATTTGATTCAAACATTTATTTTCCATCCACTTCCTGTCTGTTTTTCAAAGTATTCCAGGGAACAAAACTGATGAGCACAAAGAGCATTCAGTGAGAGAGAGAGCAAAGGGAGACAGAACAAATATCAGGCAAAGGAATGGAGCTGACAGAGTGTTCTTGTCTCTTTGAAGCCACAAGGAAAATGCATGGTAGGAAGGATTCCAAAACCACATCTTTCTTGCGTGAAGGAAAGAATTAACGTTAAGCACAAAGTATTCCTTGTGGTTTATTCTCATTATGTGACATGTCAGGTTATGCTGATTTGGGGGAAAAAAACAGGATTTCTTTACAAAGCTTTCTGTGCACTGGGCTCAAGGTGGGTTAAAAAAGAGCCCAAACCTCACAAATTGTGCTTTCATAAATCCACTCTGG
Source organism: Poecile atricapillus (assembly GCF_030490865.1). Taxonomy (NCBI): domain Eukaryota; kingdom Metazoa; phylum Chordata; class Aves; order Passeriformes; family Paridae; genus Poecile; species Poecile atricapillus. Next base: position 31,663,340 of record NC_081255.1, read on the forward strand.
AATCTCATTTTTTGGGAATTCCCTTAAAAATACAGTTTGTGGATGTATTAATAATAGGTTGAAAGTTTCTGCAAAACAAAAGAATAGCCCTAATTTTAATAAAAAAAAAAAAATAAAATTACACTGAAGCCTCTATGGTGTGGGTTTCTCCCTCGGTGCCAGTTTTCATTAGAAGGTGAAGAGAATGCTTAAAATTGGTCAAATAGCATGAAGATTTTGTTGACATGTTTT